>NC_092242.1:11513498-11533498 GCF_036320965.1 Panulirus ornatus | reverse complement strand
CTCAGAGAGAGAGAGAGGAAAAAAAAAAGTGTAGCCAAAAAAAATAAAACTAGAGATAAACAGAGAAATAATTACAAAAACATAAATATAAGTGATATGAATAGTGTGTAATTTGACTTCAAATAACTAACAATAATACTCTACTGGAAGATCAACACAATGGCACCATGGGCTAGTAAAAGAGAATAGACAGATTAGATAAAGAGAGAAATAAATCAGTATTTATGTAGATGAATCAATTTAATACACGGATAAATCTCGGCGAAGTGCATGTGCACCAAGATGCTCCACAAACAGGCCAGTAGAACGTAAAGTTTTCAACAAAAAGTTCTCACTTGGAAACGTCCTTTGGAAGGAAAGACTACGTCATCTGGGCAAGAAAGCCTAGAGACTCTAATTTCTTTGACAAAGAATTTCCTAAATAACCCGCCACGGCAGACAAAGGAATCCGAACTAAGTAATGCCAAGACAAAGAAATCTTTAACACTGAGCATTACACAGTCAACTGCAACTCTCATTAAGTTAAACATTTGTGGTAAAATGTGATACAGAGTCTATAGATACAAATGAAAATATAAGAAACGCAAAGAAACGCGAAATGTTTACGAGAAATTGTTCTGACACAGAAAGACATGCAAAACTATTGGGAACTTTAAGACGACGAGAGAGAGAAAAAAAATCATCACCAAAAAGTATATGAAAAAAAAATATGAAATCAATCCAGAAAACGAGAGAGGGAAAAGTAGAGGATAGTGTTAAAAGGTCAGCTGAAGCCTTATAGGGAATATGGCACACGGAGATACAACGACACACACACACACACACACAAACACAAACAAGGAGACGTAGTTAAAACCGCCAAGACAACGGATAAAGGGGACATGGTACTACGTCCGGAAACATCTCGGCATAGACACACACACACACACACACACAAAGAAATCCACCGACAGACAAAGAAATCCCCAACACCACACCAGAGTGGGACAGGCAACTCACACACTGAGGACTACAGAACTACAAAGAAAATTCATGTGAACGCCTCTGAGCACGACCACTCGACCTCTGAGCACAACTTGGGCCTTGGGCACTACTACCTTTGGGGTCGTACCGTCCTTGTGGAAAGGGTTGAGGAGCGCATCAACGGTAGAATACCTCAACGTGAGACAGTTCACCCAGACAGCAAAACTCACTACAGTCACAAGAAATCTGAGAACAAAGACAACCCATAATGGCAGCTTCGGGGCAAACAAAGAACAACAAACAGAGAATGAGCAAAGACAGGCAAAGTAACAACACCGATCGCACCTCGAGAGACTGAAGAGTTGAGTCAAACGATTGTACTAACATGTCGCTAAGGAAGGCAGTCACTAGCAAAGCAAAACGCTAAGCATGCCCACGCAAGCCAGGGTAGGTGTCACAAAGGAACCATCACTCCGGCAGGTCTAGCCGAAGCTGTGATGTGTTACAGGAAATCGGTGAACACACAGAAAGCCACAAACCCACTTAAATATAGAGTACATTCCCCTTGCATGGTCGAAACTCATGAGAGGTACTGAGGGGCTACCCGCCGGAACGTCATGAAGCCCTGACACAAAGGAAACAAAGAAACACACGTCAAAAAAAAAAAAAAAAACCCACACTAACAAACGAAGCGAGCCTAGGGATCTAAGGTGTGTTGATGTGGACAATGAGGTGAAGAATCATGAACGCACACGACAACGTTTCCAGTTTAGACTATGGCGGCTGCTGGCTTCCCCCCCGAACCAAACGTACCCTGTGGACTCGCTCCAGTCTCTGGAGTCCTTCCTCGTGGGAGGAAACAAGAGAAGGGAAGGAAAGATGGAAGCCACAAACAAGACCATGTAAGTGATGGGGTTGGGGAGGTGAGGAGAGAGAGGGGAAAATATACCACGGCGAAATGAACGCAGGGAAGGGTTCGTAAAGAGAGAGAGAGAGAGAGAGAGAGAGAGAGAGAGAGAGAGAGAGAGAGAGAGAGAGAGAGAGAGAGAGAGAAGAGAGAGTATTAGGGCGCGACGCAAGGAACGTATGCTCGAAGTAGGAGAGGAGGAGAGAAAAAAAATAACTGGTGACGAAGGCGTCAGGAGCCAAGCATTGGGTAAAGAGGAGGAAGATAACTCAGCCTCTGTACGTAAGAACAGTAGCCAGATCTGCTGAAGAGGTTACCATGCATCACGAACACTGATGATGTAAAGTGGCAAATAACCAATGGCCTAGTGTAGGAAAAAAACACGTTCAGAGGAAAAGAAGGAAAGAGGCGTTGAGATATCATGGGAAAACGGGCGGAATCATATGCAACAAGGTGCGTCTACACACACACACACACACACACACACACACACACACACACACACGCTGTGCCCAAGGGAATATCATGTGAAAAATCACGTTTCTACAAACCGATCATCAATCATACAGACAATGAAACGGACGGAATATCGCTTCGTAACTTAACATAAATAACCAGACACAGGATATTGCCTTGGACGTCGATATTCGGGAAAACCGTAAACTTAAGACCAAATCCAGACGTACAGGTGGAGCATTTTGTTTGGTCTTTCTTTGAAAACGGAGGGAAACATTTCCGCTGACGCTGAGTACAGAGGTGAGGTTGCTCAGACTAAATAGGATATAGACAGACAGACAGACAGACATTTCTATAGAAACTTAGTAGTATTTGCGTCTTATGAATCTGCCTGACGTTTCTCGTAAATGCAAAAGAAAATAACTCATCACCGACCTGGATATACGGTAATCAACGGGGGAAAACAGGAATAATGAAAACAGTAGACTTGATTTAACGTAAGGTGGGCGATGGTAGCCTGTTGGATGACGGTGGATGACAAGGAGGTAACGGATGAGACTATGGGTAGAGAGTGTGTGTGTGTGTGTGTGTGTGTGTGTGTGTGTTGAGGGAGGCTGGGGTGGTGGCGACGGCAGATGAGCGCGTCGCTGGGTGACTGATGGTGCTGGTGGCGAACATCAGTGAACATCACACCTCCTGCGTCCATGGGTACGAGTGTGGTGCGTCTCGTACATCACCGGACTCGGAATTTCTCTCAAGTTCAACCTCGTGTGGACCATCATGGATGGTGTTCAACACACACACACACACACACACACACACACACACACACACACACACACACACGACACGTTTCCAAGATTTTCCCATCACTTACGTAAGAGAAGGAGGGAGTTTTTGGACAAGTGAAGGGAAGGGGAGGGTCCTTTGGAGAAAGGGAGTGATGGTAACAGGAAAGAAAAAGAGTAACTACAGAGGAGAGAGAGAGAGAGAGAGAGAGAGAGAGAGAGAGAGAGAGAGAGAGAGAGAGAGAGAGAGAGAGAGCGAGAGATTCTGCTGTCAGCTGGCCTCAAACGTGTTTAAAGAGACAGCCTCTAACGTAATGGAGTGTTAAATGAATAAGAATGCGGGAGGAGGTCCAAGAACGAACTGGAGATTATATTTAAGTCGCTTACTGGGAAAAACAGTTTTAAGGAGAATCAGTAATGTTAGTCGGGTGTGACATGGTCGCCCGTGTGTGTGTGTTGTGTACAAGAGGTTTTCTCAGAACGCGGCAATTGCTACACTGACATTCTTCACACTATCTACATTTCCTAAGCTGCAGTCATAGGAGCCCTAAGGCGGGCCAACTAGGAAATACTCAGCTGATAGCTAACTGCTTAAGCTTGAATTTCTCGGATAGGATCATCTCTCTCTCTCTCTCTCTCTCTCTCTCTCTCTCTCTCTCTCTCTCTCTCTCTCTCTCTCTCTCTCTCTCTCTCATTTGATGTCCATAAATGTCATAAGTTTACATGTAGGAAGCCTAAAAAAAACATGATGAACTGATAGGCCACAAGATAAAGGACACCCCCCTAGTGTTTGAGATCTCGGGAGTCACTGTCTCCAATAACTTCAGATTCTCCCAGCATTGCAAGGAAGCTATCATGAAAGCAAACAGGATGTTTGGATTCATTAAGAGAAACTTTAAGTACAAGAGCAAGGATGTGTGATATTGCCACTATACCTAAGTCTAGTCAGACCACACCTCGAATGTGCAGTGCAGTTTTGGGCCCATCCGCGCATTCAAGCAAGGATGTTTCTAAGTGGGAGGCAGTACAGCGAAGAGCAACTAGATTGACTCCTTCCCCGCGTCACAAACCCTATGAGGAGAGACTGTGAGAATGAAACTTGTTCTCCCAAAAGCAAGAGGCGCTTTCCGGGGGTAAATGAATATAACGTTATATGATACTTAAAGGATTCAACCACGTCGATATTGATCATTCCTTTGCAGGTAGCACCAGCATTACCAACGAGAGGAAATTGATTAGAACATACACAGGTCAACGAACTCATCTGGACTGTACGAAATATTTCCTTTCCAACGACATTACTGATCCATGGCATAAAGCTCCCAGAAAATGTTCTGAGCAACACCCTTAATATCTTCAAAAGTAGGCTTGATCATCACTTGTCACTCTACTCTAATTCATTACATCAGCCATCATAACACAGTGGTATATCATGCTACCTTCTCAACCACTCATCTCTCCCTGGCCATGCAGCAGTAACATACCAAAATTGATTACCCCATGTCATCTGCTTCTGCTCTGAGAGAGTAAGTAGGAGTTACTGTATCCTTCTCCAACATCAGGAATGATATAGGTATGGTAAGTCGAGAGGCTGGAGCTCAAGTTTATCCTCACTATTGTCCTTATAACAGAAAGGGAAGGAATACATATTTGTGTTAGTGACGGGATGCATGACAAAGTCATGTTCATTCTACCTCATGACTTTCCCATAAGAATTTCCTTCAGACATATTAATCCTGCAAGGCATTTTTTTCTCCATGTTGTCCAGCCAGCGTGTGCCAGAGGGAGTGGGGAGAGAGAGCCTTGGCTTTGCTATCCTTTACTTCTACTGCTTCGAAGGGGGACTGCATTTTGTGTCTCCGGGTAGTGTAAAGGCCAGATCACCTAGCTTAGACCTTGGGTCTGTGTATCTATGTAACCTTATGTAACTCTCTCTCTCTCTCTCTCTCTCTCTCTCTCTCTCTCTCTCTCTCTCTCTCTCTCTCTCTCTCTCTCTCATTCACCAACTAACCCACAGCTGCGCGGGGAAGTTCCACAAGAAGAAGTCAGCACCTGATCAGCTTCCGGTATGCTACTGTAAAAAAAAAAGGAAAAAAAAGAGGCCGAGCCTTCAATATCCAGGGGTAGTACCGTCACGCTTAAGGGGTCGTATCGTCGTGCTCTATTGTCTTGCCGTTAAGACGCCCTCAAAGGTCATACCTTCATGCTCACAGGTCGTGCCGTCGTGCTCAAGGACCGGGAAGTTATGCCAAGCGCCGTGTTCGTCATCCTAGAGGGTCGTATGGCCGTGCTCAAGGACCACACTCTCGTGTGCAAGGCTTACGTATCGTCGCGCTCGAGGGGTAACATCGTCGTGCTTGAGGATCGCACAGTCTACTCGAGGGCGAGGGTCGTACTCTCGTGGTGGAGGGTCGTCCCGTACTACTCAAGGGGTTCAACAGATTTATGAAGAAGGACGAGTTCCAGGAAACACGGGCCAGTACCCTCGACCGTCCCTGAATGAATACTTGATGCGTGACAGATGGTTGCTCTCCCTCCCACTCTCTCCACCCCCTCTCACAGGGGCTATTACTCTCCCCCGACACCCTCCCTCCTCCCTCCACATGCGTCCCTTCCATGGCTATGAAACTAGCTCCTTGGAAACCCTTTGGGGTAATAAACCGTATCCTTTTCCCAGAGCCTCGTCAATAGATAGTCACGATGTTGACAGAAATGTACCATCACAGGTCAACCTTCCCTTACACCAAGAACTGACTTCTGACTTTCCAAGTTTACTCCTTTTTTTTCTTTCAAAAGACAGAAGACAGCGGTAGAACAGAGACAGAAGGCTTCCCACCCTTACTTATTGTAAACTGGCTTTCATGTGCCTGAAGGTCACTGTTCAAGTATCAGTGGATGAAACCTGACTATGCGCTTTGCACTCCAGTGTGGGCCGTTGTGATGTCTATTTCTTTCCCTTCAACGCTAAACTTTAGGACTAACTATTACTCTTTCGTGTCTCCTCCAACAACGACGGCCTGACATTTTACATTGAAAAGACAGACTTTACGATTCACTTTCTCTAAAACTGTTATTCATTTTTTTCTTTCCTTTACTTCTCCATTCCTTAGGTTATCTTTTCGTTTAGTCTTCTTTCTGGTTCATTTAAGACTAGGTCTCGCTGAGAATTTTGTCATCTTGAATCTGGTCCTTGTCTTCATAACATAGGTGTTGCAGATGCGTCTTGTTTTAGCTTTTCTTGAGGATCAAACTAAGAATATGCTCGTCATCTTTCGGTCATCGCACCTAAGGAAGCACACAGAACTAATAGAAGAGGTCCAGAGCAGGGGGGCAACATTGCTGGCATCAAGACTTAAGAAACCCTAGTCATACGGGGAAGGCTTAGAGGCTTTCGATTTGCCCACCGTGGATGATTTTGAGAGACGACACGAACACAAACTTCCAAGTTTTTGAAAAAAAAACAGATTGATCATACAGACAGTGAACAGTTCTCAGAAGCATGAAAGGACAGACCAACCAGAGGACAGAGGACCATAACATGAAATTAAGCGCAAAAGGAACATGTCAAAACACATTTTTAAAGAAGGTACTTTTATTGTACTAGGTGTGGTGGATAAACGACACACACTGAATGAGGAAGTAATCACTGCAGGCTGCAGGTAGAGAGGGTCGAAAGGTTTCTGTGGCAGTAAGGAAGGTTCAAGAGAGATGACCCTGTGAGTCTACAGGTTATCCCTCCGCGTGCAGGACACACACTACCTTTGGAGGAAAGAGGAGGGCGCAAGGCGGGAGGGACGGGGAGGAAGAGAGGAAAGAGAGAAGAGAGAGAGAGAGAGAGAGAGAGAGAGAGAGAGAGAGAGAGAGAGAGAGAGAGAGAGAGAGAGAGAGAGATGAATATGAATAAAGAGGTGGAAAATGAGGAGAGCGAGAGACTGGTAAGCGATGAATATCAACAGTTGTGGTGAGAGGAGGCGAGAGTTGGCACGACCCGTGTGTGCGCGTGTGGGTCAGTGGGAACGTCCTCAGGTGCGTATCACAGGCAGGGTCAAGACAGTGCGAGGCAAAGGCAGAGCACGGGAGCCCAGGACACCAAGGATGGTAATCAGGAATAATGATTAGTAGGAAATGTGGCTCCTTAGAAAAACGTATGTGTGTGTGTGTGTGTGTGTGTGTGTGTGTGTGTGTGTGTGTGTGTGAGCGCGTGTGTGTCATCGATCTATTCAAACAAATCGTCAAAATAAAACCTCAGTCTTCCTGGCTGATATGAATGTAGTTGATGAAGACGTGGTAATGAACAGGTGAGGGTCCATCATGCTGGGCAGGCTGACGCTGGCTGGCCCACAAAGTACGCGCAGTACGTGGGAGGGGAAGGTGAGGGACGAGTAGCACGAGACCTGAGGGTCTGACAAGGGGTTATATGCTGGAGGACACCGAGGTCATCTAGATCTCCCTAAAGGAGAGGAAGGCAGAAGGTCACCACCCTACCCACAACTCCCTCCACCAACAACAGACGGCAGGAAATGTCTAAGGAACACCAGCTTGTGTGTGTGTGTGTGTGTGTGTGTGTGTGTGTGTGTGTGTGTGTGTGTGTGTGTACATTCCTATGGGAGTTTTCTGCACTCTGAGGAGGAGGCTCACATCAGCCACACTGAGGGATTATTCTCCTCATTACGAAATTCAAATAACCACATTTCTACCTCAGTGAGGATTATCTAATGATACTGTATCATCAACGTATTCATTTAGCCGTGGATTTTTTTTTCATAGAGGTTCTGATGGTCTTCGAACCGACAGCCTTGAGTGGTGGTTGATTTGTGTCATACAACACCACTTGATCGAGAAACCCTCGCCCACGGTAGCACAGCATCTCCTTAATCTCGTCTTCATACTGACGAGGGATGCAGTGGGGAAGGGTCTGGCCACAGAGAACAGGGAGGGAGGCCACTGGCCACTCGGTACTGGGAGGGAGGGAGGGAGGGCTGTGACCAAATAGCGCAGGGATAGATGGAGGGAGGCCACGCAACAGGGAGGGATGTTGGAGGCTACTCAGTACAGGGAGGGAGGGAAATGATACTGGTTACACAGTATCGGAAGAGAGGGAGGGCGCTGGTCACAGTACAGGAGGGAGGGGCGGGGAGGGAGAGGTAGCGGCGACACACACAGTACAGGTTATCACGTACTGGGTACACACCTGAGGACGTTCATCACATGGTGCCATCTCCCTGGCCCAGCCATCGCTCTCACAAGTGCTGGTAATAACCGGTTCGCGCGATATACAATCCTTCACCCGCACAGCACTCCCGCCTCACAGTAAGT
The DNA here is from genome assembly GCF_036320965.1 of Panulirus ornatus. NCBI lineage: Eukaryota > Metazoa > Arthropoda > Malacostraca > Decapoda > Palinuridae > Panulirus > Panulirus ornatus. Next base: position 11,525,068 of record NC_092242.1, on the reverse strand, counting down.
ATTTCCAGCACACCCCCTGAGTTTCGTCTCGTATACCGACATGCTGTCGCAGGACGCAGACGGCAATTCGATCCACCGTCTCTGTCATTTCTCGTGTATTTTCAAGATACCCAGAAAGATTCTGATGGCGAGCACGACATTTCCTGTAAAGGGCAAGTCCTTGTATAGCAAGAGGCTAGGAGACGACTGGCCACTTCCACGGACCCGCTTTTTCAAAGGTCAAAAAAAAAAAAAAAAAAATCGAGAACTGTTCTGAAAAATGTTCCATGCTGTTCACGAGGCTCCGTGTGTGCGCGTGTGTCCTGCCCCGGCAGCGGCGAATAGCTAGATCGCACCAACACTTCCATGAAGAGTTGACGTAGGAATTGATGGACTGTAGAGCTGGTGGGCGTCTGGATGAGTCTCTACCTTGATCAATCAGCCCCTGTGTCCAGCCCATGCTCCGACGGTAAGTGTGGGGTGATATAGATTAGAAATCCCTCACACCGTCCCCAGCAGGTAATATCTGACGCATTCTAAAGAAGATATATGTCTTTATGTGTTCTCGTCACTATGTTCATTGTTGCGTGCGCAAGGAGCCCCACCGTGGTTTGCATTCTGTCTCATATGATGAAGGATTAGACAGCCCGCGTGAGGGAGACGGTCCAGTAGGAACAGCTGGGTGCGAGGATGACAGGGAATTACGATACGGTGAGTCTTGGTGACTCAGGGGAGAGAGAGAGAGAGAGAGAGAGAGAGAGAGAGAGAGAGAGAGAGAGAGAGAGAGAGAGAGAGAGAGAGAGAGAGAGTGGTATGACGTGCCTCCCCTAACTACTACAGTGGCTCCCAGCATCACGATTCGCTGGGCCATGATAATCTTGCCACCCCAATAACTCGGCATCGGTCACATGTGGTTATTGGATAGCACCATTATCGTACTCTCTACCACTAGAACACTGTATATTATCAGTGGTGCACACTAGCTGCACCACCACTTATCACACACACACACACACACACACACACACACACACACACACACACACACACACACACATTATCCATTCATTCCATAAGACCACTTCTTACACCCACGTCTTTTCCCACGTCCCCAATCTGCCCCAGACCTCTTCGCGCCCTCCCTCTCCACCCGGGGCTCCTCAACGCCTCCTCCCTCCCTGTCTGGGATTCCTGGCTGAAAAAGACAAACAAGATGAGCATAAAAGAACACTCAAAAGACAGGCAGGGAGAAAGAGGGAGTTAGGGAGGGAGTGGCTTTCCCAGGAAGCGTGTGGTCAGGGTGGGAAGGAAGGAAGGAAGGGTTGGGGGGGTGATGATGATGGCGGCCTCCCTCACCCCAGACGCGACACTCGACATTGACCGAGAATCGTGTGCACTGGACGTACCCCCAGGGAGGGGGGGGGAGGGTCCAGGGGGAGGGGCACGAGCGAGTGCGAAGGAGGGAGAGGTGTTGGGTCAGGGGAAGGAAGAGTGGGGGGGCTGGGTGTGAGGGAGGTGAGTGAGGAAGAGGAGAGTGCAGGGAGGAGGAGGAGGAGGAGGAGGAGGAGGAGGAGGAGGAGGAGGAGGAGGAGGAGGAAGGAGGAAGGAAGGAAGGAAAACCAAGTCAAGAATAGATAAGAGAGCAGTAGAGGGAAATAAAGAAGGAGAGGAGAAGTGGGGATGATAAGAGTGGTAAGGAAAGGTGTGTTCTATATGGAACCCCCTAAATAATAAAATGTAATCTCCTTAGACATAACCCCAGAAAATGTTAACAATAAAGTAGAGTAAACCCTAGAAGGCGTAACCCCAGAAAATGTCACACCTTAGAAGTGTAACCCCCAGAGATATATCACAATAATATCACCCCTATGAGTAACCCCAAGTGACGCAACCAAAGAAAATGTGACTCAGAAAAGCAACCCCAAGAGGTTTGAATCCTTTAAGGGATAACCCCAAAGGTGGAGTCCCAAGAAGTACAACCCCAGAGAAAGGAACGTTCTTGCTCCGTCTTGCTGGATGAATAGGAAATGTCTCCTCTGGTTTAAATCTATATACACTGTATAGAGTGACAGGAATATATAGAGAGTGATAGAAATATAGTTTTCTGTTTCATACAGAGTTCTAAGTGTACATCTCATGTATATATATATATATATATATATATATATATATATATATATATATATATATATATATATATATATATATATATATCACAGGCGGAGCCTCAAAAGAGAAAATTTATCGAAGTAAACAATTGTCTTTGATCTAGGGAAAAATCAGTTGACCCATCATTGTCTTGAACTCGTATTTTCAAATGAACTGATAATTTGCCTCCATCACGGCTTCCTGGTATTGGGGGAACAGTCGATGAATAAATCAAGTAAATCAACCACATCTTTCTTATTAGTTGCGGAAAACAATTAACCGTAATATTGGAAACTGTTAAAGCATACATTACTTTCTTGCTGCTGTAGAAGTTACTTACGGCGGCCCTCTATAATAATGTTCTAATTTGCCGGTAAACTCTCTCTCTCTCTCTCTCTCTCTCTCTCTCTCTCTCTCTCTCTCTCTCTCTCTCTCTCTCTCTCTCTCCGTGGCATCAAGCCTCAAGGTTATCTATCCCTTATCGCCCCCTTTGCTCGGCCCCTGATTGACGTAGGCGACCAACCGTTGCGTAACGCGAGGCCCGCCCGCCCACTGCCGGACGGACGGCCAAAGCCTACCGGGTAAGTGGATTAATTTGGAAACTTGGGTCAGGAGCCGAGGTAAACAACGAGATCTGAACACGTTCCCACTCAGGAGACCTACATCAGAGAAGGTCGCGGCGTCGTCTGCCAAGCACCTCCTGGGTTCGAGTCCCATTTGATTAGCAGGGAGTTCCTCATCCTCAGGTCTCTCCCGTGACCTGTCACTTCCCGTGTGCTCCAAGGAGCACTTGGCATCGGCTTCCACCAGACGTTTTCCACCAGCACATACACCGACGTCTTCATAGCCCAAGCACAGGCTCATATGTGAATGTTTGATATCTCCCACTGTCACAAACAGCCAGGAAGGGATCCAGTAGTCTGCTGCTGTGTTCAACTATTTGGTATTCCCTCGTAGCCTCCTTGATCCCATGTTTTGTAACTAAGACAGTGATGCTGAAGACAAGGCTCTGACTAGAGAGTGATTAACCCCCCTTCAGTGCAACGGTACGATCCTTCAGCGCGATCCTTGGTTTTGATGGTTTGGTCTTTAGAAAACCAGACCATCATACCGAAAGGTCGTAACGTCTGAGGTCACACACACGCACACACACACACACACACACACACACACACTAGCGGGTACACAGGCGTCAACAGCTGGTGACCCTGAGCAGGTGGACACAACGGGAGCAAGAGACGGAAACCCCACTTCCTCCTCACGATAGTCTCTCTCGTCTTATTTCCCTTCTGTTTCATGATGAGAAACACCTTCGCATTTCTATATCATCATCATCATCATCATATTCTCCTCCTCTTCTTCTTCCTCCTCATCATTCCTCCTGCTTCTTCTCCTCCTTCTCCTCTTACTCATCCTCCTGCTTCTTCTCCTCCTTCTTCTCTTACTCATCCTCCTGCTTCTTCTCCTCCTTCTCCTCTTACTCATCCTCCTGCTTCTTCTCCTCCTTCTTCTCTTACTCATCCTCCTGCTTCTTCTCCTCCTTCTCCTCTTACTCATCCTACTGCTTCTCCTCCTTCTCTTCTTCTTTTCTTTCTCCTCTTCTTCCTCTTCTTCCGCTTCTTCTTCTTCCTCTTCTTCTTCTTCCTCTTCTTCTTCCTCTTCTTCTTCTTCCTCTTCCTCTTCTTCTTCTTCTTCTTGTCCTTCTTCTTCTTCTTCCTCCTTATCTGGGATCGTTCGCGTTTGGTAACCCGGACTGGCCTGAACTGACATGGAATGATTCTCCTGAAATGATTCGCGTCAGTCAGTCGAGGGGCAGGAGGCTCTCTGGGACGGTGCATCTCAAGTCATTAAAAAGATCTGAATCATTAACCCTATTGAGCATAATCTGGTGCCCTCTGAAGTCACGAAAGAACTCCTGAAAGAAGGAAAAAAAAAAAAAAGGTGAAGACCAATATGCATTTACGTGGTATTGTATGAAAAAAAAAAAGGGGGCTGGAGTTATCCTGATGTCGAGTTACCTGAAGGAAGTGAGGGGAAATGTGGAAATTTCCTGCATTACCTGAAGGTATGTCAAGACATCTTGACCCATATGAAATTTCGTAACGTCGTCTTAAGGAATCTGAAATAATGTGAAGTCATCCCCAGCAATGTGATAAGTGAAAGTCATCCTAAGTAATGTGAAGTTCTGTGGAGTCATCTCGAGCAATATGAAGTTATATGTATAGTTGTCTTCAGTATTCTGAAGTTCTCTGGTCATCTCAAGTAATCCAAAGTTCAGTGAAGTCTTCTTAAGTATTCTGAAGTAATGTGAAGTCATCTCCAACAATCTGAAACAACGTGAAGTTATCTTTAGCAATCTGAAGCTACGTGTAGTCGTCTTCATGAATCTGAAGTGTATTGACGTTACATGGAGTCATCTCACTTCAGCTGAAATAGTCTATACCAAACTTCGGACACGTAGATCGTGTTCCTCATTCTATCTGAAGAAAACGTCGATCGGATGTTAACGAAAGAGAGGTTCAGACTGACAGGCACATTATATTCAAAACTACATAAAGCTATGTGAAGTTAAGCGAAGCTGTTTGATTTACGCTCACTTCAGATTTCGCCTGCTGTAATGCACGGCACACTTATAACTTCACAGAAACAAGGATTGTATGTAACTGTATCCTTCACATCCCCCATTGATCATCATCGTCTTGAGGACGACGGTACGACCCTTGAACACGACGGTACTACCCTTGAGCATAACGGTACGACCCTTGAACACGACGGTACTACCGTTGAGCATGACGTACGACCCTTGGGTGGAGCGGTACGACCTCTAGGTATGATGGAGTGACCTATACTTTAAGGATCAGGTAAAAGACCAGGGCCATCCTACCCATGGGTCGTACCGTCGTGGTCAAGGGTCGTAACGTCGTGGCGAAGGGTCGTGCCGTCGTTCTCAAGGATCGCACCGTCGTGTTCAAGGGTCGTACCGTCGTGGTCAAGGGTCGTACCCTCGTTCTCAAGTGTCTTACCGTCGTGCTCAAGGGTCGTACCCTCGTTCTCAAGGGTCGTACCGTCGTGCTCAAAGGTCGCATCGTCGTGCTCAAGGGTCGCACCCTCGTTCTCAAGGGTCGTACCGTCGTGCTCAAGGGTCGTACCGTCGTTATCAAGGGTCGTACCGTCGTGCTCAAGGGTCGTACCGTCGTTATTAAGGGTCGTACCGTCGTGCTCAAGGGTCGTACCGTCGTTCTCAAGGGTCGTACCGTCGTGCTCAAGGGTCGTACCGTCGTGCTCAAGGGTCGTACCGTCGTGCTCAAGGGTCGTACCGTCGTGCTCAAGGGTCGTACCGTCGTGCTCAAGGATTTAAACTTAATTACCAGCAGTCACCCGCAGCTGTATCTATTCATCCCGTTCAAAGATTCATTTTCATATGAATCCCGTCTGTATGTATTTGGCATCATGATTCATGCCTTAAGTCCTTTTTTTCCCACATTAACTCACTCCCTTTTTAGCGTCGTGCCTTGCTTTAATTCGCCTTTGTATCACTTGCCTCAACTTCTTTGTTTGCTCTGTCGTATTTGGCCACCTCCAACTGCGTCGCTAGGCTTACTTCTTCTTCTTCTTCTTCTTTCACTTGTCCACGATCATATTTCTTTATGTTCTATGATATAAATATTCCCATTGTGGCGTCCAAGATTAAGACATTATCTCTATTTGCTTGGGGAAGATAAGATGACGGAGACAGACGCGAGGAAGCGCAAGTAATGTTTTCCACAGAGATCTTATCATCTCGTTTACTTGAAATTTATCTCTGTTTGTCTCGTTTACTCTTGAAGGACTGTCTGATATTTAAGTATTTCATCATACGTCAGCGAGCGAAATCAGGAGAAGGGGGGACGGATGATAGATAAGTAAAAGGAGAAGGAGGAGGAGGAGGAGGAGGAGAAATATAAGGGAAAGGGTGGGTAAGAGGGCGAAAAGGGAGATGAAATGGAGGAGGAAGAAGAAAAAGAAGAAGAAGGAGGAGGAGGAGGAGGAGAAATATAAGGGAAAGGGTGGGTAAGAGGGCGAAAAGGGAGATGAAATGGAGGAGGAAGAAGAAATAGAAGAAGAAGGAGAAGCAGAAAAGATACTTGATCAAGACAATGAGAGGAAGAAGTGACACACACACACACACATTTCTTCCCTGCCATATGGTGAGTGACTCAGCCTTGTGATGTCTTATCCTGCCCTTACACGCTGTGTGTATCATCACTAACATATAAAGGCTTCATCATCAATAGCTTCATTCCCCGGGTTTGGCTTCACTAGCAAAACTACTACTGTATCCTTTTTTTTTTTTTCATTGTCGTCTTTCACGAGATCCCTTGTTTCAATTTCTCCTAATTTCCCCCTTTGCCTCTCACATCATCACATCTGTCTCGTTTCCTCTCACGACCCTCTCCCTCCACTTCCCTCTTCCTCACATTTCCTGCAGCCACTTGTCTCTCTCTCTCTCTCTCTCTCTCTCTCTCTCTCTCTCTCTCTCTCTCTCTCTCTCTCTCTCTCTCTCTCTCCTCCTCTGCCTTAATAACCCTCCTCTGTTAACATCTACACTCAGTGTTATCTTCCTGTAGATGTCTTCCCCACGGTACCTTCCCACCACTACACTCACTCGCTTCCTCATAAGTTTCTAACAGTCATTGGGTCATGCGAATGAGTGTGTGTGTGTGTGTGTGTATTCATGCAGCAGCTCCGTTGATAAAGCTTCCAACCCTGTACACTAGACCTGTGCAACAAGCTGATGCTGTAGCCAGATGAGCGGCAGCTGAATAAGGCTTCCATGACCATGCGTGTGTGTGTGTGTGTGGCCGACTGGGCTAGCTGTCCTGTGCTTGACAGACTCAGTCATATGTTCCCAACCAAAGCGCCGCTGATGAAGTGAAGAACAGCGACCAAGTCTCTCTCTCTCTCTCTCTCTCTCTTTCTCTCTCTCTCTCTCTCTCTCTTCTGTCTATTTACCTCTCTATCTCTCTATATACCATGGTTATGCAGCATGTTGCTAGAGGGTTGGGGGGGTAAAAGTAAAACCGTACGCGTCGCGTTGCCTGAGGGAGGGTAAGGGAAGATCCCTGACAACCCGTGGACCCTCCGGACTAACCAGTAATGAGGCCGTGGTCTACCCCGGGTGACGGCAGGGCCCTTGCAAGCCGCCCGCCCTGCCCGGTCACTGTACTTCCCCCGCCACCTGAGCTCCCGGATACCAACTCACTCACTGCACACGCTCACGGTTCGAATCTGGAACTTCAGGGGGGAAAAAAAGTAATGTCGAAAAGATCGATCCCCCACACCCCAAAAAAAAAAGGAGATTTACTCTAAGTTATGAGGAAAAGCTATATATTTTGGGCACTCTCTTGGGTAGAAAGAAAAAAAGAAGCAATGTAGAAACTTTGTGTGTGACAGGGTTTTGATACGTGATTGGACGAGAAAACGCCAAGTATAGCGAGGCAATTTTGGGTTGTATCAAGTTTCTCAAAGAAGTAATCAAGCTCTTGTATTGATAAATGAGTAAGTCATGCGAATCATCATGCAGTTACCGAGAGAAAGAATGCCTGAATTCCAAGACACGATATAAGAACACTTGAAAAAGAAAAAAAATTCACGGTGAAGTTGATATGAGAAAAAGAAAGAGAAAAAAGATGATTAGGAGACAGAGTTTAAAATACAGTGGAGTTGAAGCGTCAGGCATAGGCAATATTCGGGACAAAATACTTGAAGGGATGAAGAGGTTAAATAAAGACGTTTTCACGAATCTGTTGAGCTTTATTAAAAGGAAAAAAACAAACATTCGTGGAAGTTATAAGACTTGCACAGAACACTCTGCCAACACCATTGATGACACATGTTGGACTTAAAAACAGGAGTATATATAGACCGGTGACAGCAGTCAGTCCGGTACATACAGGAGTGGAACCAACTGGCGAAGTTCCTGGGAAACACGAGAATGGACTGACTTCGAAGTCAAGAACACGGAAGGAACTTAAATACCTCGCTACTGATGAGCGAAACTGAACGAGCAAAGCTGCTATGGATGGGTGAGACGTTTTGATAGACTAGATGACAGATACATACCAGCTTAGAATGGCGTTTTACTGAGCACCAACCTGAAGGAGACCTCCAGACGGACCAAGAAACTGTTGTAGGGTTGACGTACATGATTTTTATCATCGCTAAATACGCGAAGGAGAGACTGGACAGACTACCTGAAGGTGTGTTCCAGGACAGTGTGGAATGACGCCACTGACTATGCCTCTCAGTGACAGATGCCTCTCAATGACAGATGACTGTCAATGACAGATGCCTCTTCGTGACAGATGCCTCTCAGTGACAGATGCCTCTCAATGACAGATGCCTCTCAGTGACGGTGCCTCTTAGTGACAGATGCCTCTCAGTGACAGATGCCTCTTAGTGACAGATGCCTCTCAGTGACGGTGCCTCTTAGTGACAGATGCCTCTCAGTGACAGATGCCTCTTAGTGACAGATGCCTCTTAGTGACAGATGCCTCTCAGTGACAGATGCCTCTTAGTGACAGATGCCTCTTAGTGACAGATGCCTCAGTGACAGATGCCTCTTAGTGACAGATGCCTCTTAGTGACAGATGCCTCTCAGTCACAGATGCCTCTTAGTGACAGATGCCTCTTAGTGACAAATGCCTCTTAGTGACAGATGCCTCTCAATGACAGATGCCTCTCAGTGACAGATGCCTCCCAGTCACAGATGCCTCTTAGTGACAGATGCCTCTCAGTCACAGATGCCTCTTAGTGACAGATGCCTCTTAGTGACAAATGCCTCTCAGTGACAGATGCCTCTCAGTGACAGATGCCTCCCAGTCACAGATGCCTCTTAGTGACAAATGCCTCTCAGTCACATGCCTCTCAGTGACAGATGCCTCCCAGTCACAGATGCCTCTTAGTAACAGATGCCTCCCAGATGCCTCTCAGTGACAGATGCCTCTTAGTGACAAATGCCTCTCAGTGACATGCCTCTCAGTGACAGATGCCTCCCAGTGACAGATGCCTCCCAGTCACAGATGCCTCTGTCCCAGATGCCTCTCAGTGACAGATGCCTCTTAGCGACAGATGCCTCCCAGATGCCTCTTAATAACAGATGCCTCTTAGCGACAGATGCCTCCCAGATGCCTCTCAGTGACAGATGCCTCTTAGCGACAGATGCCTCCCAGATGCCTCTTAATAACAGATGCCTCTTAGCGACAGATGCCTCCCAGATGCCTCTCAGTGACAGATGCCTCTTAGCGACAGATGCCTCCCAGATGCCTCTCAGTGACAGATGCCTCCTAGCGACAGATGCCTCCCAGATGCCTCTCAGTGACAGATGCCTCCCAGATGCCTCTCAGTGACAGATGCTTCTCAGTGACGGGCTGAAAAGTCTACCTGGGGGTCAGAGGTGAGGAGGAGTGGAGGTAACACGTGTGTACAGGTCACTGACCCGGTGACTGTGTTGCCTGTGATTTGTGGTAGATCCCCCACCACTCCTGGGTATCGAACCCTGATTCTCCGTATAACCTCACATGCAAGGAGGAGTCCCTGTGCGTACGCACAGAAGACATGTACGGTATACATGGTCCATGTCTGTACACAACGAGTTCACACACACACACACACACACACACACACACACACACACACACACACACACACACACACACACACACACATAAACACACATCGCAGTACCATAGCCGAAGCTCTTAAACCTACGTGCTGAGGGCATGTGCGCACAGTGGTGTAATTCGATTAATTATATGAAAAAGAAAATCTATGAAAAGAAAAAAAAAGAAACTCGAGGGAAACGTACTCATGTATCCCCCCATTTGATAATGCCGACCGTTGTGACTAATTCGTACTTACGTGAAATATATACAGAAGTTACTGCAAACTTTCATGGCTGGTGTTACTTTAATTCACAAGCCTCTGGCAGGCTCAATAGCTTGTCAATAAGGGTAATGTCCCTGGACATGGACATCCCTGGACATGGACATCCCTGGAAGGTTCACTGTGATCGTCAGTAAGGGCCATGTCCCCAGACATGGACATACATCCCTGGGTAGAATCGGGCCAGAGCACAAGCTATCGGGTGGCTAGGCCTAGCACAGCTGAGGCGCGTTACAGCAGCCCAAGGAAGCTGGGTGTGTTGCGCGCCGTCTGCCCGCTCCGGAAATCGAACCCAGGTCGGGGGATTAGAGGACCCTAGCGCTGACCACTGCACCACTAAGAATATATGTAGAAAAGGTATATATATATATATATATATATATATATATATATATATATATATATATATATATATATATATATATAACCTCAGGTAGATACTGCTTACTTTTGTTGTATATGACAGCTTACGACAGTGTTTCCAGCTGGCTACAGAACTCGAACCGAGTCTGTGAAAGCTGTACTTGTACACGATGCAGGCTTTCCACAGCTTAAATACATCAATTATAAAACGTGAGGAATTATCTCTTTTTTATGCATCTATACACATCGAAATGGGTATGGCACCTCGTATCTACCCGCACATGAGGGAGAAAGAGTGGTGGGGTAGGGATGAAGAAGAGAGGACCTCTTGGGGGAGAGAGAGAAAAAAAAATATATAGCAGCTGGTGAGATCCGGAAGTGCAATGGGCACCGTCCTTGGGAACCATGGCAACGCCACCTGAGCGTCGCCAGTAAAGCCACGACCTCCCGGAAGTGAGGCAGGTGGTTACGGCTCGTGCTGCCCCAGGGGAGCACCACAACGACCACCACTCCTCCACCTCCTCCTCCTCCTGCCTGAAGACCTGTCTTCTCTAAGACCCACCATCCATGCATGTCTGGGGGAATGAAGGAATGACTGGATAAATCTCTCTCTTCCCCCCCCACCTCAAACAGGAAGTTCTGCTTGAAGAACATTATCAAGTTGATTCCCCGGAAGGATGGGAAGCCAGCCAGGCTTCACTCATGCAAGATAAATCTATCTCGATTCTCTTTTTTTTATCATTCATTTCAGAGGGGGGAAAAAAATTATTCGTAAAATGAAATGTCGTGTATGTGAAAGACTTCCCGTGATGTGCTGCTGTCCCGTCTTTTCGAAGTCAGTCTTGGGGAAAGGCCATGAATACACGGAAGATGCTTCTGTCAAGAGCAAAATGATCAACACTCGATTATTAAAGACTCACACGACAAGACCAGATGGTCTTCTCTTACGGGATGTGGGATGTGTTCTCTATGTTCAGTTATAGTGTGATCTGTCCGTGTGCCTGTCTTCATCTATAAGGAATATACTCAATGAACTCAGTCACATGTTCATCTTTTCTTCACTCTCTCTCTCTCTCTCTCTCTCTCTCTCTCTCTCTCTCTCTCTCTCTCTCTCTCTCTCCTTCATCCTTTCCCTTACTGATCATCCGTCTCTTTTT
>NC_092242.1:11490998-11508498 GCF_036320965.1 Panulirus ornatus | reverse complement strand
AGACGGACTTGGCAGCGCAAGAGATAAGAACATCTACTTGAGCCAAGGACGACCTTGCCGGAGCGTGACACAACCCTCCTCCCGGAGGGTGAGATAAGTGTGGGGGCACTGGAGGGGCGAAGGGGGAGGGAGGGGTGGAGGGAGTCGCGTAGCTTAAGGTAGATAAACGAATGCCTATTGGGAGGAGGGAGGTAGGGGAAGAGCAGTCGATTCTGACAGTTAAGCCAACAGCGTAAGGTGGTACTACCGTCGTGCCCTATCTACCTACTGTCACCTACGACGAGGTACTGCCACCAGAGAGAGAGAGAGAGAGAGAGAGAGAGAGAGAGAGAGGAGAGAGAGGGAGTCCGGCAGCTCATCAAGAGCGCGTGTGGCACCTCTTGCGCCGGGGTCCGCCGTCCGCGAGGCAGGCAGGCAGGCAGGCAGGGGGCGGGCGAGGCGAGGCGAGGCGAGGCAGCAGCATTCCTGGCATACTTCCCCCAACATCTCTAAGCCTCACCGTCTCACCGCTCATCTCCTCATGCCGCCGTCTCCCCTGGAGCCTCCTGCACCCTCTCACCTCCGACGGGAGAGCGGGAGAGGGAGAGGGAAGGAGAAGAAAGGCGACAGAAGAGAGGATAAAGCCGGTGAGAGGGGAGGGCTCGCACGTTCCATGCGTACCACAGGCATCAGCACAACATAACGCTGGTGGGTCACCGCAGCAGCCAGGCTCCCTGGCCGCTTTAAAAACCCTCCTCCTCTCAACCGGATAACCTCGTTAACCGGCTCTTGTATCAGCGCCAGCGATCGGTTGTACGGTCTTAATCTCGTTACCCGGCATTAATATCGGTATTGGTATTCGGCTAGAGGGTCTAATTTACGGATAATGGCTTCTGTTTATCAGGACTGGGATTGTTTTACATATTTGTCCACTGGCCGGTTGAAAGCTTTCCTTCTCAATCGGATTATCTTGTAATCCGGCCGTTTATAACAGTGTCGGTGATCGGATGAGGGGTTTAATCACAGCTACTGGCTTCTGTATGGCAATAATATTATCATAAACATGTTTACTGACGGTTATATGGTAGTCATCAATGATGTCATAAACTCGTTTATCAATCGTTATATGGCAGTCATCAATTATATACTCGTTTACATGGTTGACATCAGTAATATCATCATAAACTCGTTATATGGTTGTCAACAATAATATTATCATAGACTCATTTATCAAGTTATATGGTAGTTATCAATAATGTTATCATAAACTCATTTATCATGTTATATGGTTGTCATCAATAATATTATCATAGACTCATTTATCAAGTTATATGGTAGTTATCAATAATGTTATCATAAACTCATTTATCATGTTATATGGTTGTCATCAATAATATCATCACAAACTCATCAATGACATCATAAACTCGTTCATCAACAGTTATGTTGTGGTCAATAATAACATCATCATATACTCGTTTATCAACAGTTATGTTGTGGTCAATAATAACATCATCATATACTCGTTTATCAACAGTTATGTTGTGGTCAATAATAACATCATCATATACTCGTTTATCAACAGTTATGTTGTGGTCAATAATAACATCATCATATACTCGTTTATCAACAGTTATGTTGTGGTCAATAATAACATCATCATATACTCGTTTATCAACAGTTATGTTGTGGTCAATAATAACATCATCATATACTCGTTTATCAACAGTTATGTTGTGGTCAATAATAACATCATCATATACTCGTTTATCAACAGTTATGTGGTAGTCATCAATATCATCATCATTTACTCGTTTATCAACAGTTATGTGGTCGTCATCAATATCATCATTTACTCGTTTATCAACAGTTATGTTGTGGTCAATAATAACATCATATACTCGTTTATCAACAGTTATGTGGTAGTCATCAATAATATCATCATTTACTCGTTTATCAACAGTTATGTTGTGGTCAATAATAACATCATCATATACTCGTTTATCAACAGTTATGTTGTGGTCAATAATATCATCATCATATACTCGTTTATCAACAGTTATGTGGTCGTCATCAATATCATCATTTACTCGTTTATCAACAGTTATGTTGTGGTCAATAATAACATCATAAACTCGTTTATCAACAGTTATGTGTTCGTCATCAATATCACCATCATTTACTCGTTTATCAACAGTTGTCATTAATGATAACATTATCAGAAACTCATTTAGCAGCATTTATATGGTAGCCACCAATAATTGTATCACAAACTCATTTATGAACCAGTGTATGGTAATTATGAATGATATTATCAAGAAAATCTAACCAATACTTGTATGGTGGTCTGAAATTGATGAGGTTATGAGTTTATAGACCCTGCATGCTCCCCATGTTCATACTCAGTCACCAGGGTTGGTCATGACAAAGTGTGTTGATCATATGTCATGTCATACACAGTTTGATGTCATCCATGTGCATGGACGACACGTCGTCAACTCCTTCAGGAGGTAGGATGACACGAACCCTTGAGCACACCGGGCCAAACGACCAGTGAGCAATGACGGTACGACCCTTGTTCTTTGATCTAGTCCGTCTTGCTCAAGGGTCGTACTAGTCGTCGTGCTCAAGGGTCGTGCCGTCGTCGTGCTCAAGGGTCGTACCGTCGTCGTGCTTAAGGGTCGTGCCGTCGTCGTGCTCAAGGGTTATACCGTCGTGCTCAAGGGTTATACCGTCGTGCTCAAGGGTCGTGCTGTCGTCGTGCTCAAGGGTCATACCGTCGTGCTCAAGGGTCGTGCCGTCGCCGTGCTTAAGGATCGTGCCGTCGTCGTGCTCAAGGGTTATACCGTCGTGCTCAAGGGTCGTACCTAGGTGCTCAAGGGTCATACCGTCATCCTCAAAGGTCGCACCAACATAGGTTACCATTAAATTTGTGGATACCTGTACATGTATGCATATGTTACGTACAAACACATATGTATATGTATATACCAAGCACACTGTTACCAGCATTCGTACTTCCGACTAACGAGCAAAACTGCCTATTGTGCAAATATAGATAATCTTCATCTTCCTCTATCACTGGTGGAGTTAGATTGTTCTGCTTAAATATACTTCTAAATACCTGTTTCTCACCTTGAGTAACTGGGACAAGTCGCACCTGTTCTTCCTGTATTTATAATATACAGCATGTTCATATATATATATATATATATATATATATATATATATATATATATATATATATATATATATGTACCATTATTATCATTATTACACTTAACCGCTGTTTCCCGCGTCAGCGAGGTAGCGCCAGGAAACAGGCGAAGAATGCCCCCCCCCCCCCCACACACACATATATATATATATATATATATATACATATATATATATATATATATATATATATATATATATATATATAAGCTAACAGCCAAAATATCCAGTGGACCGGTTGGTAACAGTGAGGTAACCGTGTCATTAAATCCCCCAGTGAACAAGGACACCAATAAACAGCCAAACAATATAATTGTAGTCCTGGATGACCGAGTCAAAGCAACTTTTAACAACAACCACCTCACCGCTCCCCTCAAAACCAACTACTGTCCAGACGAACAACCCAACTGTCTACCCTAACTCTCCGATAGACAGTCAGTCTTCACCCTCATCCTCGCTGTGAGTGTCATTCAACAGCCCAAGACCTGAAGTGCCGTGTTAGCTTATCAATCGAAGCAATGGATCAAGTTAGAATGGAGAGAAAAACTGAAGGAAGTGAAGTGTTTTAGATATCTTGGAGTGGAACTAAGAGCGGAGGGAACCATGGAAGTGGAAGAGAATCATAGGGTGGGGAGGGGGCGAAAGATCTGGGAGCGTTGAAGAAAGTGTGGAAGTCGAGAAGATCATTTTTGCTTTCTAAGATCCATCCAATCACACGACACTGCTCATCAAAAACTTATGCTCATCCAATGACTTTCTGAATCAACCCAAAAGCTCCAAGTTATTAAAAAAAAAAAATGTATATAAAATGCAACTCAACCTCTACATCTTTCCAATCAACCCACACCTTCCAGTGAGTCGTATCCACTAAACTAGGCAGCATCGAACCAATCCACCTCGAGAGAGCAGCCAAACCTCCGTCCCTCGCCAACTATTCTTTCTCAACAAACGTGGATAGGGAGGGACGGCGGGAGATGATGTTGTATGGCGGAGGTTTATTTCTGAGGCCACAAAAAAAGTCTCCTGCACAGCTGTGTCTTGAAGAAGGTTCAGCCGCTGTACATGGATATTATGGCCCACTGTGACACACCTGACGGACGTTCAGCGTCATTGTGGTTTTCGTTCACACTTTCTACACTAGCATCCAAGGCCTGGATGCTCTGGATGCTAATATGAAGAGAAAAGGTTTCTCTCTCTCTCTCTCTCTCTCTCTCTCTCTCTCTCTCTCTCTCTCTCTCTCTCTCTCTCTCTCTCTCTCTCCCATTGTTTTCATTCCTCCACAAGGACAGACATTCAAGGGTCATATTTTTCTTCTTTATTATAACACAATCTTCTTCCTCATCCGGAATGATGACCAGTTTACGTTCATATATGGATATATATTCATTCTCTCTCTCTCTCTCTCTCTCTCTCTCTCTCTCTCTCTCTCTCTCTCTCTCTCTCTCTCTCTGCCAAGGGCGTGAGTGGTGGATGCCGTGTGAGTGAGTCACAGTGAAGTGATTCAAGGACCTCGTCAGAAGTGGGGCATTCTCCCCTAAGTGGCACTCCGTGTTGACAGTACGCGGGGGACGTGGCCCGGGGAGGCGCTCTGTACTCTCGTCTCACACTCCAGTACTTCTGCATTACATCAGCGCGTAGATACGTAGCCAAGCTGCAGTAGCCATACGTACGCTGTGTTGTACCTAGAGCTGTAGTGCAGCATCTATAGATACACGACCATGCTGCAGCATCTATAGATACACGACCATGCTGCAGTCCCTATGGACACATGGCTCTGCTACATTACGTGTAGATAGAGATCTATGCTGCAATAACTTGAGATGCCTGGGTCTGCTGTTGTACTTATAGATACTCAGCAGTGTTGCTGTACTTTAGCTGTACTGGTGTGCTGCAGTACCTATAGAAGCATAGCTATGCTGTAGTTCCTACAGATACGTAGATAGGATGTTTTATCTATAAACAGGTATAGCTATGTTTCAGTCTCGGTGCCCGCTGGAGGACATATTCAAAGGCGCCTCAGACCGTCGCAAATTTTTACGATTTGTAAAACAGATGTCCAGAGTACAGTACTGGACTCTCTTACTCTGGTGCTGTCCAAACTACTTGAGAGAGAGTCGCTTCGCATGCCCGTCGTACGTTATCTGGGAACAACGCTGGACCGCCTGTTCCATCGTTAACCTGCGACGTCATCAAGGAACAGCACAGCTGAACTAAAAGACCGGTGACGTCATCAGTGAACATCACAATGGAACAAAACCACATATGACGTCATCAAGGGACAGCAAAAAAAAAACAGAGGTGGACCCCCTGTGACGTCATAGAGGAACGTCACGACGGAACCAAGCCACATGTAATGTCATGGAGGAACACCACCATGGAGAGCTGGGCCACACGATACAACGCAGGAGAAAATGCCAATACAGTACGTCAGCATGACGGCATGATGGTATGAATTCCTTCAACCAATCCACACCCCAAGCCCATAAGGGTCAAGTTAAAGGTCAGACTATCACACTCAAGGCTCTTACTAGCGTGTTCCAGGGTCGTAAGGTCCTTCTCAAGGGATCGCACTGTCTCGCACCGTCTTCCTCAAGTGTCGTACCGTCGTGCTCACACTCAAATCCCACGTACGGTAGCGGGATGGCAGTGAGAACAGCAGCTCTGTAGGTGAGGTCCTCTTCCTCCTCACCCTCTGCACAGACTTCGTCCGGTATGACGTACGGCCATGATGCTAGGGTTACCGACACTGTTAGCTTAAGAACGAGGCGGATCACAAGGAGGGACAGTCAACACTCGCCCTCTGTCCTGTAGCGTAACAGTGCCTTCCTCAATCCATCCATCTCCTCAGCTCTCTCTCTCTCTACTTCAAACTCTTCTAACTCATCGCAGTTAGAAGCTGTGTGTCATCGAGAAAAAATCACAGTAGTTGAAGAGACCAAAATTTTAAAAACAGTTTCTTACTTCAAAATGCCTTGTTGGCTGGGCTTCGGTTATGATATGATAGCTTGGCGTGTCAACCATGGATCATGGGTCTTTGGCAATCACTTGGACCGTCCCAGTGTGACCCCTTGTTAACACGCTCCACGACGATGGTTCATGGCAGGCTGGAACGGGTGACTGTTTCCCCTTAAGCGGAGTGTCATGTGCTATGGACAAACCTGTCACATTGCTTCATGACCATACACTCTCCCCTGGGATGACGTATTTGACTGGAGTGTCATTCAGTATTCAGCGTTTGTTTGCTTGGCTCGCAAGAGACGGGAGGCTTGAAGACACACACACACACACACACACACACACACACATATATATATATATATATATATATATATATATATATATATATATCCCTGGGGATAGGGGAGAAAGAATACTTCCCACGTATTCCCTGCGTGTCGTAGGAGGCGACTAAAAGGGGAGGGAGCGGGGGGGCTGGGAATCCTCCCCTCTCGTTTTTTTTTTTTTTTTTTTAATTTTCCAAAAGAGGGAACAGAGAAGGGGGCCAGGTGAGGATATTCCCTCAAAGGCCCAGTCCTCTGTTCTCAACGCTACCTCGCTAATGCGGGAAATGGCGAATAGTATGAAAGAAAAGAAATATATGTGCGTGTGTGTGAGTGTGTGTGTGTGTGTGTGTGTGTGTGTGTGTGTGTGTGTATAGGAAATGAGTTCCCATTGACCGGATTATTGGATTTAAATGAAGGTGAAGAAGGTGTATCATTAGTGTTCCACTTTAACTCTATGGATTAATTATACAGGGCAGGAAAATAGTGGGTTGTAGAATAAGCAACCTGACCCCTTGAAGCGGATGTGCTCAGGCAAATATACCGGCGGTCTGCTAGCATATGTTCCCCAGACCCCGTGTTTCACCTCAGACTAGCATATGTTCCCCAGACCCCGTGTTTCACCTCAGTCTAGCACATGTTTCCTCAGACCCTGTGTTTCATGTCTAACATATGTTCCCCAGACCGTGTTTCATCTGTCTAACATATGTTCCCCGGACCCCGTGTTTCACCTCAGTCTAGCATATGTTCCCCCAGACCCCGTGTTTCACCTCAGTCTAGCATATGTTCCCCGGACCCCGTGTTTCACCTCAGTCAAACATATGTTCCCCCAGATCCCGTGTTTCACCTCAGTCTAGCATATGTTCCCCAGACCCCGTGTTTCATCTTAGTCTAGCATATGTTCCCCCAGACCCCGTGTTTCACCTCAGTCCAACATATGTTCCCCGGACCCCGTGTTTCACCTCAGTCTAATATATGTTCCCTCGATTCTGTCTCAATCTTGTCTACCATAGAGTCCCCAGATCCCGGCTGAACACTGTCCTATGGAGGGAGAACAGACCGTTCCACGGTGTCTCGTGTCAGTGGAACACAGAGACTATCTCATGGAGGTAGAGGGGACACAGACTGTCTCCTGGGAGAGGACCAGAGTGTACTGCTAGACAGGGAGGGATGAGGCCACCATGGCTGGGTGGGTGTCGAGGATTTAGGGGTGAGGTGCTGCTGGTGCTGGTGGTGGTAGGTGAGGGTGGGTGAAGGGAAGGGGCGATGCTATGGAGGCCACAGGAAGCCAAGAACGAAAGGGTTCTCCTCACTTCCGTTTGTAACCCCCACACACACACATACACACACAAAAAAAAAATGAGGGACGAGCGACTCTGCCTCTATGAGTGAGTTGGACCCGTTCCTCTCAAGCGAGTTTATGAACGAGTTCGGCTTCGCCTTACGAAGAGGTGGCGAGAGTCTAGCTGTCAAATGCCAGGTGTATGTATATAACACCGGACGTATTCATTGACAAGACTCTATACATATATGTATACAGATCTGTGAATTCATACCGTAACCAAGTGGTATTTAGTCTTTTTCTTCACTGAAAGGCGTCGTAAACCCTTTTATCATATCTCGCGACACGACCCTTCCTCTTATCTATCGCATCTCACGACACCACCATCCCACATCTATCATATTTCGCGGCAACCTATCCCATATCTATCGTATTTCGCGGCAACCCTATCCCATATCTATCGTATTTCGCGGCATCCTATCCCATATCTATCGTATTTTACGACACCCCTATCCAACATCTACCATACTTCGTGACACCCTACCCCGTATCTATCATATCTATCATATAGCGCGGCATCCTATCCAATATCTATCGTATTTTACGACACCCTTATCCCACATCTACCATACTTCGTGACACCTTACCCCGTATCTATCATATCTATCATATAGCGCGGCAACCTATCCCATATCTATCGTATTTCACGACACCCTTATCCTACATCTACCATACTTCGTGACACCTTACCCCGTATCTATTATATCTATCATATAGCGCGGCAACCTATCCCATATCTATCGTATTTTACGACACCCTTATCCAACATCTACCATACTTCGTGACACCTTACCCCGTATCTATTATATCTATCATATAACGCGGCACCACCCCCCTACCTTATATCTTATCTCGGCAGCCTTATCCTACCAAATGCCACGGGAAAAGTCGAGAGAAACCGTGCCTACATCATCCGTCCTTGCATGACGGCTCCCATGGACGGAGACCCACTACATTGCCAGACACCCAGTCCTCCCGCGTTATGCAATCGCTGCAGATCAACCGGTGCGTTGTTGCGTGTCCCTTTTATCTCTCCGTCAAAGAGCTTTCTAACGTCTGATGATCGGCTTACTCTCCTGCCCGTAACGGAGTGTCATGACCCGGGGAAAGAGCCGAGTCGTGTTGCAGGGGTTTATACTGTCTGGCCCGGGAACACAGGCAGGCGCTCTAAATAACAACAACGACAACAACAACAACAATAATGATAATGATAATAAAAATAATAATAATAATGATAATGATAATGATAATGATAATAATAATAATAATAATAAAATAATAATAATGATAATAATAATAATAATATTAATGATAATAATAATGATAACAATAACAATAATAATAATAATAATAATAATATTAATAATAATAATAATAACAATAACAATAATAATAATAATAATAATAATAATAATAATAATAATCATTCTTTATCATCAATAACAACATCCACAGCAATAAAACCAACACATTATAACCACTATCACTACTACTACTATTAGTATGCTAATAATAATAATATTACTAGAAATATCACGACTGCTAATAACAATAATAATTATCATTATGATTATTATCAACTGATCAAGAAAACAGGCGTCACTTGTGTTGTATGATGCTCTTCGTCTCAGCCAAATACCTATACAAATCTGACCTTCCCATTACTGAACACTCCCGAGTTTCAGCACTGGCGGAAAAAAAAGGTATATTTTCCGAACTCATATGCAAATTTATGCATCTACGTGTCCCCAGATCTAATCACCTGATCACCTATATACAGGGAATACCTATGATGTAAGTATGAAGCATGTATCGCACACGCTGGTCTCGAGTTATCGGGTCGACAAGAAAGTGTCCACACACACACACACACACAGACGCGGGGGGAAATGATAATATCACCCAGCACACACTGCGTGTAGAGGGCTTCGGACACATCAGCATGACAGGGTAGAATATCAAGGATTACAGTGGTTGGGGACATAGTTCACGTGGGAGGAAAAACGTTGACAGTAAGAAAACGGACAAAGGCACTTAAAAAAAAAAATGAAGTAAAAAAAGATGGGGGTTGTGGGGGAGGAAGAGGAGGAGAAGGAAGCATGGCGCCTGCAAAAGGGGCCAATTCTTGGGGGGGAAAAAAAATATGCACAGTGCTGGAAAAGAGAGAAGCGTGAAACTGGGTCTAACATCATGAGATGGAGTTCAGCCGAATCAAACAGGGTTGAGGCGCCATCACACTGGAAAATAGGACGATTATCAAATCCGCTGTTTCTGTTGCGATAACAAGAACTCATGGCATATATATATATATATATATATATATATATATATATATATATATATATATATATATATATATATATATATATAAATTTTTTTTTAATTTTCCAAAAGAAGGAACAGAGAAGAGGGCCAGGTGAGGATATTTCCTCAAAGGCCCAGTCCTCTGTTCTTAACGCTACCTCGCTGTCGCGGGAAATGGCGGATAGTATGAAAAAAAAAAAAAAAAAAAAATATATATATATATATATATATATATATATATATATATATATATATATATATATATATATATATTCCTATGAGTCCAAGGGGGAAAATGAAACACGAAAAGTTCCCAAGTGCACTTTCGTGTAATAATCACATCATCAGGGGAGACACAAGAGAGAAATATAACAGTCAGTTGATATACATCGAAGAGACGAAGCTAGGACGCCATTTGGTAAACATGTGATTGTCCAAAACATATATATATATATATATATATATATATATATATATATATATATATATATATATATATATAGTGGTACCGCCTGCATGTAGTTACACCGACAAGTAAAATGTCACCGTTGGCAAGGTTGCATCTTCGTTAATGGACGCACAGCAGTACAGTTTCATCAGGGAACCTCTCATTCTAAAGGAGTTCATCATTTCCCTGCTACTGGATGTAGAGCGCAGTCATGAGCCTGTGGGGACCCCTCATATATGTAACAACAATAAGAATAATGGTAATAATAATAATAATAATAATAATAATAATAATAATAATAATAATAATAATAATGTGTACGTGTAGGAAGAGAGGAAAGTGATTGGTTCTCAGTGAATGTAGGTTTGCGGCAGGGGTGTGTGATGTCTCCATGGTTGTTTAATTTGTTTATGGATGGGGTTGTAAAGGAGGTAAATGCAAGAGTCCTGGAAAGAGGGGCAAGTATGAAGTCTGTTGGGGATGAGAGAGCTTGGGAAGTGAGTCAATTGTTGTTCGCTGATGATACAGCGCTGGTGGCTGATTCATGTGAGAAACTGCAGAAGCTGGTGACTGAGTTTGGTAAAGTGTGTGGAAGAAGAAAGTTGAGAGTAAATGTGAATAAGAGCAAGGTTATTAGGTACAGTAGGGGTGAGGGTCAAGTCAATTGGGAGGTGAGTTTGAATGGAGAAAAACTGGAGGAAGTGAAGTGTTTTAGATATCTGGGAGTGGATCTGTCAGCGGATGGAACCATGGAAGCGGAAGTGGATCATAGGGTGGGGGAGGGGGCGAAAATTTTGGGAGCCTTGAAAAATGTGTGGAAGTCGAGAACATTATCTCGGAAAGCAAAAATGGGTATGTTTGAGGGAATAGTGGTACCAACAATGCTGTATGGTTGCGAGGCGTGGGCTATGGATAGAGATGTGCGCAGGAGGATGGATGTGCTGGAAATGAGATGTTTGAGGACAATGTGTGGTGTGAGGTGGTTTGAGCGAGTAAGTAACGTAAGGGTAAGAGAGATGTGTGGAAATAAAAAGAGCGTGGTTGAGAGAGCAGAAGAGGGTGTTTTGAAATGGTTTGGGCACATGGAGAGAATGAGTGAGGAGAGATTGACCAAGAGGATATATGTGTCGGAGGTGGAGGGAACGAGGAGAAGAGGGAGACCAAATTGGAGGTGGAAAGATGGAGTGAAAAAGATTTTGTGTGATCGGGGCCTGAACATGCAGGAGGGTGAAAGGAGGGCAAGAAATAGAGTGAATTGGAGTCATGTGGTATACAGGGGTTGACGTGCTGTCAGTGGATTGAAGCAAGGCATGTGAAGCGTCTGGGGTAAACCATGGAAAGCTGTGTAGGTATGTATATTTGCGTGTGTGGACGTGTGTATGTACATGTGTATGGGGGGGGGGGGGCATTTCTTTCGTCTGTTTCCTTGCGCTACCTCGCAAACGCGGGAGACAGCGACAAAGTATAAAAAAAAAAAAAAAAAATAATAATAATGATAATAATAATGATAATGATAATAGTAATAATGATGATAATAATAATAAAATAATAATAATAATAAAATAATAATAATATTAACAACAACAATGATATTAGTAATAATAACAACAGCAGCAGTAGTAGTAGTAGTAGTAGTAGTAGTAGTAGTAGTAGTAGTAGTAGTAGAAGTAACAATAGTAGAAGTAGTAACAGTAGTAGTAGTAGTAGTAGTAGTAGTAGTAGCAGTAGTAGTAACAGTAGTAGTAGTAACAATAACTAGTTTATTGAATCAGTACGTGCTATACAAATGGAAGCATACAGAGCGCATTGTGAGCTTCAACAAGAAAGTTTCATCAGAGAGCAGTGCCGATCACAAAAACCCCGTCGGCGGAGCCTGACCCTCACAAAAGCAGAAGCCAGAAGAACCCCTCTGGCAAAAAGGATGGAAGCCAGGTGTTCTCTCTCTCTCTCTCTCTCTCTCTCTCTCTCTCTCTCTCTCTCTCTCTCTCTGGCTGACCGATGCTCACTGGACCCGTGCAGCAGATGGCCGAGGGAGTCACCCACCAACCTGCACTCATTCACGTAGCCAACAACCCGTGCACAACCAGGCCGATACACTGCTCGACATATAGCTATAGACACCGAGATGGACATATCCGGACAAATATATGTAACACAGACACTCAGACAGACACAGACCCATATACGAACAGTCACACACGCCAACGTACGGACGGACATGCACGCACTCTCATATGGCCAAAGGACACAAGGCCAAAATGAAATACAAAAATGAATTCGAAAAACACCTACATATACTCTCATAAACACACACACACACACACACACGACAAGAAAACATATCCAAACACATGCCAAGACACACAGCTAAGCACAGCGACACACGCATACATCCCCCAGACAAATAAACACAACTTCAGGAAGACACACATATATCCAGGTAGACACACAGAGACACACACATGCACACACGTAACTCAAGCCAGACAGTTGCCGCAGACACTGCCAGACAGGACCCCAGACAGATGGATGTTGAGGGAAGGGCTCAGCAGGGGTTATAAACCAGTTTCTGGTCTTAGTTATTGTCCATGTCTGGCTGGTTGGGTTCTTGCTGCAGTTCCGCCAGTGTCGAGTGTACCAAGATTACCACCGTGTCCAGCTGGAGACTCACCTCACCCCACCCCACACCCAACCTCTCTACCCAAGGCAGGATACAATCTTCTCGTCACTTGACCAGTAATAAAGGTGCGGACTTGTGCTTTTACTAATACTGTCTCGACCGTGAATGAGATTATGGCTGGAGATGACCTCGTCATGGACCGTCAGGGGGTCCCCCGTCATTCATTCCTCCCACGTACCTTTCTACCCACCGGACAGCACGACCGACCTGCTGATGTCTAGTTGAGCGTCCAACTTCTCCGTCCAGTGCAGAATGCAACCCTGCCCTCCCCTCCAGAGGCCTGTTGCAACTTCTGCCTTTCTACCCAGTGGCGTATGCAACCTCTCCACAGGAGGAGTCCAACCTCCCTGGAGCGTTCAGGAGAAAGTTCAACCTTTCTCTTCCGGTTCTGTGTGGAGTACAACCTCCCAGCAATAGCTTGGGAAGAAAGCAACGCATCCCCCCCCCTTAACAGAGGTTGGTTGAGAGTGCTACCGCATCACAACGGCCAGTGGGGAGTCCAGTTTACTACACAGACCAAAGAGGACCACAGATTTACACTGTATGAGGTATCACAGAATTGAACCTCCCTGTAGTATGTATTAGAGGGTTGAACCTCCCGGATAAGGTATCAGAGGACTGAACATCCTGTATAAGGTATCAGAGGGTTGAACTTCCCCTATTAGAAATCAGAGGACTGAACATCCTGTATAAAGTATCAGAGGGTTGAACCTCCCGTATAAGGTATCAGAGGACTGAACCTCCCGTATAAGGTATCAGAGAGTTGAACCTCCCTGTACCAGAAGTGAAAGGTAGACCCTCCATGCTTCAACTAACGTCCTGCACAACCTCTTCACACTGACCAGTAGCCAGCGCTCCCTCTAAGACCAACTCCTGCGTCATGTGATAACTGTGTGGCCGTTGGCAACTCACGGGTGAGACCTCTGTGTTGTCTCTTTCTTCCCTTACACGGATGAGCTTTGGAATTCTTTAGGCATTGGTCATTTCCTCACGCTTTGCTCGACGTATAGCAACAACACAAAACAGTTATGACCTGACCGGCCAGGTTTTCCAGCTGTCTTCAAAATCATCAGAATATTTCCCCTCGTCTCCCCTTGCTTCTTCATCTCTCCTTCACCCTATTATCATCATTCATCTAAGGCATGGTCTCTGTGAGGACCTCGGTCGGTGACTAGAACCTTCGTCGTAAAGAAGAAGAAGAAAAAAAAGGGGGGTTTAGTGTAGTTGAAGTAACACTCTCACAATTCACCAGCATCAAGCACACATTTCACACATATCTCGCCGTCCAGTGGAAGTATAAAGCACACAGCTTTTGGCTTTCAGCTCGTGGGAACCGGATGGTGTATTCATAGGATGAAAGAAAGGAAAGTCTGGAGGGGAAATTTTGAAGGTTAATACTGTTCTCGTTTCTGTTTACGAGGGGGAGACTTAACCATGGCGAGGAGAGATACGGAACGATGACGGGTATTTCATACGATGTTTATTCCTAAAACAAGAAAGGGAAGGTTTGATATCATATCAAGGAAGTTAAGGGTTAAGGGAAACTTCAAGGTTGTCCGATAAATACACAAGGTCACGAGCCTAAGACCAAAATCTTGAAAAGACAGCCAAAAAAGACTAAGAGTCAAGTGCGAAGGTCAAAGGTGATCCGAGAGCTCGAAGCCAAGTCAAAAATCAACGATTGTTTGGTGAGTTCAGACCAGAGCTTCGATATCAGTGCTCAAGCTTCGAGATCAATGCTCACCTTTAAGATTCGGAGGCCAATGATGTGTTCAAAACTAAGTTATAAAAAAAAAAAAACCTACGGCTCAGGGCAAAATTCAATGCAAAACGGTGGTTCAAAGGTAAATCAAGAGTTCAGAGCTCAGGGGGAAAAGCCCAGAAAGCTAAATGGCGAGCTCAGAGAACCCCCAAGTACAAAGTTATGAGTCGCAAACTCAGCATCAGCTCGAATGATGGTTCAGTATTGAAGGTTCGGAAATGAGAGGCAGCAGCTTACAGCATCCTTTGTGGATCTTCAATTAATCACCAACTGATCGGTCTGTAGAGCGACTGCTAGCCTCTCTGCCACAACAACAACAACAACAACAACAAACAAACAAACAACTGTATTGTGTTATCGTTACTTCTGTTCTACTGTCACTTCTGCTGAGGCAAAAGTGGTCCTACCACAGAACACGTCTAGAGGCGTCAGTACGACCTACACAGCATTACGCAAATGTCCCACTGAGACAATATACCACAAATAACATGGTTGATAACGCCAGCCATTAAGACGAAAGGGAATCATACGTCTAGGGAGATAATTGGACGGTTAGACAGATAAATGGTTAGACAGACAGATATAGGATAAAAAAAAAGGAGAAAAAAATTTATTTGCCTTTCATAATTCGTTTTACATCGGACTGCTCAGTAAACCTCAACTACAACACATCATTATACAATAGAAATGTAAATATAATGATAACATTTAATATAGCTGGTGTGTATCATGTCCTGACATACATGCAGACAGCTTATGACAGACGCTGACTACATTATACAGAGGATGATGGACTTCGGGACGAAACATTTTCTGGGCACACCTCCATCATCAAAAGTAATATGGTCGCAGATTATCATAATACTGGTGAACCATCTGACGTGGGGTGGTATGTCTTAAAGACCCATTAGGCTGAGGAAAAATAAGAAATAGGTGGAAGGAATGGGAGACGAATGGGAGGGAGGAGCTGATGTGTCAACCCATCTGTCACACGTGATGAAAATTCTCGAGATGAAGCAACAGTTTTGGTGTATCGCAAACACTGATCTAAACCTTTTACTTCACTGATATAAAGACACTATAGAGCAAAAGCCTTACCGAACACACTACTTAAGGTAATCATTCTTCTAATAAGACACTGATTATCATGTAAGTACCAAGATAACCGTGAACAAGGAACAAAACGTTATAAATCTAGTCTATGACGAATCTCGAATCTTCGTCCATATGTCTATTTCCCTTAGTGAATGCGTATGTCCGGGTGTCGGTTCCTGGCAAATACTGCCGTGGGTATTACTTAGAATTATCATTGTAATTCTCATTCTTCATCAGTTTTGTCAAATACCCATATCCCCAAAATTCACCTTTTATTCTTGAAGGCCAATACAATTTGTTATATGCAAATCACGAACACAGTTGTTTATACAACCGTATATCAACACTTGACGGAATAAACCATAAGTCTACCTAAACCGAAGGAATATTACGTCTTAAGTCCAGGTATCCGAACCTACTTTCTCAATACTCTTCAGTACAACAGACAGCCGATTACCTTATCAAATGCTTAAATGCTAACGCTAAAGTTTTTTTAGCGAACACCATCATCAAATACTAATATACTTAGGACATATCACACCTTACTATTTTGGTCCCTGAGATCACCGGCGGAGTTACATATTTACCTACATACACTCAATAAGCACAGTCTGCTAAACTGAAGCTTAGGCTTAGAGCCCAATTGTCTAAATGGACTGCATCATCTCTTCAGGAAATGGATATCTCCAATCAGGCAACTTGTGGAAATTAATAATGCACACACACACACACACACACACACATATATATATATATATATATATATATATATATATATATATATATATATATATATATATATATATATATATATATATATTCTTCCCACAGCTTCTCTGTAGACACCAGCTACTCGAGGAGTGACCGATATAATTCCTCCTTCCCTCGAACGGCGAAGCTGTGGAATTCTCTTCTTTCGTCTTATCCTCTTTCTATAAACTATAAATTTTTTTCACGTGTCAGGTATACAAACACCTGCGGAGGCCTGAGTACTTCCTACATATTTCATCCTTTTATCTTTCATCCAAGATGAGACATCACTATATTTGAAAGGGAATAAAGGACGCATGTCAAAGGACCCATCCCTGAAATGGTTGAGAGTCACCAGCGGCGTACCGTAAGGTTGAGTCCTGGGACCAATCCTCTTCTTATTCTATGCAAATGACTTACCACAAGAGTTGGACTCCTACCTGAATATGCTTCCGGATAATGCCAAGGTCACGAGGGAAGTTAAAGAGTGACGAGGGAGGAACTGCACCAACAACCACACAAACTCCAAAGCTGGTGTGATAAGTGGTTGATGAAACTCAAGCCAAGTGAATAACGATGATGATGACGATGGTGATGATGATGATGATGATGATGATGATGATGACGATGATGATGATGATGA
>NC_092242.1:11485998-11488498 GCF_036320965.1 Panulirus ornatus | reverse complement strand
GACAGGTGACGATTCAAATCAGAGTGCTATCCACTGACTCTCCTATACGACTCTTCACGTTAGTATATAATACTTCAAAGTGCTCATTCATAGCTATCTTCCAGAGGGCTGGTATGTGGCTGAGGAGGAGTCTTCTCGTCTTGCTATCCTAGCACCATCTATAGTGATGGATAGAGAGGAGCCTTCTGCTTTACTATCCGGGGTTGGATGGAATGGAGTCTTATGTTTCCCCATCCTGTCTCTACCCACAGTGGTGAGTAGGTCAGGAGCCTTCTGTTTCACCATCCTGTCATCTTCAGTAGTCGTGGGTGTGTAGGAGCCGTCTGCTTCAAGATCTTGTCTCAAGATAAAGTTGTGGATAGGGAGGAGCCTTCTGCTTGACCATCCGGTCTCCAATCACTTTACAATACGATTTTAAGATACTGTCCTTTAGCAGATAACCTCGTCACATACCATCAGGCCTCCTGTTATCAGTCCTTCTCACGTATAAAAGGAAAAAAAAAACACCCGATTCAGCGCCACACATCAATCAAGCAACATGTCTAAGATAACACGAGCAACACCAGTACACCAGCATGACGACTCTCCATTACCAACATCGTCAATATTGCTACCACCACCACCCACCACCCACATTAGCCTCGAGACCCACCATAAGTGTGTCAAGGGCATGTACTCACCACCACCACCCAATATGAGGAGCTTCACAACGCACGTACGGTTTGGGTGGGAGGTTCGGCACATATGTACTTCTCCCCAGCGTCTATACCACTATGTGTACCACGTTATCTACCCTCAAGCGTCATCAAAACTAGTGTGTTCAACACTGATATACCTACCATCCAGTGATTACACCGTTACCAGTACTATTGAGTTCACTCTACACTGCCTACACTCGTGGCAGTGTCGACGGGCATATATTTCCCAACTTATGTACCAACAGTTGCGTCAGGACCTACATAACTCAACCCTATCATCTGTCACCCTGGTATTTACACCAGGGGGGGCTGCCATTACACATACATCTGATGTCTGTAGTGTCCGTATGCTCCCTGACGTGTACATCATGGGCACTGTCATTGCACATGTTCTCACTTGTGTCTACATCAAGAGCGGTGTCATCAAGGTTATATAATCAATGCCGTGTCCTCTTGTGTCTAAATGAATACATCACATGCTAACCCTCACTCTTCCCAATCTCAGACGCTACGTGAGGTCCTGATAATAATAATGAGGAGGAGGAGGAGGAGGAAGAGGAAGATGATGGTGTGACCTCTGACCTGAACCTTACAGTCTCAGTAGCACGAGTGAGTCACAGCTGATCTGGATTTGTCTGTGTCTGAGACGTTTCCAATCTGTGCAGCAGCTGCAAGCACGTTTGTCTATGCTTTTTGTTTTCTATCCCAGGTTGGTTTATTTGTTCATCTAAGTCCGACCCCGTGAGAGCCTAAAAGTGTCATTTTCTGTGTGTGGCGGTCAGCTTAAATGTGTCCTCCTGGGAGTTTCTGTTTTTAACCCACTGAGCACGACGATACGATCATCATTAAGCAAGACGGTACGAGACTTGAGCAAGACGGTACGAGACTTGAGCAAGACGGTACGAGCCTTGAGCACGACGGTACGAGGCTTGAGCAAGACGGTACGAGACTTGAGCACGACGGTACGAGGCTTGAGCACGACGGTACGAGACTTGAGCAAGACGGTACGAGACTTGAGCAAGACGGTACGAGGCTTGAGCACGACGGTACGAGACTTGAGCAAGACGGTACGAGGCTTGAGCACGACGATACGAGCCTTGAGCACGACGGTACGAGCCTTGGGTACGACGTTACGAGTCTTGAACACGACGGTACGAGCCTTGGGTACGACGTTACGAGTCTTGAACACGACAGTACGAGCCTTGAGCACGACGGTGCGAGCCTTGAGCAAAACGGTACGACCCTTGAGAAATACGTTACGAGTTTTGAGTATCTAGTTATCATAAACAAGGGTTTTATCCTCGCGCTCACGGGGTCAAACAGAACACGATAAGGCTTCTCCAGCTGTCTAATATGGTGCTTTATCTGCCTGTCGCTATCTGTCTATTCCATTCTCCCTCTAGCGGTCTGTCTAGACGTGGTACTCTCTCACTAACTGTTTGTTTTGATGCGTCTCCCGTCTAACGCCGTCACTCCTGCTCTGTCTTTAGTATGTGGTTAATCTCTCGTTCTCTTGACGTATGCCATGGTGCTTCGCGTCAGGCTGCTGCCTCCTATAGTTTCTGTGTTGAGACCGGCCACACGAAGACTGACCGTTATGATATCTTCTTCCCTCGAAGAGAGAGAAGCTAGGGAACGCTCTTCGTTCTTAAGTCCTCTCCCAGCGCCCGGAAGAATGAAGTTAAAGTGGTCTCCTGTGCATATGCAGTTATGAAACCACTTTACCAAAGTGCCTTACCGTGCGATGAGAGAACGTACGTACTGTGTGCATGCTGAACAGTAAAATGTAAATGTAACGAAGC
>NC_092242.1:11438498-11483498 GCF_036320965.1 Panulirus ornatus | reverse complement strand
GTGTTTACTCTTTCCAATGCCCTGGTTCAATCAAAGTCAAGGCACTCTCTTCAGTGAGACGTATTTGAACTCGTTCTCCAGTACAGAATAGCAGTCAAACGCCTTCATCTCCCGAGCACTCAGAGGCTGAAAGTAGATGAGGATATGTTGTGCAATCGTTTTTCCTGTGACATTTACTTGTCAAAAGTGTGGGTGTTTTTTTTTTTCGCATCACATGGTGCTCCTTCGTGGCATGATTTTCCTGCCGACTGAATGTGAAGGAGTGAACGATGAGTAGGAGGGCTTCACTGTCTACTATATATATATATATATATATATATATATATATATATATATATATATATATATATATATATATATATATAGATGGATGGGCAAGAGTCTTTTGCTTAATCATCCACTTTCTATCCACAGTGATGGGTAGAGAAGAGCCTTCAGCTTTTCGACTCTTGACTCTATCTCTGTAGATCAGGAATTCATTTCTTTTCCCCGTTTCATAATTCTCTCTCCATTTCAGTCAAGGCTCGGCCTTGATGTAGACTTTGGATCCGTGACTGGAGCCTCCAGCATTATAAATAAAAAAAGAATAAGGTCCATAAATCGTGGGGTTGGGGACGCGTACCAAAAGGCTTATATATTCACACCCCTGAAGCTACGTAGTGGGAGAATGACCCCCTCACTCTATGCTAGACACCCACACCGAACCCCAAAAGATAATTGTCGCAAAAAATTTCCGCAAACGTGATGAATGACAGAGTGCGAGGAGTGTGGCAGCGGGGGGGCGTTTGCTCGGGGAGGGGAGGCTGACGAGCGCATTCAGACGCGGCGCCACAAGCTTTTAGCACAGCCCCGTGAAATGATTGCGGCTCACCCTGAATTACAGGCCCTGTGTACACCCCCCCCAAGCCAACGCTTACGAACATAAACCAGATTCGTCCGTCGACGTGAGCGACCCGCGTTACTCATCGGCTCCTGCAACACAGCCACTTACACACACACACACACACACACACACCCATCTCCCCCCTCGCTGTACTTGCAACATACCCACTTCAATCCTCGGCACTTGCAACAAACCT
Source organism: Panulirus ornatus (assembly GCF_036320965.1). Taxonomy (NCBI): domain Eukaryota; kingdom Metazoa; phylum Arthropoda; class Malacostraca; order Decapoda; family Palinuridae; genus Panulirus; species Panulirus ornatus. Next base: position 11,482,419 of record NC_092242.1, on the reverse strand, counting down.
GCTTATAACCTCTCTGCACCTGTAACGCACCCGTTTCGATCCTACCCTCTCCACTCCTCCCAAACACCTGTGCGTGCGCAGTACACCCACATCCCCGTCAGCGTCTCTGTAATATTCACCCACTGGTCTCAGGCACCTAAATCACAGCCATTCCACGTCCATACAACACATCCATATCCTTTTTTTCCGAACCTGCAGCTCATCCCCGTTTCCTCTAACACCGTAGCGCATTAGCAAAAGCACACACACACACACACACACACACACACACGTCAGTACTAATGCACTTCCAACACAGTTTCTTCACCAGCTTGGCGGCGGCTTGTGATGCCTTTCCCTCCACCAACTGCAGTGGAGAGCCGCCGTCACCGTAGGGCGTCTGTAACACACCTGCCGCACACCTGTGGCGGGAGGAGACACTCTCCCCACCTCACCTCCCCCTCACGCACACTTCCTCACCGGAAGCTGCCAAGGTTGTCGGCTGTGTTGCTGTGGTTCCTGGAGGCGAGTTGCTGACGAGGAGGAGGAAGAGGAAAAGGAGGAGGAGGAGGAGGAGGAGGAGGAGGAGGAGGAGGAGGAGGAGGAGGTAGAGGAGGAGCAGGCAGACCAGACAAGTCAAGCATGATGACGAGTATACATGTCATATACAAAAGTGCGGAGTTCCCATTACGAGTATATTTGTTGAATTCGTTACTGAGTTATAGGAGTATGTCACATATGTGTGAAGGAGCGCGACTCAAACTTGCCTGTGGGTTGATTTCACACACACACACACACACACACACACACACACACACACACACATATGATCCTAACTCACTTACCTACCTACCTACCACCGCATCCTACTTACCCAACATCTTCGAGTGATCTTCCCCACGCAAAGATCCTCCGATCTCTCTCTCTCTCTCTCTCTCTCTCTCTCTCTCTCTCTCTCTCTCTCTCTCTCTCTCTCTCTCTCTTCAATCTCTAACTCTCTCTTTGTAGCATCTTCTTTCTTCAGTCTCTAACCTTACTCTCTCCCACGCCGATGATGAGACTCTGGACGTGCAACTTAGTACTCAATCCCTAACACCCTCTCCTCCTCACTCTGGCTCCTCCTCACTCTCTTACTCGTTCATTTGTTCGTACTGAACATATTTGTTCTCTTAATTCGGACCTGTGCAGCAACTCGCAATGTTGAATCAGTAATCTGTCTAAATTACACTGTACAAAAATGTTTATATATATATATATATATATATATATATATATATATATATATATATATATATATATATATATATATATCTTTCAAACTATTCGCCATTTCCCGCATTAGCGAGGTAGCGTTAAGAACAGAGGACTGGGCCTTTGAGGGAATACCCTCACCTGGCCCAATTCTCTGTTCTTTCTTTTGGAAAATTAAAAAAAAACGAGAGGGGAGGATTTCCAGCCCCCCGCTCCCTCCCCTTTTAGTCGCCTTCTACGACACGCAGGGAATACGTGGGAAGTATTCTTTCTCCCCTATCCCCAGGGATAATATATATATATATATATATATATATATATATATATATATATATATATATATATATATATATATATATATATATATTCGTAACTCTTATTAATTTCATGCTATCAAATTTCAGAACACTGCGATGTAGCCCTACGAAAGAAAACGTAATACGTAAGGCACAACCATCGTCTTGGACACCTCACATACCGTACATCACAAAATCTACCGGAGCTTGCGTATAAGTCCTACACTCATGCTTGTGCGCAATGCTTCCACATCTACGTGAATCTGACTTCTCCCAGTATGAACCACTGGTTATATATCTCGCATACTTGTTATTTCCACCTTTCTTTTAACCTGAGTGGAACCAGAAGACTTATCTGTTTAATAACTCTCCAGTCATCACCTATATATATATATATATATATATATATATATATATATATATATATATATCCCTAGGGACAGGGGATTAAGAATACTTCCCACGTATTCCCTGCGTGTCGTAGAAGGCGACTAAAAGGGGAGGGAGCGGGGGGCTGGAAATCCTCCCCTCTCGTCTTTTTTTAATTTTCCAAAAGAAGGAACAGAGTGGGGCCAGGTGAGGATATTCCAAAAAATGCCCAGTCCTCTGTTCTTAACGCTACCTCGCTAACGCGGTAAATGGCGAATAGCTTAAAAGAAAAGAAAAGATATATATATATATATATATATATATATATATATATATATATATATATATATATATATATATATATATATATATGTATCATCCACTCACGTCCGCCAATGTGTTCGTCACCATTCCCTCTCCTGCAGGTGTTATTTCAGCCACTACTCTCTCCTCAGAGCCGTCTGCTGAGACTCCATCCACAAAGAACAGGTGCTTGTACCCTGCAGCACACAACCTCCTGCTTCTTCCCACTGTTTCTGTGACGGGACCAACCACACGAGGTTTGGTCGTTGTGATATACTTCACGTACAGCGATGCTGCGATATTCGTTTTCTGTTCTCGTCTTTCCGTTTTCCTGTAACCTTTCTACCTTTAAAAGTCAGGTCATCGCACATCCGAAAGGCTCAGAATAATCCCAAATGTATGATTACCTTTTTTTTTTTTTTCTTTCCTCAGTGACCTCGTTATTGTACCTTTTCACCCGGCAATGAACTGGACTGGGTCAAGTCCACTATCGTACAGATGAATTCTAAGTTAACATGAAGAGTGTAACATACCGAGTGCCAAGTATACATGTGGGGGGGATACCAATGTACTATTCCTGTGAAGTAAACGTTTATGTATACAGTGTATACTTGTACAACTTACATGAGCATGACACATGTGAAATAACCGTGTGAGGTATACATACATCTACGATGAAAATGTGAAGCACTAAGAGTAGACATATGTATACAAATGGAGAATATACGAATTATAATCTCCAGAAATTCACATGATTTACATTCAAAAAAGCTGTCGTAATTTTGATAATTCGTGTTGCCCCGATGCAAGATCAGGAGAAGAGGCTGAAGGTGGAATGATAATGGGGGATAAGGAGGAGGAGATGACCCACTCTGAACCAGCAGAATCATGGGGGATATAAAGGGAGGCTGGCAGACCCCAATTCTTGTGCCTGCGTGACCCAAGGAGATGGTCATGGGGTCATGAGGGATCTCCAAGCCCCCATTACTCTGCCTCTCATGGAACAGTGTGAGTTAGAACTCCCCCATACTTAACGAACTTAAGGCTACACTGAGAATGGGGTGAGCAAAACCAGGATTACATATGAAGGGGAACCAAAGGCTGAATACAGTTGGCTTAATGGCATACATAATGCGTATGGAATACGTAACATACCCTACTGGTATACATTCTACATGATAACGTGTATGTAAATCATCAAGTGCGAAATATATGTAAATGTGGAATAAATCAGTCAATAATATGTACAGGCGAAAATGTTCATAGTCTATATGAAACATGCACCCTACGATTGACTGCATTTATCTTACTTAATTGAAAGAGTGTGTCAAAGATGGAAGGGTGCAAATAACTTCACGCAAGGAAACCATAAATCCTCTTTAGGAGAGAATTATTTGAAGATTGCACTAACTTTGCGGATGAAGAAAGACATTACAACAATTGCAGGGAAATAAGTTGAATGTACTACCGTCTTACAGTACATAACCACCATCACACATTACAAAACAACAAAGAGCGCAGAACCGTCACACAGTACAAAACAACCATTATACAATACAGAACCGTCATACAGGCAGAACAACCGTGACACAATACAGAACCGTCACACAGTACAGACACAATACAGAACCGTCACACAGTACAGACACAATACAGAACCATCACACAGTACAGACACAATACAGAACCGTCACACAGTAAAGACACAATACAGAACCATCACACAGTACAGACACAATACAGAACCATCACACAGTACAGACACAATACAGAACCATCACACAGTACAGACACAATACAGAACCGTCACACAGTACAGACACAATACAGAACCATCACACAGTACAGACACAATACAGAACCGTCACACAGTACAGACACAATACAGAACCATCACACAGTACAGACACAATACAGAACCGTCACACAGTACAAACACAATACAGAACCATCACACGGCACAAGACAATACAGAACCATCACACAGTACAGACACAATACAGAACCATCACACAGTACAGACACAATACAGAACCATCACACAGTAAAGACACAATACAGAACCATCACACAGTACAGACACAATACAGAACCATCACACAGTACAGACACAATACAGAACCGTCACACAGTACAGACACAATACAGAACCGTCACACAGTACAGACACAATACAGATCCGTCACACAGTACAGACATAATACAGAACCGTCACACAGTACAGACACAATACAGAACCATCACACAGTACAGACACAATACAGAACCATCACACAGTACAGACATAATACAGAACCGTCACACAGTACAGACATAATACAGAACCGTCACACAGTACAGACACAATACAGAACCGTCACACAGTACAGACATAATACAGAACCATCACACAGTACAGACACAATACAGAACCATCACACAGTACAGACACAATACAGAACCGTCACACAGTACAGACATAATACAGAACCGTCACACAGTACAGACACAATACAGAACCGTCACACAGTACAGACACAATACAGAACCATCACACGGCACAAGAAAATACAGAACCATCACACAGTACAGACACAATACACAACCATCACACAATACAGACACAATACAGAACCGTCACACAGTACAGACACAATACAGAACCGTCACACAGTACAGACAGAATACAGAACCGTCACACAGTACAGAAACAATACAGACCCGTCACACAGTACAGACACAATACAGAACCATCACACAGTACAGACACAATACAGACCCGTCACACAGTACAGACACAATACAGAACCGTCACACAGTACAGACACAATACAGAACCATCACACAGTACAGACACAATACAGAACCATCACACAGTACAGACAACTGTCACTTTAAAGTACAGGACAACAGTCACAGAGTACAGCAGGTACTTGTGTTATACCCAAGTGTTTATTATTGTATGCCTATGGAGACTTGTCTTCAACCCTATGTTCAACCACTCCACCTGCTCGTTTTCAACCCAATGTTCAACTACTCTACCTGCTCGTTTTCAGCCCAATGTTCAACTACTATACCTGCTCGTTTTCAACCCAATGTTCAACTACTCCACCTGCTCGTTTTCAACCCAATGTTCAACTACTCCATCTGCTCGTTTTCAACCCAATGTTCAACTACTCCATCTGCTCGTTTTCAACCCAATGTTCAACTACTCCACCTGCTCGTTTTCAACCCCATGTTCAACTACTCCACCTGCTCGTTTTCAACCCAATGTTCAACTACTCCACCCGCTCGTTTTCAACCCCATGTTCAACTACTCCACCTGCTCGTTTTCAACCCCATGTTCACCAACTCCACCTGCTCGTTTTCAACCCAATGTTTAACTACTCCACCTGCTCGTTTTCAACCCAATGTTCAACTACTCCATCTGCTCGTTTTCAACTCAATGTTCAACTACTCCACCTGCTCGTTTTCAACCCACTGTTCAACTTACTCCAACTGCTCGTTTCATTAAACCAATCTTAGATACATTCACACAAGAGAGAGAGAGAGAGAGAGAGAGAGAGAGAGAGAGAGAGAGAGAGAGAGAGAGAGAGTATCCTACCTACATTTACTCCAACATAATTCATATATGTAGATCACCATTAAAACTGCTCATTTACTGTTTACTGGTGATTGGCCACCTCCTGAAACCAAAGGAAAACGATATTTTAGGGGGGGGATTTTTTTTCCTCCTAGGATGAAGAGTCTCCCAGTCTTTTCCCCAGTAATAAAGGCCAGGTCATGTCAGGGTGAGCAGGATATGATAAAAAAAAATGGAAGAAAAAAATTCCCATGAAGCACTTACAAGGTTAACGTGAACGACTATTTTCGTTTGAACCTCCGTTGAACACGACGGTACATCCCTTGGACTCGACAATACCCCCCTTGAACACGACGGTAACGACCTTTGAACACGACGGTAACGACCCATGAACACGACGGTAACGACCCTTGAACACGACGGTAACGACCCTTGAACACGACGGCAACGACCCTTAAACACGACGGCAACGACCCTTGAACACGACGGTAACGACCCATGAACACGACGGTAACGACCCTTGAACACGACGGTAACGACCCTTGATCACGACGGTAACGACCCTTGAGCACGACGGTAACGACCCTTGAACACGACGGTAACGACCCTTGATCACGACGGCAACGACCCTTGAACACGACGGTAACGACCCTTGATCACGACGGTAACGACTCTTGAACACGACTGTAACGACCCTTGAACACGACTGTACGACGCTTTGAATTAAGCCCGACATTACGACCGTTAGGTATGGGTGGCGTGACCTCTTGACCTGACCTGACCCATAAGGGTGGTACTACACCCAAGGGTCGTACTATGGTGGTGCTCAAGGGTCGTACCGCTGTCGTCAAGGCGTGAGGGATCATCACCCATATCTATCGCAAAATACAATCAAATCACGACTTAGGTCATAGCCTGGGCCAGTGATAAAGACAAGATCCTTTGTCACTTTACGTAAAAAGAATAAACACTATTATTATAAACAATCATTTGATGAAAAGAAAAAAAAAGGTGATAGTACAGATAAGAACAATACACTTTAAATAATTAACTCCCTTTAATAATGGTCAAAATTACCAGTATTTTTTTTGTTTGTTTGTTTGCACTGAATGCCACAGTCGGTTTAGTTAGGATGGACTAACTCATGTAAGGTTAAGAAGCTCCGTCATTTTCAAGAAAGAAGTGATGTTGATGAATGGTGAGACATCCTTTTGTTCCAGGCCTCTAGAGCGACGGTGCCTCATGTCGTTTCATGTTCTCATGTCTACACGGGTGAGTGCCACAGCATTCAACGTTGTCAAGTCATGTAAGTGCCTGTCCTTTTAAGACTACGTCATGTCATGCCAGTGCCTTCGTCATTCAACGCTGTCATGTCCTGCAAGTGCCTTCGTCATTCAACAATCTCATGTCATGCAAGTGCCTTCGTCATTCAACAATCTCATGTCATGCAAGTGCCTCAGTCATTCAACACTGTCATGTCATACAAGTGCCTCAGTCATTCAACGCTGTCATGTCATGCAAGTGCCTTCGTCATTCAACGCTGTCATGTCATACAAGTGCCTTCGTCATTCAATACTGTCATGTCCTGCAAGTGCCTCGGCCATTCAGCATTGTCATGTCATACAAGTGCCTTTGTCATTCAACAACGTCATGTCATGCAAGTGCCTCAGTCATTCAACACAGTCATGTCCTGCAAGTGCCTCAGTCATTCAACACTGTCATGTCATGCAAGTGCCTCAGTCATTCACCACTGTCATGTCATGCAAGTGCCTTCGTCATTTAAGGCATGTCATTGAAGATCTCTTCAGCGTTCCAGAAGGCTTTCTCTGGTCGGATAAAAATCAATATGGGAAGCCCACACCCTGTCTGGCGAGCGGCACCAGCGGCGGCGGCGGCGGCGGCCTCGGTGATGGCAGAGGGCACGAAGTGATGGCAGAGGTCGCTGGGTGATGGCAGAGGGTACTAAGTGATGGCATAGGTCACAAAGTGGTGGAAGAGTACTTTAAATGATGGGAGAGGGTCATGCCAGCAGGGCACAGGGTCTTTCCAGGGAGGGGTCTGTGTAGTGCATGGTAGGGACAGCCGGGCGAGTGCATGGGTCACTGTTCATCTTGACTACAAGCAAACTGGTGATGGTAGAAGCCAAGGGGTGATGGGCAGTTACCACAGGGTAATGGGTAACTGGCATGGGGGGTGTGATGGGTAAAGACAAGAGGGAAAACTGGCTTTTGGTAGGGAATATAGGGAAAGCAGAGGTCAAGTATATGAGTATATGGTAGACAAAAAAACGCCGAGTGATAGGAGGGGCATATGTCAGTAATGATATGGCCTAAGGGTGATAGCAGAGGCGATAGATGGTAGCTGGGGTATGGTGGGATGACTTATGACACAGTAAGCGGGTATTTGGGACATTAGATAACAGTGAGTCTGAGCTTACGATCCTATGACCATATATATATATATATATATATATATATATATATATATATATATATATATATATATATATATATATATATATATATATATATATATGAATATGAGTCCACGGGGAAATGAAACACGATAAGTTCCCAAGTGCACTTTCGTGTAATAATCACATCGTCAGGGGATACAAGAAAGAAACATAACAGTCATTTGATATGGTTCCGTGATGACATGCTCTTAACACATATTCAACAAACAAATAAAAAAGAAAAAAAATCTTGATGAAAAAACCAAAAAGAAAAAAAAATTATTTGTTCTTCCCTCTCAGACAGGTAGCGGCACTTCCCTTTTAATTCTGGTCTCAGGAGGCGAGTCTTGAACACTCCGGGGGAAGAATCAAAGGCCCGGCTGCCTGGCCTCCAGTTCCCTCCCGCTAGACTCTCCTTACGTAGTATTCTTCCTTTGCCACTACCTCTTTCAGGAGGCTGACTTACTCCACTCCTTCACGTACTGTGGCGCCCTCTGCCTCGACCATCCTTTACCTCCACGTTACGTATGGTGCTCATCTATTCCACAATCTACGACATCTATTCGAAATTACCTGAATTTTTCCTCTGCCATCACACCACCAATTTCGTTGCCTCAGTGTTCCGTCTCACACTTACTTTAATTCGTCTCTACCCCTCCAGCTTTAAACTTCCTGCAACCCTTACTCGTACACACACACACACACACACACACACACACACACACACACACACACACACATCCTCACTCCCTCTACCTTACTCACACACACACACACCCTCACTCCCTCTACCTCACTCACACACACACACACACACACACACACACACACACACCCTCACTCCCTCTACCTTACTTACTCACTCACACACACACACACACACACACACACCCTCACTCCCTCTACCTTACTCACACACACACACACACACACACACACACACACACACACACACACACACACACACACACACACTCCCTCCCTCTACCTCCACAGCTCCTACTTACCCATGCATCATCAGCTTCACCATAAACTCCCCCTTTACTATATCCACTCTAATTCATTAAGTACTGCAGCATCCGGCGGGTGCTGAGTGTGCGTCTGTGTGTGTGTGTGTGTGTGTGTGTGTGTGTGTGTGTGTGCGCGTGCATGTGTGTGTGTGTGTGTGTGTGTGTGTGTGTGTGTGTGTGTGTGGGGAGGTGTGGTGTATTGATCGAGTCTTGCAGTGTTGCTCGCCGGGAATGCCCCTCCCCCCCACAATGCCTAGTACGCCTCCCAAATATTCATGACCGAAATCGATAGTGTGCATAGTATGACGTCAGGAGTAGACTCGTACGCGGGGGGGAGGGAGAAGAGGAGAAGAGAGGGAGGGGGAGGAAAAAAAAAGAGAAAAAAGAGAAAAAAATATATCCCACCCCCTTCTTCTCTCTCTCTCTCTCTCTCTCTCTCTCTCTCTCTCTCTCTCTCTCTCTCTCTCTCTCTCTCTCTCTCTCAACAGATGGAGAGTCAGGAGAGAGAGAGAGAGTGGAACACGAGGAGGTGGCCCCTGCTCGTGAAAGTATGATTGATAAGTAGTAATATGACGAGCTGGTGAATGCAAGCCGAGCGTAGAGTTGGTGCTGGGAGACACTATCGCCACTCCGGCAGTCACACACACGCGTCCAGGCACCACCTCCCAGACGCACACACACACACACACACACACACACACACACACACACACACACACCACACACATGCACAGTCATACACACACACACACACACCGGCAGCGATCGATTGCTCACTCCATGCCGAAAATACCCGATAAAAAACTAGAAAACGTACACGAGGAGCTGTTAGCGGCATAAGGAGAGAGAGAGGGTAGAGTACAGGAAGGCAAGAGCACCCGCCCACGGACTGCAGCAGGAGGAGGAGGAGCAGCAGCAGCAGCAGGAGCAGCAGCAGCGAGCGGGTAGTGACGGCGGCAGCGGCGGCGGCGGAGTGAGGCAGCCCTTCGCTACGCCCAGGCCAGGTATCACTAGCGCTACTTTAAAAACAGACTGTAGCAGGGGACGTCTGGGGGAGGTGGTAGTAGAGTGGGTACAGAGGCCCTGTCTGAAGAGTCGAGTCTGGGTACGTTGAGGATGTCTGGAAAGTCCTGGTCGCCTCCTACGGCCTCAACCACGCCCCAGTATACACTTGCCACGTATCTGCGAAAAGGCTGGAATAGCGCGGCGACTAAAGGGGGGTTGTTCGGATCCCCCCTTCCCCCAACCTCCCTCGAGCACGATGGGACGATCCCTTTGGGCACGATGTCCCCGGCCCCTTTTTGCCCCCGACCCCAGAAGGGTTCAGTCAGAGGTCACGCCACCGTGCCCAAGGGGTCGCGCAGCCGTGCTCGAAGGGTGAACACTGGACACACCCCACACGGACAGGGCAAAATCACATATCAAGAAATTCTTTAAGCAACAAACCATGTCTAATAAGAACATATATGGCTGTGTGTATGTGTGGCGTCCTAGCTACGTCTATTCGTTGTATATCAACTGTTATATTTCTTTCTTGCATCTTCCCTGATGATGTGATCATTACACGAAAGTACTCTTGGGAACTTATCGTGTTTCATTTCCCCGTGAACTCATAGGAATAAATATATATATATATATATATATATATATATATATATATATATATATATATATATATATATATATATATATCATACAACATATGAATACGTGGTTAGTAATCCTACATACCACAGTTCTATGAGCTTCACATGTGACATCACTGTGCTTGACATCAGCAAACTCTCTGCACTCAAGGTACTTGCTGTACCTTCCGTGTCTTGGAGTGTAACCATGGTACATGGACCTAACATTCCAGCCACTGTATCGTCGTCTACTGCCATATTGATTCCTCCCATGTGTGCCCCGGAGGGTACATAATTGGTCCATTACCTTCCCCTGTCCCGCTCCGCCAGTAGCCCGTCCTTTAACCCCTGGAGGACGACCCCTTGAGGACGACGGTACGATCCTTGGGTATCACTGCATTACCTTTGATCAAGTCCTTACGGGTCAGGTCATAGAACAGGCCCATTTTACCTAAGGGTCGTACCGTCGTATCCAAGAGGCGTACCGTCGTATTCAAAGCCCGTACCGTCGTATTTAAAGGCCGTACCGTCGTATCCAAGGGTTGTACCGTCGTATTCAAAGACCGTACCGTCCTATTCAAAGACCATAACGTCGTATCCAAGGGTCGTACCGTCGTATTCAAAGCCCGTACCGTCGTATCCAAGGGTTGTACCGTCGTATTCAAAGACCGTGCCGTCCTATTCAAAGGCCGTACCGTCGTATCCAAGGGTCGTGACGTCGGGTCCAAGGGCGCACTCTCCTGTTCAAGGGATGTACCGTCTGGCTCAAGGAGGATTAGCAAGTGAGGCAAGTGGGCCACACGTGTCATGGTTTTCCCCTCTCTGACAAGACACTCGAATACGGTTACTTAATGACCTCAGTGCCTGTAGCTTGTGGACACAAGGGCCTGGTACGCACGCACGACCCAACACCACAAATGCGATCACTGCAACTGTGAAAATGGTTTATACAGATACACTGCACTTCATGATATACGCAGAGACATGCAAACACTCATACATACATATACCACACATATTATGCACAAACAGATAGACACATCTGTTCATATACACTTAACATATGCAAACAATGACACACACACACACACACACACACACACACACACACACACACACACACACACACATGCAAAGACGCACACATACTGAAACATACACGCATACTCAAACACACACGTTTAAGATAAGTGGCACCATAAGGTAGAAATACCCCCCCCCCCCCCAATTCCCACCGTAACGTACAAACAGGTAATTACCAATAGACAATTACATACACACACACACACACACACACACACACACACACACACACACACACACACACACACACACACACACACAGACACACACATACAGGAACACGCATATACACAAGCACACGCATACACATTAGCCTAAACCCACTTAACACACAGACACACACATACATACATACAGAGCAATGTCAAGGCATTATACACAATGTTCAACGATACAACCCCGTTCTTCACAGAACATTCTGACACATATCTCTTTACTAAAGTGTGAAGTTGTTAACACTTGTCAGATCAGCGTGCACACCCGCCCTCACCTTTCCTGACCCACTGCTTCGCTTCGCACCATCTTACCAACCTTCCCTTTATAATGTATCAGTCATCCTTACCCTAATGCGCGCTTACCTAAGTCTCCTTTGCGTTCTCTTTACCGGCCTACACTTCCCTTTTTTTTTTATGCCCGTCTTCCTTACCCTAATTCGTCATTACCTAACTTCCCTTCACCTTCGCTTACCCTTGTAATCGCACGCCACATCTGTTTGTCTGAAGTTCTCCTATACTCCAGACACATGCCACCTGACACTGTGGCTCATCGTATCACACGCTCATAATCCATACTACGAAGTATACACAACTTTTAGAATTACGATTCTGAAAAACAGACTTTTCGGTGTGTGTATATATATATATATATATATATATATATATATATATATATATATATATATATATATATATATATATTGGGAGCAGGGGGCTGGAAATCCTCCCCTCTCGTTTTTCATTTCCCTAAAAGAAGGAACAGAGAAGGAGGCCAAGTGAGGATGTTCCCTCAAAGGCTCAGTCCTCTGTTCTTAACGCTACCTCGCTAATGCGGGAAATAGCGAATAGTAAAATATATATTTATATATATATATATATATATATATATATATATATATATATATATATATATATATATATACATATATATATATTTTACGTATAACTGAAATACAAATTGATCAAACCCAAACATCATTAAAAAATAAGAGTGTATGTGTTTGTTTTGGGCAGAGGGGGTCATGCCTTAGGAGAGAGGGCTTCCCAGCCCCTCCGTCAGGCTGCTGGGGTAAAGGGGTTGAGGGCTGGGGGGCCCCACTTCTGCAGAATTCATCGCCACAAAAGGCACTTGTGTGTACGCGCTCCCTGCACCCCTTGTATATTGGAACAAAGGTAATGATAATAGACAGATGAATAGATAGCTTTCTTAGACGCTACACTTACCTACCTACGAGTACTTAGACCCTTATTATGGCTAGGGCAATTATGGCGCGTAGCGCCCTCCGCATACCTATCTGTCTTATCTCACAACGCCGGCGTTTTTATCTGCCGCACTTATTTCGTGGCTGCCAATGATTCATTCACCTGAAGGTGCTTTGAGTCCTTTCTCCACAATGTCGGTCCTCACCCCTCGTATACTTCCCATCTCCTTGGGGCAAAATATTGATGACTGTTCTTCCCAGATTCAAATATATATTTGTCTGCTGTCCTTCTCGATACTTTCTACGGCACTGCTGTGCATCTGGTTACAATCTTTCCCTGTGTGAAGATCTGAAGTCCCAGAACGTTATCGTACGTTCCTACGATCTGTCTCCATGCATAGATTATCATACGTCTTTCTCTATCCTCTTTCTAGATTGTATATTTCAACCAGATCTGCTTAGTGGTAACGACGCGGGTGAGTAGTTACCCTCCAGGGGTTTTTATCATCGTTCGTGGACGGGAAGAAGTACATTTCCCTCAAGGACCTACTCGCTCGTAAAGATTCCATCATTTCCCTACTCCTGCGTGTAGTGCATCCTTTCAAGTGACAGGAGCGCAAATAAAGGGGATCCTAAGGTTCTATGAAAACGATAATAGTAATAATATATATATATATATATATATATATATATATATATATATATATATATATATATATATATATATTTTTTTTTTTTTTCTTTCAAACTATTCGCCATTTCCCGCGTTAGCGAGGTAGCGTTAAGAACAGAGGACTGGGCCTTGGAGGGAATATCCTCACCTGACCCCCTTCTCTGTTCCTTCTTTTGGAAAATTAAAAAAAAAAAAACGAGAGGGGAGGATTTCCAGCCACCCGCTCCCTCCCCTTTTAGTCGCCTTCTACGACACGCAGGGAATACGTGGGAAGTATTCTTTCTCCCCTATCCCCAGGGTTATATATATATATATATATATATATATATATCTTTTCTTTCTTTCATACTATTCGCCATTTCCCGCGATAGCGAGGTAGCGTTAAGAACAGAGGACTGGGCCTTTGAGGGAATATCCTCACCTGGCCCCCTTCTCTGTTCCTTCTTTTGGAAAATTAAAAAAAAAAAAACGAGAGGGGAGGATTTCCAGCCCCTCCCCCCGCTCCCTTCCCTTTTAAGTCGCTTTCTACGACACGCAGGGAATACGTGGGAAGTATTCTTTCTCCTCTATCCCCAGGGATAATATATATATATATATATATATATATATATATATATATATATATATATATATATATATATATATATATATATACCGAATATATGTAGGTTAGGTATCAGCCTGGCTGACAGTTGCGAGGGTAAGGAGTGTACTTGGCAGCGGTGATACCCGGGTGACTGTACTGGGTCCCGGTACAGTCACCCGGCTCCCTCGTTGGTGGTATAGGAAGGTCATCATCAAGTGGTGGTGTGGCTCGCTCGCTCCTGGCGTGACGGACAGATGATCTGAACAACCTGCAGCAACGAGGGCTCGAGGATGAAACAGCCAGCCACGTCTACTCGTAGTTTTCCCCCCAAGAGATATGGAGATAACACGGATATATATATATATATATATATATATATATATGCATATATATATCTATCTATCTATCTATATATATATATATATATATATATATATATATATATATATATATATATATGTATATATATATATATATATATATATATATATATATATATATATATATATATATATATATATATCCCTGGGGATAGGGGAGAAAGAATACTTCCCACGTATTCCCTGCGTGTCGTAGAAAGCGACTAAAAGGGGAGGGAGCGGGTGGCTGGAAATCCTCCCCTCTCGTTTTTTTTTTTTTTTCCAAAAGAAGGAACAGAGAAGGGGGCCAGGTGAGGATATTCCCTCAAGGGCCCAGTCCTCTGTTCTTAACGCTACCTCACTAACACGGGAAATGGCGAATATTATGAAAGAAAAAGTATATATATATATATATATATATATATATATATATATATATATATATATATATATATATATATATATATATATACATCATTACTGGGAGAGGCCTCTATGTTCTCATCCATCAAACTGTACATTCGTCCTCCCGTGGTGTATCAACCGCGTCATGAGACGCGTCATCTTCACAAGAGGCGGAGGGAAATATAACGGAATTCTTCATCTTTACTGAGCCATTACCGTCAGCGGTGGCACCTCCGTTGGGTAATACATGCTGTGTTATATAGCCAAATGTTGGCTGTGCGGGGACAGCTCATCTCCTACACTTTCCCTGCCGTGTAGGTAATGGTCGGTAGTTCTTTATCAAGTGCGTCTGATGGAGTGCCTTTGGTGACTATACAAGGTGTGAGGGCTTCTCTGCCAAGTCAGAGCTGTGTTAAAGGAGAGGTAAAAATTATTAGTAAGGCCGACTGAAGTATATGAGAGGATTATTTTAGAGGGATTATCATACTACTTTGCCGTCTGGATTTGGTTTCTTAAGGATGGTTTAACACAGTACATCAGACTAATGTAACATCTGCACACCAAGTGTACTTCAAGACCAACATTACGAAACAGAGTTTGGTTTAACCTCTTGAGAACCGACCCCCTGAGTACGACGGGGCTAGCCTTGAGCAGGACATGATACCCAAGGATCGTTCTACCGTGCTCAAGGGTCGTAACGTCGTGCTCAAGGGTCGTAACGTCGTGCTCAAGGGTCGTACCGTCGTGCTAAAGAGTCATACCGTCGTGCTCAAGGGTCGTACTGTCGTGCTCAAGGGTCGTACCGTCGTGTGCTCAAGGGTCGTACCGTCGTGTGCTCAAGGGTCGTACCGTCGCGCTAAAGGGTCATACCGTCGTGCTCAAGGGTCGTACCTTCGTGCTAAAGGGTCGTACCGTCGTGCTCAAGGGTCGCACTGTCGTGCACAGTACGTAAGCATTACATGTGAAGAGATAGGAATTCATATATGAAATATACCAATAAATTCTATATCAACAAATTGACGGATATTGGATATTACCTTACAGTAATTCAAATAATATCATATTGCTTAAATTCAATCATTTACACACACACACACACACACACACACACACACACACACACACACACACACATATATATATATATATATATATATATATATATATATATATATATATGACTTTGAACTACATATGAAGAGGTGGTCGACAGCTTGTAAAGTGATGGTAAAATCAGTGAAACAAATTACTTAAATTATTAAGAGTCACGCAACATTCACTTTGTGTTCAGATGCCCTGGACTTCACTCTAACCCTCTAAGGTCCCGAGTCTTTATGGGGTAAGGTCAAAGGCATCAAACTCGGAACTAGAGTTCAACAAGTGAACCTGTCTATATAAATGCCACTGACAACCCACCTGATTCTCACACGTACAGACACAACACAAGGAATCAGCCACACAACACAGCAGAGAGGAATGGCAAATACAATTATGTCATCAACTGAAACCAGAGATGATTGAAGTTAACTCTTTTTTTACTGCTGTATAATTATCATGGCACCCAGTACTTACGGGCAGGGTACTCGTACGTAATC
The DNA here is from genome assembly GCF_036320965.1 of Panulirus ornatus. Lineage (NCBI taxonomy): Eukaryota > Metazoa > Arthropoda > Malacostraca > Decapoda > Palinuridae > Panulirus > Panulirus ornatus. Next base: position 11,465,451 of record NC_092242.1, on the reverse strand, counting down.
ATTGGGCTTCTTCGACACAATATCATCAGTTAAGTAAGCAATTAGAAGGAGTCTAATTACAGAGAAAGGAAGTGCTCTTCAGTAATATTCACAGCTGGCTTCTAGCTAATAATCTTAATACAATTTGATTCAGTATAATAAAATAAATTATACTTAATAATGATAAACATGAAATCATATTTCATTCAGGATAATAGCATAAATTATATGATAAACATGAAAGTATATCATACTCATAGTGTTTTGAAGTTAAGCCGTCTACAGCCAAAGCAAAAAAAAAAAATAAGATTGTATATTCAGCTCATGTTACACATGATACCAATTTACGTAATGATTGTAATAGCCATCGTGCACTACACAAATGAGGATTGAATCAAACTCACCAGGCGTTAGTTTAATGTGGTAATATTACAGAATATGATTTAGCAGATACCTTCTACATTTATCAATAGGCTTTCTGTTATCTGTTTTATCATCTATCTGTTTGTAACTCTTCCTTAGAAAGGGAGACGTACTAGCTACTAGGAGGCGAAGATCTTCCATATGACCACATGGAGAGGGTGGAAATAAAGCTAAAGCGACTGAAACCCGAGTGAAACCATTATGAACTATAAGTAGATGAAGTCAACTGAAACCCGAGTGAAACCATTATGAACTATAAGTAGATGAAGTCAACTGAAACCCGAGTGAAACCATTATGAACTATAAGTAGATGAAGTCAACTGAAACCCGAGTGAAACCATTATGAACTATAAGTAGATGAAGTCAACTGAAACCCGAGTGAAAACGGTAGAAATGGTATCTGAAACTTTCGTGAGAACGAGAGACTTTTTTTTTTTCCAGTTACCACAATTTTCAAAGCCATCATAATCGTCATTATCATAAATCCATTATAACAAACCATTACAACACTCACCATTATAAACCCATTATAGAACGTATCAGCCATCATAACAACTAACCCATCATTAAATGGCTTCAGAATTTCTCGTCACGGAACTACGATCATGTGGTCAATGGAAGAAGCTCCTACACGACCCTGCTGCTGCTGTAACTCAACTTCTCCCCTAACTTTGACTACGTTTATCTACAACCACAAAATGTCTGTAACGGAATACCTTCTTTTTTTCTCTCTCTCTCTCCAAACGGGCGAAGGTTTGACATGTGGTACCAACCACAGGTAGGAGAGATCCAGTACTAGACCACAGCGAGATAATGCTGGGCACAAAAAAAGAAGAAAAAAAAAAAAAGAGAGATAGAGGAGAAGAAGAAAAAAACCCAAGCGAGAAACGTGTTTTCGACATGCAATATTCTGAAAATTATCAGTAGATTATGGGCTATTGAAAGCATGCACACAGCCAGTTCTGTTTTTTTTCCCTCCAAGTGTATTTTAAAGTCTCAAGGGGAATTCAGCAAGTCTAGGAAATACCTGTAGTTTTTTCGTTTGCTCGGCTCCTACCGTGGGTGCACGAATGATTCAACTCGAGAGGGACGGGAATGAGAGGCAATCATAACTTACTTTACGAGAGGAGGTAGGTGAGGGGATGAGCCATGGGTGAAATATGTATATAACCTCGAAGGGTTGTGGAATGTTAAAGATATATCGAGTGTCAGTGGGGGCGCGGAGGGGGGGAGACCCCGGTGTGAGGACAGGAGGCAACCGAGTTTGAAAGGCTGTGTGACGACATCTGGCGGGCGACCACCGAACCAACCTTCCTTTGAGGTGGTCACCAACTCACACTCAGGCGATGCTGCCCCAAAAGTATGTGTGGCCTTAGGAGAATTATCAGTCATCTAGGAGTTATGAATCCAGCATGTTCAGTCGTGTGAACACACTCTATAACACCGGGATGTTCAGCGAGATGTTCATAAACCCGAATGTTCACCAATGAACGGGAATTTCAACCAGCGCGTCCAAATGAGAAAACGTACTTCGGTTCTAACGAAACAGGAAAGAAAACAGAAGCTCCACTCGTCAACGAAAAGAAAACGTACTTCCTTTCTACCCAACGGTGAAAGAAAACTAGACCTCCAGATGTCTGCTTAAGAAAACGTATCTTTGCTTTAAACCAAATTAACCAGAGAGAGAGAGAGAGAGAGAGAGAGAGAGAGAGAGAGAGAGAGAGAGAGAGAGAGAGAGAGAGAGAGAGAGAGAGATCCATGATTGTGCTATAAGAAACGTACCTTTGCCTTCTAATTAAGGCAGAAAGAAAACTCGAGCCTCACTTGAACTACCAGAGAAAACTGGAGCTCCAGGTGTCATTTTCAAGAAAAACGCAGGGGCGCCTCCAACCCGCGAAGACGGAAGAAAACTGGATGTGCGTGCAGTCCGAGGTAAAAGTGGCTATGATGAATTAATTGCCGGAGCGCTTGACCGCTTGGGCTACCGTGTTGGATGCTACAATTGTGCGCGTGTCACGCATCATCAACACCGCGAGGGGACTCATCAATGGTCCGGGGGGTCAATGCAGTACTTTTCCTGTCCATCATCATCATCACCATCACCATCATCATCATCATCATCACCATCATCACCATCATCACCATCATCATCATCACCATCATCACCATCACCATCATCATTGTGGTTTCTCGTAGGTTTAATTGGGTTGTCAATACCAAGAGGGTACTCATCAATGGTCCAGGGGTCAATGCAGTACTTTTTCTGTCTATCATCATCATCATCATCATCATCATCATCATTATCATCATCATCATCATCATCATCATCAACATCACCATCAAAATGAAACACGGTAAGTTCCCACGTGCACTTTCGTGTTATAATCTCATCATCAGGGGAGACACAAGAGAGAAATATAACAGTCAGTTGATATACATCGAAGAGACAAAGCTAGGACGCCATTTGGTAAACATGTGATTTATATATATATATATATATATATATATATATATATATATATATATATATATATATATATATATATATATATATATAACGACTCAATCCACAACACGAAAGAAATTCTCCACGATCATCCCTGGGACTTAGGTATTATCAAAGGACTCAAAGCGAGCTCAAAGAACGAGTCAGGACACAGTGAAGTAAGTCAAGGTGCATTCACACTGACCTCCCAAGGAAATCGAGGTACAGTGAGGTGAAACAGGAGAACCTGATGGGACTAATGGCTCACCCAAGTCACACTCGAGACACACTCAGCCGACGAGAGACATACAATATGTAAGCGGATATCCAGTCAACTTCAGTGACTCAAACTTACATGACCCGAACCATAAGGGACTGAAGACACTTTTCCGGATCACTCAAGTGCCTGAGGAGACACTCAAGTGACCTACGACACACTTAAGGTATCCGAGACTGACTCAAGTGGCTCCCCAAAATGACTAAGACACATACGTAAGTGCTTCAGAATACACTCGTAATGAATCATGAGTCTCAAAGCACATCCGAGTGACTTAGATCGAACTCAAAAACGAACGAAAGAACTCAAGAGAAAGAAGTCAAATGACTCGGGAACAGATCACTTAACTCACTACTCAAGTGTCTCGAAACTTGCCCAAGTGCCTCGGGCCACACACTTAAGGGGTTTGAAGCCGACTCAAAAGGTGTGATACACTCAAAAACATGAGATAGGCAAGATATCCTGAAGGGACTTAAGGCTACTGCACACACTTCGCTCCCACTGAGAGAGAAAAAAAGGTGCAATACACTTAGAACACGAGAGCCATTCATGTTATATCCGAAAAAACTCAAGGAAACTCCACACACTAAAGACCTACTTGAGAGCGACTCAAGACACACTTAGGTGCCTCGGAAATGCACTCATGTACCTCAAGGGCCACTCAAGGGATCCACTCAAGAAACGCCTCCCGAGATACATGGAGACAACTGCTTCATCTTACGAACATGTAAAACCGTGAAAGTATTTACAACACCCATGAACGCTGCTAAGGCAGGAGGGGGTGGTCCGCGTGCCGTGTATGGGTGGGAAAACGCAGTACCACTCCACACGTGTGAGATAAAGAGGTAAACGTGGAATTATCAAATGTCCTTGTATCAAGTGAAGATACACTCATACGACGGTAAGATATAGCAGAGTATTATGTATATTCATGAGTTATGTGCTTCATTAGCGTCGTTTGTATTGAAATATGTATCGTCTAGATGTAAATATAGACAGAGCATTTCGGCGAGTGTATGGGTGAAGGGCACATATCTAGCGGTAGGTGGGGGCCAGTGTAGAGCGCACAGTGCTTACTATACAAGGTCACTGGAGGGTGACAGGTGGGCCCGAGTGACAGCCAGGGACCCAAAGCGGTTTTTTGTAATTGAAAAAAAAAAAAAAAAGACTCTAAGTATACGGGAAGGACAGATGGCAGAAGACGTGACGATCTTTGACGAGATTATCTGCTGGAGGACAGTACATGGGAAGGACAGATGACAGAAGACGTGATGGCATTTATGACGAGTTCATCTGCTGGAGGACAGCACTAGCAGTACCCTATGTTCCCAGCCTATACAGGCAACAGCTTGGCAGTGGACGTAGTGTGCCTGAGGCGGTGTTCCTGCTACAAGCAAAGGGCTGAGGGGGGAATACTGTGCAGGTGTGTTACTGGGGCAGAGACAGCCACTGAGTAGCTACACTCTAGTCAAGGCCAGTGGGTTCGAATTCCTGTGTATCTTGGTCTTGGTGTGTGTGTGTCCGTTTCCATTCCACCCACCTCCCTCGAAACCTCCTCCCTCCTCCTCCTCCACACAAACAGACATTCTCTCTCTCTCTCTCTCTCTCTCTCTCTCTCTCTCTCTCTCTCTCTCTCTACCAAATGGCGTCCTAGCTTCGTCTCTTCGATTTATATCAACTGACATATATTTCTCTCTTGTGTCTCCCCTGATGATGTGATTATTACACGAAAGTGCACTTGGGAACATATTGTGTTTCATTTTCCCCGTGGACTCATAGGAATATATATATATATATATATATATATATATATATATATATATATATATATATATATATATATATATATATATATATATATAAAACCACCGATCTAATTACCTTTCTTTCTCTCTCCCTTTTCCTCCTCCTTTGCCTGAACTGAGAGAATAATTTACAAAAATAAATCTTTCTTGCATGTGGAGTTTCCCTTACGAACGTTATTATTAATGCTGCGCCGTTTAATAAAATGCAAATTCTCATGAATGGAGCCCGTAAAGCTACCAAACCTGCCCGAAAATATGGAAAAGTTCTCGTATAAGAATGGATGTATAGTCTCGTGTGTGTATATATATATATATATATATATATATATATATATATATATATATATATATATATAGAGAGAGAGAGAGAGAGAGAGAGAGAGAGAGAGAGAGAGAGAGAGAGAGAGAGAGAGTCCAAAAGCCACGAAACAGAAAAGTAGAAAGAAACCAGCGAACATAGGAATTTTCAGACAGAGAAATTAGGAATGTGGAGAGCAATACGGATAGCATAGTGATAGAAGGTGATGATGATGATGATGATGATGATGATGATGATGGTGATGATGATGAATTCATTACCAGGAAACTGTTGGTTATGAAGGAAATCAATGGCATAAAAAAGGGGCTCAGAGGAGAGCCTATGAGAACAGATCCAGACCAGTAGGAGGCGTATGATACTGGTGCTCAGGGACTTGCTGGAAGGATCGTCGGCAACACGGGGTGTGGAAGGGAACAGATGTCGTGCCTATTTTTAAACAAAAGACGATAGAGATAATGAGCCAAACCACTGGCTCGTAGCCCTACCATACACGACCATGTAAACTACCGAGAACATACCGTCAGGGACCATGTTGATATAGACCATATAAAAACATGACCAATTCTCAAAAGCTACTGATATCTATAATCCCAGATGTAAACCTGCAAGCATTAGATTCTCAGCATTAACAACTCCATCGCTCTCAGCTGAATACATAATAAGCTATGTAATCTGCTGGGCCTCCTCGATACAGTAGTCCGAAGGTCGCGGGGGGCGGGCGACGACACAGATACCCCACAGCGTGAGGAAGCGCTCAAGTGTTTTCATCAGAGTGTCACTAGAGATATGCCGACTATCTAGCTGGGCCAGACTGGCGCCTTCTGTTAAATCCCCGAAGCTACGCACCCCACGGCTTCTCACACGGAGGAAGAAAAATAACAATAAAATGCTTCTCATAAAATCGTGGTGTGTATATATATATATATATATATATATATATATATATTCTTTTTCTTCTTTTCAAACTATTCGCCATTTCCCGCGTTAGCGAGGTAGCGTTTTATATATATATATATATATATATATATATATATATATATATATATATATATATATATATATATATATATATATATATGTAAAACCCGCCAGTTGTTTCTCTTTAATCATATGTCGGTGGACGCTACTGTACTAACGTGGGAAACGGCGATCGAGTATGAACCAAAAAAAAAAAAAATCTGTTCTGTTACTCAAGGTTCTTCAAGGACTGGAAAGCACCGAAGGGTTATGACCACAACCCTTGAGTACGACTTGTACGACCTACGAGCACGAAGGTGCGACGCTTAAGTACGAGCGGTACCAACTTTTGAGCACAGTGGTACGACCATTGAGGACGACGAGACGATCCTTGTGTATGATGATGACCCGGTAACTGACCTGAACATTAAGGGTCAGGTCAAAGGTCAGGCCATCATCTTACCAAAGCTTGGCAGAACATGTTACTAACTAAACCCTTAAAGATTATGTCGATACATGGTTCTATGTATACCTGACCAATTTCCGGGACTAAGTGATGGATTCTCGACATACACAATGGGAGAGGATGTATACTTGACGAATCACATGTGTATACTTGAAAAGACGTATACCAAATTCCGTGACTACCTGATGGGTCTCTGGGATGTATAATGGGCCATTTGTCCACGTGACAAGGCCTCAGTAAAGTATACATTGTTCTCTATGTGTTCGACAGTTCTTTGTGGCTCCATAAACCGACATGGCCATGTCTACACTGATTACACACACACCCACACACACACACACATATATATATATATATATATATATATATATATATATATATATATATATATATATATATATATATATATATATATATTCTTTCATACTATTCGCCATTTCCCGCATTAGCGAGGTAGCGTTAAGAACAGAGGACTAGGCCTTTGAGGGAATATCCTCACTTGGCCCAATTCTCTGTTCGTTCTTTTGGAAAATTAAAAAAAAAAAAACGAGAGGGGAGGATTTCCAGCCCCCCGCTCCCTCCCCTTTTAGTCGCCTTCTCCGACACGCAGGGAATACGTGGGAAGTATTCTTAATCCCCTATCCCCAGGGATATATATATATATATATATATATATATATATATATATATATATATATATATATATATATATATATATATATATACGACACGCAGGGAATACGTGGGAAGTATTCTTTCTCCCCTATCCCCAGGGATAACACACACACACACACACACATATATATATATAAATATATATATATATATATATATATATATATATATATATATATATATATATATATATATATATATCTTTCTTTTCTTTCAAACTATTCGCCATTTCCCGCATTAGCGAGGTAGCGTTAAGAACAGAGGACTGGGCCTTTGAGGGAATATATATAATATATAATATATATTGAGCATAAACGTTAAGGTTTCAAAACCACGTAAGTTAATTCTCAATATCCTGAAACCTGAAGGTTGGAAGGACAAAAAAAAACACAGGAGCCATTATCTTGGACGGTGAAGAAGCTTTATGAAGAGGTGAGCATGAGGTTGTTCCAAGGGAAAAAGGAGATTAGTTTAGCACGTTATGAATACAGAGACGAAGACGGTGTCGCTCTGAGCCGGAGTCCAGGAGGCTAGTTGAGTAAAAGACGAGTATGGTGAAGATAGTGCTATTCTGAGGCGAAACGGAGGGAGGGAGGGAAATTTAGTTAAACACGAGAGTATGGGTCCGTTCTCAAGGACGGGACTTATCATAAAAGCACCAACAGAGGTGTGGTGATTGTATAGTTCCGACGAGGATGGGAATATCTTAATTAAGCATACTTTTAAAAGCACACACAGACGAAGATGGGTGCAACTTCGTAAGTCACGGGAATTCTTGATCTCTGACCCCCCCTACAACCCCTGCTCCCCCCAAAGAGAGAGAGAGAGAGAGAGAGAGAGAGAGAGAGAGAGAGAGAGAGAGAGAGAGAGAGAGAGAGAGAGAGAGCAGGGGCGTTTAAATTCAATTACAACACTGCACTTCACATACAGATAATTTCCTGGGTGAGATGCAGATATGCAAATGGGGGAGTGTGTGAGGCTTGCATTAAGCAGGATTTACCCCAGTCGACGGTAGACCAAGGGTTGGCGGTTCACGTGTGCTTCCGCGTCGACAACTCTGATGTAACACGTTAAACTGGTTGGTGTAGGTGATTCTCGTGTGCCAGTGTGACACCATTATAACACCTTAAACTGGTTGGTGTCAGTGATTCTCGTGTGCCAGTGTGACACCATTATAACACCTTAAACTGGTTGGTGTAGGTGATTCTCGTGTGCCAGTGTAACACCATTATTACACCTTAAACTGGTTGGTGTCAGTGATTCTCGTGTGCCAGTGTGACACCATTATAACACCTTAAACTGGTTGGTGTGGGTGATTCTCGTGTGCCAGTGTGACACCATTATAACACGTTAAACTGGTTGGTGTAGGTGATTCTCGTGTGCCAGTGTGACACCATTATAACACCTTGAACTGATTGGTGTCAGTGAAACAAGATAAGTTCCCGAGTGCACTTTCGTGTGATAATCACATCATCAGGGGGACACAAGAGAGAAATATAACAGTCAGTTAATATACAACGAAGAGACGTAGCTAGGACGCCATTTGGTAAACATGCGATTGTCCAAGACAGACAACGAGCGTATCATAAACTTGTTATGTGGACAAGAAGGTGAATTGTTTACAAATCTTATCAACAATAAAGTTATCCAAATTATATAGACCATCACTAATTTTAAAATTATAATTCTTTGTGTATTCAATAATAGAAGATTCAATGATGTTTCTTGTGTTACTGGAGTTAGAGTAATAACTGAGGTGGCATTACTCCAGTCAATATATATATATATATATATATATATATATATATATATATATATATATATATATATATATTATCCCTGGTGATAGGGGAGAAAGAATACTTCCCACGTGTTCCCTGCGGGTCGTAAAGGCGACTAAATGGGGAGGGGGAGGGGGCCTGGAAATCCTCCCCTCCCGTTTTTAATTTTCCCAAAAAAGGAACAGAGAATAGGGCCTAGTGAGGATGTTCCCTCAAAGGTTTAGTCCTCTGTTCTAAATGCTACCTCGCTAACACGGGAAACGGCGAATAGTATAAAAAAAAACATATATATATATATATATATATATATATATATATATATATATATATATATGTGTGTGTGTGTGTGTGTGTGTGTGTGTGTATACGACCTGCCTAGAAATAAAGGTAAATCACAACGTAGCCTTAATGCAAATGGTGGCAACCCTCGACTAGGAGAGAACGGAGTGTCACTGTGCGCTAACCTATCCTCCCGCGGCATGAACAAGCTAAGTAGAAACCGTCGCCTTTGAGGCGAAAATCCCGTACTTCCTTCCGTTCTCCCACGTTGTCCTGGGCGCCTGGGTGATGTGGGTATATAGTAGCTTTTTATCTCCCACCAATTTTCTTGTTTTCCAATTCCATTTTCTTTGGATGGTATTTTTCTGTCGTTTTCTTTCCAATACATTTTCTTTTTAGAGTGTTTTTCTCTCATTTTCCATTCAACATAATCTCGTCCTCTTGACTTCCATTCAATATTTGTCTGTTTTTTGCTCCTTGCTTTTTTTTCCTTTTTACTCCTTTGATTCCCTGATCATTTCATTTCTTTGATTTTTTTCCATGTTCTCTTACTTTCTCCACTGTGATCCATCACTGTGCACTTGTTTTATCTATAATTCTTATTCTCCCACATTCGACACTCATTGCTTTTTCTTTCAGTACAATTTTTCTTCTTCTCTTCCCACTAACCATCCCCTCTTTTGTCTTCTTTTCCCCCCTCGTCCTACTTCTACGTTCCTCTCTTCTCTCCCAAGACGTGTGTTGCAAGAAGAAAGAAGAAGAAGAGGGAAGAAGAGGAGGGGGAGGAGGAGGAGAAGGAGGAGGAGGAAGCAGCAGCAGGAGGAGGACTGTGTCTGTTCCCTCTGTACTGTGAAAGAGACTGGTGCAATTTCGTCAGGATTTTCTCCACGATCGAAGATGTTTTCCCCACTCACGAGACGGATTCTGTGCACAGAGCAGACAGAGTAGGCATCTATCTCCCTTCCTTCTTCAGTGAGATGCTACTTGAACCATTTGTCTCACACAACAAAACATACAAATTCACAGCAACACTGTAAGTCTTCTAATATCATCATCTTATTTCTTTTCGTTTCAAGTCCCCAGCCAATTGGAGGGGGGGAAAAAAGAGAAGGGAACGGGTCGTGCTAAAAGACGAGGCCTAACCTAGTCATAGGCCTGGCGAATCTTCAGCAACGACCAGCACCAGCTTTACACGACACAATTCGTTAATCATACCTCACTGATTTTTTTTATTTTTCCTTCCACTCCTCCTCCTCCTCCTCCTCCAATACTTACATTCCGGAGGGCTGAGGCAACAGCACATATTTATTGCCAGTGGGAACGCCCAAAAGAGCCGGGTGCTCTTCGCTTCCCATGTGGGTCCACTATGGACACATTACATCTGCGAGGCCTTCCATCATACACAGACAATGGAGGTCCTACAGATTTCCAGAGCGGCCTCGTTCGCCTCGGCTTTTGATTGCCGTAGGGCACCAGCGCTTCTCCGGGTGTTACCTCCCGGAGTTACCCCCTCTCCGCGGGCTTTTGATTCACGCGGGGTAACAGGATTTACGGTACCTCCGCAAGGTAACTCCTCCACCGATGACCTTTTGATGGTAACAAAGAATAAGACCAGAGGCGGCGAGGCGGGGGTCTGCCGGCCCCCCCAAGTCTGGTGGTCTTCCTGGGGCGACAGAGGCGTCGAACTTAGGGGCAGGCCGGACGGGATCGAACGCAGGAAGCATCACTGGGATAGTGAAACCCCGAGGAACCACGATTATCTCGACCTTCGGGTTCGAATCCCATGGTGTCAGTGGTAAGTCAGACCGGGAAAATTGTGGGAAGGGTTGATCGTTTTAAGGTCCATCCCAAGGGGACTAAGGGTAGGTCGAAAACTAAGAGTATCAGGGGTATATCGAACTCTTAGGATATCAAGGGTAGGTCGAAAACTATGAGTATCAGGGGTAGGTCGAACTCTTAGGATATCAGGGGTAGGTCGAACGAAGTAAAAGGTACAGGAAATGTAAGGCCTCGTCCTCAGAGGGACCAGAACACCAAAGAAGAAACTTACTCAAGCGTTTCTCAAATGCTCCTCCAATCTAATCTCATCCAACTCGGGAGGGAAATAAAAAGACCTCCCTTCATATTAGCCACTACGACCGAGGATGGCTTCATGAAGGCCACCGTACAATCCCTCCATAGTCTCCCACCCCAACGTACTCTTCCTTTCTTTTACTTCACTACTGATAATGTCCTTACCGAGCTCTCCTACACTTAACATGTGGCAGTGAGTGTGTGTGTGTGTGTGTGTGTGTGTGTGTGTGTGTGTGTGTGTGTGTGTGTGTGTGTGTGTGTGTAGGTCCATTCAATCCATTAACCTCATACGTCCAGATCACCTCAGCTCTCCATCCCTTAGTGTATCAATTACTGCCGTTGGAAAGCCCGCATCTGCGTCATACATCTTCATTACTTTAGTATTCTATTTCCCACAGACGCTGTTGCTCCTGCTCCTCCTCCTACTACTACGCCTCCTCCACCTCCTCCCGTCTCGCTGAGGTCCTCGCCAGCAAATAACTTGGAGTGAGGTCCGTGGATGGGGCTGTTTTCCCTCTGTCCTACTTTCTTCACACACTGTGTTTCGTGTTCCTTGGCTCTCTGCTTCAGACCCCCAGTGTGAGGAGGATCACCCGTGCCGTCTTTAGCCCTCTTGAGTGTGGCGGCACGGTCCGTAAACACGACGGTACGACCCCTCATCACGATGGTAAATTTCTGTACCGCCATGACGGTAAGGCCCCTTGAGCACGGCAGTACGATCATAAGAGCACGAAGGCACGACCCCTCTGCACGGCGGTACGGTCCTTGGGTATGGTGGCGTGACCTCTGACCTAACCCTTTAAAAGTCAGGGTAAAGACCAGATTATCATGGTCAAGGGTCGTGCTGTCGTGCTCAAAGGTCGCACTATCATGGTCAAGAAGAGAGCCAGTATACATTATTACTTCTTGTTATTTGCCTAAAGCCTTGCCACATTCTAGTCTTAGATCGACAGTCTTGTATATAATCCATCTTGAATTCCCCTTCCATCTTATTACTTGATCTTCAATATCTCTATCTTGTATTCCCTGGTCATATTATTCATCCCTCTGTGCTAAGAAGGGTTTGTATATTCTTCAGTGTTCGTATTTCACATTTCGTTCTTTTAAAACTAGAAAATGTCGTAACTGAATATTCAAAAGATATGATATCTTGTACTGCCTCACTTACACTAGCTGGGAGAAATATTTGCGAGGTGTTCCACTCTTAAATGCTGAAGTCTACACCTGTCTTACTTTACTCCCCTCATGTACACCTGCTGCCTTACCCCTCCTTTCTCATTTACACATGTTGCCTTATATTACACCCTTATATCCATCTGTTGTCTTACTTTACACCCCTATATACACCTGCCATCTAACTTTCACACCCCTATATATACATCTGTTGTCTTACTACTCCCCCTATATATACACCTGTTTTCTTACTACTCCCCCTATATATACATCTGTTGTCTTACTACTCCCCCTATATATACACCAGATGTCTTACTACTCCCCCTATATATACACCTGTTGTCTTACTACTCCCCCTATATACACCTGTTGTCTTACTGCTCCCCCTATATACACCTGTTGTCTTCCCTTACTCTTGCACTCGAGTACACCTGTTGTCCCTCGCCTTAATGTCCTCGACAAATAGATGTTCAATCCTCAGCATCCTCCATTAGCATTCATTCATTCCATCTCTTTCATCTGGCCTGATCCTTGATCCCGTCGTTAATAAAAGCATCATAATGAGTTCCGCATATAGAGAGATGACGCACATTTGTGGGGGTAAAGTATAGACAACGAGACACTCATTTAGATTAATTCTCATTGAGATAAACGAGGCAATTCTGATCTCAAAAGGAATTTGGAGAGACGCGTTCAAAATCATCGCTATTCAGACGATCATACGAGTTTTATGATGTTTTTTTTCTCTCTCTTTAAGCCGTTATTTTGTGAAAGGCTACAAAATAAAGCACAGGATAATACATGATTTTAAACTTGCTAAAAATCTCGACGGGGGGGTAGGGTTGAGTAAAGAAGTGAGATAGGGTGGGTAAAAGGGTGGAAGACAGTGAGTAATGGAGACGGTGAGTATAGGGTGAGTGTAATGATGGAAAAGGGTGAATGAAGTACCAGAGAAGGAAGAGTGAAGGATGGGAGATGGGAGAGCGTCGATTAAGGGAGGAAGGGGTAGAAGGGGGAGGAATTTTCTTCCATCTGTTGTCTTTCCCTCTCCATATAACCTTACTTCCTTGAACAATCAGGTCAACAAACACGTGTGGAGACCTGGTCAATTTCTACTGATTTTTCTTTGATATTTTTCTTTCACCTGAGATGGCCTGGACTGGAGCATGTTCTCTCCCTGAGCTTACCTCATACCTTTCACTCCCTTCCCTTGGCGTAAGGGACACTCTTCCTGGGCCTGAAGTACACCCTTCCCTACCCCAAACACTGCTCACTCCCTCTCATCTTTACCTTACACTCTCACACCCTTCCCTAAATTAGACTACACTCATCCCTACCCAAATATTCACCCTCGTCCCTCCACCCCATCTTACCTTACACACACATGACACCCTAACTAACTATCCCAGTCACATACGACCCATCGCACTTCACACCATCTGAACACATCCCACAGGAGCTCACCAATCCACCCATCTCCCTGCCAAACCCACCAACACTCACACAAAACAACAAAATCTGCAGCAATATCCACGAAGGTCTTGTGTCACAGTGTCCCACGATCATTAATCTGTATGTGCCTCCTCATCACCCCCCTGTGCGTATGACGAACCCCGAAGCTTGGCCTCGGTCCTTCGTGATTTGCCGCGTCCCCAACACAACGATACTGGCCAGGGACCTCGTTGGTGAGACGTGTGCACACCACCGCTGACCCAGCGTTGTGAGTAATGTGCTCTGGGCCCAGCATTAGTGGCAGCAGCAGCGCTACTACCGATCACGTAACACAGTAGGACAAGGTTAACACCATCGCCCTCTCTTACCCTCCCCCTCACCCTTCCTTTTAGCCTATAAGGGCTAACCTCTGTGGCGCCACACACACACACACACACACAACCCTTCCTGTTATCCAACGCCGGGAGAGGCGGCTGCAGCAAGGGTTTGGCGGCGGCCTAGGGGGAAGGAGGAACATAGATGCCTAGTCATCCGACGGTCGTGGGCAAAACCCATATTAGGAGTGACTTTGATGAAGTGGCTAGGGAGGGAGGGAGGGAGGAAGGGAGTCCACTTCCATTTGGCGGGGAGGGGAGAGAGAAAGTGGAAGTGAGAGAGAGAGAGAGAGAGAGAGAGAGAGAGAGAGAGAGAGAGAGAGAGAGAGAGAGAGAGAGAGAGAGAGAGAGAGAGATTCTTTATCTCAAAAGCAAAAAGAACTAACCCTAAACAGCTACCACCCTGCTGGAAACTGTCACTAAACAGCAGCAGGAGCAGCAGTAGAGACGTGACAGCGGTGAAACCTGCTGAGGATCTCAGCGAGGCCTGGCGAGAAACTCGCCTCGTTCACCTCCTCCTCCTCGTCGTCGTCGTCGTCGCAAAACCCGTGTAAACCACCGAGATACGTCACGTCACTTGATACGCTCTGAGCCCTCACACTGCGGCAGGCAAATGGACAGGAAATCACCAAGGAATGCAAAGGCAATACAGAGGAACAGCAAAGGCTCCTCTGGGTCGTTTCGAGATCCGAAAATAGAACTTGGTTTGCTTACGGTAGAGAAGCACACTGAGGAATATGCAAAGCAGCAAAGCATGTACGAAACGTGGGTCCGAATCTTAACCTTGAACACAGTCTTATGTCATTTAGCGCCTCGATTTCAAAGAGAAGTACGCCTGGTTGCGACTCATTTACATATCTGAAGATACACTAATATTTCTTTACAGTAAATTTCAAAGGCTGCATGTACCTGACCCAGCCCATGGGATTGGGTATGGGGGAAAAGGTGGTACAGAGACTGATACACAGAGAGGGAGATAGATAGATAGACAGACAGAAAGACTGTTAGAGAAATAAGGACAGATTAAGTGAAATAGATTAAACAGACGGATATTAAGATAGGTAGATAGACAAAGACACAGGTATAGATGGATTGACAGACACAGATAGAAAAACAACTAGAAAGACAGAGAGATAAATTAACAAGTAGACAGACAGACAGACAGACAGATTCACTAAGAGACACATAAAGACCGACAGTTCTTGTCGTCACATAATGCATTGTGATCTGGAGTTCCATCTGGCCACGGGGAAGCCACTTGTATGCACACACACGTCAAAACTGTGACACTGTAATTGGGTGAGGAAGATACGGACAGTTAGTTAACTGTCTGGGGAGAGGGTTGAGGGAGAGAGAGGGGGTGACGACAGTTATTACAGGCGGGGTGAATGGCCCATGAGCGGTAATGTATCATAATGGCAAGTCGTTTCATATTGGCGGTGGTGAGTCATGTGGACGCCCGTAGTCGGCGCTGAGTCTCGTCTAGGGCGCCGGCAGGGGGTGCTGAGTGACAATGAATACCGGCGGTGAGTCACCTAAAACTCCGGTGGTGAGTCATGTATTCGATATCGGCAGAGCCACTGAGGGAGCGGCATCGGCGGTGAGTCGTCTAAACACCCGGTGGCAAGTCGTTTTCGGCATCGGCAGAGCCACTGGTGAGTCATTTAATCAATCGGTGGTGAGTCATGTTCGGTATAGGAGGAGCCACAGACAGAGTCGGCAGTGAGTCATCCAAACTGCCGATGGTGAGTCATATTCGGTACCGTCAGAAACAATGGCAGAATCGGCAGTGACTCATTTCTGAACAGCTGGTATTAAGTCAGGCATCGGTATCGGCAAAGCCACTGACACAATCGGCAGTGACTCACGTAGTAACGAGTGGAGGCGGTGAGTCGCCTACAGCTCGTAAAGTGGGCCATGTTGAGTACCAAGAGTGAGTCACCTAGCCAACAGGGGGGTGAGTCATCATGGAGACGAAGACATGGGAGGCCAGATTAATGGGGGCGTTTGCCTTGGGTTCCCCTTCATATTAACCCTCCCCCCCTAACCCAAAAATGGGATTTAGTTAGGGAATTCTAAATCCCCATTGACACGATGGGACAAGGTGGTCGTGCTGTGAATATTGCTGGTTACGTCTTTTGTCACCTTGATTACGACTGTACGACCTTTGAGCACGAGGGTACGACCCCTTGAGCACGAGGGTACGACCCTTGAGCACGAGGGTACGACCCCTTGATTACGACTGTACGACCCTTGAGCACGATGGTACGACCCCTTGAGCACGAGGGTACGACCTTTGGGCACGAGGGTACGACCCTCTAAGCACGAGGGGTGCGACGGCTGTACGACCTAAACATACCCTATTAAAGATGAGTAATTAAGTCCACGAAACGCCAGTTCGTTGCCGGATTAGGTCATCAGACAAGGCGTACCCAGCAAGGATGAGCCCCCCCTGTCTTGTGTACTACCGCTCGCTACTTCGACGATTCTCTCATCACAGATGTTCCTTAGGTGATTTCAGCCACAGTCTCTTACATGTCCAGGACCTTCGATACATATGCTACAGATTCGTCACTCTAAGAAAACAGATGCCTGTGGAACGAAGTATTCGTCATACCACTTATTAATCTAATGATGCACAAAATGATGGACGTATTTGAAATGGACGTATTTCAGATTTAGAATTAGTACCTATTTGTTTTGGTATATGTTCATCGTATAGAAAATACACGATTCTATTGAGCTCGTGTGGACGACGATACGGTCTCTCAGCACGACGGTACGACCCTCGAGCACGACGTTACGACCCTTGGGTACGACGGTACGACCCTTGAGCACGACGGTACGACCCTTCAGAGCGATGGTGCTACACTTGAGCACGACGGTACGACCCTTGAGCACGACGGTACGACCCTTGAGCATGTTGAAGTGGCCTTCAGTAGGACCACCGCGTCACGTCGTGACCCAAGGGGCATCACGTCGTTATCAAGGGGTTACATCATCACCATCATCTCTCGAGGGTCGTACCGTCGTGGTTAAGGCGTAGTACGACGGTGCTCAAGTTTCGTGCCGAATGATCGTTCCGTCGTGCCTTATGGATCGTACCGTCGTACCTCAAGGGTCGAGTTCCACAGTACCTCCTCCCCAGGTTCATTCCGTCGTGCTCAAGGGTCACATTTGCCGTGCCTGTATCGCTGTGGCGGAGGGTCGCTAGTTGCAGGAGGGCACCAGGTGTGGAGGGAGGGAGGGAGAGAGAGAGAGAGGGAGGCAGCCAGTCGACCAGCCAACCAGACCCGGCAGTATGCAGGAAGCACCAGCACGACCACTCACCACTGAGCCGTGGAGACGGTGATTCACACGTTATGAATGACTGGCTATAGGCAGGCTGGCAGGACGTGCGTGACCAACCTCTCACCGGACATTGGTCCAACCCAGACCACGTACCGCTGCGCCAACCCAGCCAGAGACGATATACCGCAGGACGAGTCTCCTGCAGGACGATGTTACCGCTGGAAGAGTCCGCCCCGGATGGTTCCCCCCCACCACACCACACCGTCAACTCCCACTCGAACCCCGACAGTAGGACGACCCTCTGGCCATAGAACGCAGGCCTGATGACATGTGGCCTCATGACATCACGACACAAATGTACATCCAATCTGACGTGATAGAATTAACTTCTGTTCTTTTTCGTGTTAACAGATGTTCAAGTCCTCTGCGGAAGTATGACATTTCTTGGATTCCTCATTGACTGTAGCGACAGAAATGGTCATAAATGCTGAGGTGATCAAATGCACAGTAGTTGTATTGGCACGTGTTGCTTACATGTGTTTTACGTACACATACAGTTAAGGGCTTTCCACAGACTCGTACAGACTTTAGTTAGGAGAATTTTCAGTGTACACCAAAGGAAATGGTTGACATCTTCACCACATAGTTGGTGTTAAGGAGTGCTGAAGCCCACCATGTTTAACCATTCCATTCTTATAGAGCTAGTGTATTCTAGCGTTACTCCTGACGAAGAACAGAGACGAAGAAGCCCGTAACGTCAGCAACAGCTTCTGCAGGAGGTGGATCAGTTAGTCCAGTTACGTCGGGGGAAGGTCTATCAACGACACACACTGTTACCTACGACAACACGGCGGCACGACCCCTCGATCACAACAGTCCCACCCTTGAGCACGGCCTGAGGAAGGGGAGGGAGGGAGAGAGGGAGGGACAGTGGCCCGGCCTTTGGTGTAACCTGTAAGGCCGAGACATCATATCCATGGGTCGTCGTACCGTCGTGCTTTGAGGGGTGAAGGTGAATGTCACAGTTGTGCCGATACTATGAAAGTATGCGACATTCTCGACACTCCCTCAGAAGATACGTCCGCAAGACACCAGCGTCTACCAAAGGCTCTTGCGCATCCTTATTATTTCATCATCTATCTTCTCTTGTACACAATCGGTTATATTCACCTCTTTGCCTTTCATTTCTGTAGGTCACATCATCTTGTGCCACGTACCTGTGTATCTTCCATGCTTTATTCGCCTTTGACATCGGCTCTTGAATGCAGCGAGATACTTCAACAGTCGGGTGGTCGTCGATACTCAAGGTACGCTGGCAAAAACAATATCCTTTGAACTCTGCGAAGATCAACAGTCACTAGAAAAACGGCCGTCTGTTTCTTCGGGTGTGAGGCCGAGATGATCACTCGTACGAAATGAATGAAACATCTGAAGGTAAATGACGGGCGGTCGCTTATAGCTATGTCGATTTATTTTGCCAAGTACTTGGCATCAGAAAGAGCATAGTACAAAATATATATCAGTAATGACATGAGGATGTATACTTGCCAGTGTTTCTTCTTACTCTTCTTGTTGATGTCAGTAACTGAAACTGGTTTCCACGAGCATTAGAAAGTATTCGCCATTTCCCGCGATAGTAAGGTAGCGTAAGGAACTGATGACCGAGCCTTTAAGGGAGAAAATCCTCACTTGGCCTCTTTCCTTTTTTCCTTCGTTCCGATCAAATTTCTGGTTGAGAGCAAACACATCTGAAATGATCTAGTAACCACAAAATCCCAGATTATTCATGGAAAGTATTCATCCACCCACCTACCCTCCCTGCAGTCGTACCGAACACCACAACTCAACACACATACACAACCTGCCGTGTGTAAACATTTAATCTTCTTGAAACATTAAGTTTTGCGGCGCATCTCCTCATCCCGGACACGCGTCAGTTTTGGAATAACAAGAAAATGATTTACTTTCCTCCATCTCGTGAAAGAGAAGAAGGGTGGCTGGGTATATAAGATACGGATTCTAATACCTGGTGGTCATTAAAAGGCCGTCAACGTCAAGTGATAACTACGCATCGCAAACGATCTAAACTCCTTCCTCGGCCGTTCAAGATGGTTTCTAAGACCATCCAGGCCCTCACTGCATGTACTGACCTCGTGCGAAAATATGTTCTCGTTGAAAAGAAAGAAATACTGAGACGTAATTCAAAATAATCATTACCTAGACAACCAAACCACCAACATAAACCCCAGTCCAGTGCACTTCTGACGTACTCCACACTCATCTACGTCTCTCTAACTGTACATATATACTCTAAACTCGCTGCAGCTCATCCATAAGAGCCGGGGGTCATAATCTATACCCTCAAGGTGATCGGGCGCCTGTAATGTCGTGCCCGTGCCATAGCACGTACCCTGGTAAATATGGAGATCACAACAGTGAATTAAGTAAGCTACGTCAACCTCTGGAGGGGGGGTCGTCTTACCCTCTGTCTAAGATTCCCTTCCTCCTTACCCCAACCTCCTCCTTCACGGTCCACTAAATTTTCTCTTTCGTCTCGTCCTTGCAAAGGACTCGCTCTTCCCTCACAACGGCAACACAAGAATAAGAAGGGATGCTGTATGGAACACACACACACACACACACACACACACACACACACACACACACACACACACACTCGTGTCACCTGCAGTGTTGCGAAGATAAGACTGGCTGGAAAGCATCGAAAACATCTGCATTAAGGTCTATGGCCAGAGTATGTTATGATCCTCAGGTTATGAACCAGGTTAGGTTACAGGTTCAACCTCTCTCAAGAAGAGGCATAACCCAGGCAACCTCTATACTAAGAGTTATGGCTCTTACGTCATGCAAATCTTTAGGTGCTTGGATATGACCATGTGAAGTCTTGCGTCAATCAAATCCTTAGGTCAGCACTGAGACACGACCATGTGAAGTACACAGCTTGCTAAGCGTCTGGCCTGACCATTAAGGGGGGGAAGGGGGGGGGGGGTGTCAGGCTGAACGCATCCTCACTAAACTAGGACGTGACATCTGACGAACGACGGAGGGACGGACGAACGACGGAGGGACGAACGAATGAACGAACGGTGGACAAAGTGAACGTCAAGTGTCGGCCATCCTGCACAGCCCACACAACAATTAACCGAAAACATATATCGTGTCTGTCTGTCCTCCCCCCCTTGATGTACGTGGGCCGTAGAGACACACAGTGAGGGAGTGTGTGCTGCGTAAGAATAAATGACCTCCAACGCTTGAAGAAGGTGGGTACAACCTGATGCTGAGGGCCCTTAACGACCCTGGCACAGCTGATGGTCGTAAAGACCAAGTGACCAACTAACTAAACTAACTAACTATCTAACTAACTAACTAACTAAACTAAACTAACTAATCCGGTGTAAAACAGAGACGAGGATGTAAATCAGTGTGTGCACTGCAGAGCGACTCGCTAAATATCATCGATACAGGGGGGCGGGTCTTGTGCAGGTGTATGCCACTGGAATGTAACATGATCCTGCTCACTACACAGGCACAGGTGAAGTGGCATGACCCATAACCTCGTCCTGCTGCCTTGAATGACCATGGGTCGCCACACACACACACACACACACACACACACTCGAATAACCGACTCCTTAGCCTTGTATCTTCACCCATTCCATGACTGAAATGCTTTGTGTATGTATACTAAGACAAATAGATTCTACGATTGTAATTACTAACCCACCCATCAAATCTTACAGTCATGCTCATCATGTAGTTAATTCAAGCAAGCAATATAACTCAGACGTTTTCCCAAATACTCTACATCTTTCAGTAGCTCATTCCATCACTAAAACTCTAGCATGTTTATAACATTTCCTCCTCAACATGTATCCCACACCAGAGATCTCTCAACTTACTATTTTTTTCCTACATTTTCAACATTGTGTTTTTACTATCCTTCCTTTCATAAAACTAAAAGAACTACTCCTACATAGATACGTTTTTTTTTCTCTTTTCAGTTGCGGCATTCAACATGGCACCACTCTACTCCCAAGTTCGAGAAGCACAGACCACTACCTCCCTACCCTCCTCCTCCTGTATACCTGGGGATAGGAGGGGTTGAAAGAATACTGCCCACGTATCTCCAGTGTGTCGTAAAAAACGACCATAAGGGGTGGGGAGCTGGGGGAACGGAAATCATTCCCTCCTTTATTATCACTTTCTAAAACTAGAAAAACAGAAGGAGTCAAGCTATGGTTGTTTTTTCTCCCCTCCAACATCGATGTCGTTTGTTCTTTTCAGTAAATTACTGACGCGAGAATGGTTACACGTTGCAAAATAGATAAATGAATAAATCTACTTCATCATAAATTTTAATAAATAAAACTGTTTCTTTATAAATTTCGTCTTTCCCGTCTGTGCGAGGTAGCGTCAAGAAATGAGAATGCGAGGAAAATATTCTCGTTTGGCTACCCTTTCAATGCCTAGCTTTAGAAAGTGATAATAAAGGAGTGGAGGATTTCTAATCCCCCCACCAACACGTCCTTCTACACCCCCATCGCTCCCGCCCCTCCTCACACGGCTTTTACGACACCCAGAAGACACGTGGGTTGTATTCTTTCTCCCCTCTTCCCAATGATAATAAACATATATACTAGTGTGTGTGTGTGTGTGTGTGTGTGTGTGTGTGTGTGTGTGTGTGTGTGTGTGTGTGTGTGAGTGAGTGTGTGTGTGTGTGTGTGTGTGTGTGTCCTGCAGAAAAACCACGAGGAAGAGGTAACGCGAGAGTATCCTGAGCGCTTTCGTGTATTACCACGTCTTCAGAGGACTAGTTACAGAGTGAGAAAATAGATGCGAAAGAAGTTATGTATACAGAACAGGAGGGAAAGATGGAACGGGGTCAAGTAACCTTGTTAATAGTGAGAGGCGAGGTTGGCACAAGGGTCTGCGTGACCCACCCTCTCTACCTGACCTTGACCTGTCATTTCCCGAATGACCCCTTACAGGTATAATCGGACACTAGGTTGACGTACGTGAAACAACATTAACTCATGACCAGTTGAAAAGAAAAAAAAAATGGAAAATTATAAAAGGGAGGAGAGAATTTCCAGCCCCCCGCCTCCCTCCCCTTTTAGTCGCCTTCTACGACATGCAGGGAATGCGTGGGAAGTATTCTTTCTCCCCTATCCCCAGGGATTATATATATATCAACTGACATTAGTAAAATCTCATTCATCGATATTATCATATTAAGAATAACGCCACACAAGCGATCTTCTCCAGGATTAATCGACCGATTACATAAGCAAAACGACCGATTTAACGGGGGAAAGAAAACGATAACGTGGCTACCAAGAGTAACCATCTGCCAAGTTGACAACTAACTTAACGAATACGATCCATTCTGAAACTTGCTGACACTGCTTTCTCAGGTGTTACACCGCTGATTAGTATGGGTAAAAAGGTGTGATCTAGATTACCAAAAACACAAACACAGGACATCAGAATCTTGTGTCCCTGGCAGGTTACTGATACTTCTAACGATGGCAGAAAGTGCTCATCATAAACATATACATTTAATCACGAACACATACATTTACCGTTTTAACGACAAGCGCATACGTTGAACCATAAACGCATAAGTTTAACCACAAGCGCATACATTTAACCACAATCGCATACGTTTAACCACAAACGCATACATTTGACCACAAACGCATACGTTTAACCACAAACGCATACAATTAACCACGCATACATTTAACCACAAACGCATATATTTTCCGCTACTATGGACCATTTCTCGTTGGTCTTCAAGGCTCTGTCACTGTTCACAGGAAGCTGTCGATTATAGAGATGATTATAATTACCATAAGACTTACCCAGGACCACCTGGTGATACCCAGACACCTCTTACTGAAGCTTCCTGCAGCACAAGACTGCGCTCCACTTCTTGTAGCAGGGAAAGTCGACCTCCTTTGAGAGGAAAGTTCTTTGACGAGGCTTTTCTCCCGGTGAAACAGCCTTGCCAAAAGAGGACTTTTCATTGCGGTGTAGCTTCAAGTAAGAGGAGTACGGTAACATATGTATTGATACACACACACACACACACACACACATATATATATATATATATATATATATATATATATATATATATATATATTTTTTTTTTTTTTTTTTTTTTTTTTTTTATACTTTGTCGCTGTCTCCCGCGTTTGCGAGGTAGCGCGAGGAAACAGACGAAAGAAATGGCCCAACCCCCATACACACGTACATACACACGTCCACACACGCAAATATACATACCTACACAGCTTTCCATGGTTTACCCCAGACGCTTCACATGCCTTGATTCAATCCACTGACAGCACGTCAACCCCTGTATACCACATCGCTCCAATTCACTCTATTCCTTGCCCTCCTTTCACCCTCCTGCATGTTCAGGCCCCGATCACACAAAATCTTTTTCACTCCATCTTTCCACCTCCAATTTGGTCTCCCTCTTCTCCTCGTTCCCTCCACCTCCGACACATATATCCTCTTGGTCAATCTTTCCTCACTCATTCTCTCCATGTGCCCAAACCATTTCAAAACACCCTCTTCTGCTCTCTCAACCACGCTCTTTTTATTTCCACACATCTCTCTTACCCTTACGTTACTTACTCGATCAAACCACCTCACACCACACATTGTCCTCAAACATCTCATTTCCAGCACATCCATCCTCCTGCGCACAACTCTATCCATAGCCCACGCCTCGCAACCATACAACATTGTTGGAACCACTATTCCTTCAAACATACCCATTTTTGCTTTCCGAGATAATGTTCTCGACTTCCACACATTTTTCAAGGCTCCCAAAATTTTCGCCCCCTCCCCCACCCTATGATCCACTTCCGCTTCCATGGTTCCATCCGCTGACAGATCCACTCCCAGATATCTAAAACACTTCACTTCCTCCAGTTTTTCTCCATTCAAACTCACCTCCCAATTGACTTGACCCTCAACCCTACTGTACCTAATAACCTTGCTCCTATTCACATTTACTCTTAACTTTCTTCTTCCACACACTTTACCAAACTCAGTCACCAGCTTCTGCAGTTTCTCACATGAATCAGCCACCAGCGCTGTATCATCAGCGAACAACAACTGACTCACTTCCCAAGCTCTCTCATCCCCAACAGACTTCATACTTGCCCCTCTTTCCAGGACTCTTGCATTTACCTCCCTAACAACCCCATCCATAAACAAATTAAACAACCATGGAGACATCACACACCCCTGCCGCAAACCTACATTCACTGAGAACCAATCACTTTCCTCTCTTCCTACACGTACACATGCCTTACATCCTCGATACAAAAGCAGGGCGAACACTATAGGTATTTAAGGTATACATCAATTACAGAACAGTTGATACGAGACAGCAAAGTGCTCATTGTCCAGAGAGCAAAAGTATTGTGATATCTGTATGTGTGTGTGTGTGTGTGTGTGTGTGTGTGTGTGTGTGTGCTTCCATGAGTTTGCCTGCCTGCCTGCACGTGCCGGCAAAGCATATTTTCACGTCGAAGTGATTAGTGAGAGAAATAATGCTTTCCATGTTAGCTTTCAAAGGCATTTCCAGGAAAGCGCGTGTGTGCCTGGAGCATGTACACTCGCACATGGATGGTTGGTATCGAATGTCTCCGTGCTCTTGCCAAAAGCTGATACACAATATATATATATATATATATATATATATATATATATATATATATATATATATATATATATATATATATATATATATTTTTTTTTTATTTATTATACTTTGTCGCTGTCTCCCGCGTTTGCGAGGTAGCGCAAGGAAACAGACGAAAGAAATGGCCCAACCCCCCCTATATATATATATATATATATATATATATATATATATATTGGAAAGAATCACAATTTTGAGCGTGATCAAGATATTCCTATGAGTCTAAGGGGAACTTATCGTATTTCATTTTCCCCGTGGACTCATAGGAATATATATATATATATATATATATATATATATATATATATATATATATATATATATATATATATATATATATATACATATATATATATACTATCCCTGGGGATAGGGGAGAAAGAATACTTCCCACGTATTTCCTGCGTGTCGTAGAAGGCGACTAAAAGGGAAGGGAGCGGGGGGCTGGAAATCCTCCCCTCTCGTTTTTTTTTTTTTTTAATTTTCCAAAAGAAGGAACAGAGAAGGGGGCCAGGTGAGGATATTCCCTCAAAGGCCCAGTCCTCTGTTCTTAACGCTACCTCGCTATCGCGGGAAATGGCGAATAGTATGAAAAAAAATGTATATATATATATATATATATATATATATATATATATATATATATATTGTTGAAGGCGTAGAGGGGCTGGTATGAAGGCAAACGCAACATTAGTTCAGCACATTGAAGAAGTATGTTTGTGGTGAGGGAATCAACAGAACATGATCAATCAGTAATGATCTAATGATTCTTCGTTACGGCCACAATTGCCTGGCGTGGTCTTCGGGGGCAGCACAGTGTACATCAGCTGAGGCTGAAGCCAATTATGAATCACTATACTGAAATACTGCCTCGTTCGAACCCATTCACTGCTGATCTTGCAAAATTCCACTAAGAACCACAAAACAATAAACGCTTCACGAGGAAGACAAAGCAATAATAAACGCTGCACGAGGAAGACAAAGCAATAATAAACGCTTCACGAGGAAGACAAAGCAATAATAAACGCTGCACGAGGAAGACAAAGCAATAATAAACGCTGCACGAGGAAGACAAAGCAATAATAAACGCTGCACGAGGAAGACAAAGCAATAATAAACGCTTCACGAGGAAGACAAAGCAATAATAAACGCTGCACGAGGAAGACAAAGCAATAATAAACGCTTCACGAAGAAGACAAAGCAATAATAAACGCTGCACGAGGAAGACAAAGCAATAATAAACGCTGCACGAGGAAGACAAAGCAATAATAAACACTGCACGAGGAAGACAAAGCAATAATAAACGCTGCACGAGGAAGACAAAGCAATAATAAACGCTTCACGAGGAAGACAAAGCAATAATAAACGCTGCACGAGGAAGACAAAGCAATAATAAA
>NC_092242.1:11395998-11428498 GCF_036320965.1 Panulirus ornatus | reverse complement strand
AAAATACCTTTGAAGTATAGAAAAACACACTCTGAAGTCAAGAAAAACAAAGCCAAAGCTTGTAAACATAGTGAGTTAATGAATAAATATAAACCAGTCAGATATAAACATGATTTTATTTTATGTTAGCTGAGACGACACGGGCAACTGAAGCCCGAATCGAGGCCATCTCATTAACTCTCTCTCTCTCTCTCTCTCTCTCTCTCTCTCTCTCTCTCTCTCTCTCTATATATATATATATATATATATATATATATATATATATATATATATATATACATATATATATATATATATATATATATATATATATATATATATATTTTTTTTTTTTTTTTCTTTCAAACTATTCGCCATTTCCCGCATTAGCGAGGTAGCGTTAAGAACAGAGGACTGGGCCTTGAGGGAATACCCTCACCTGGCCCAATTCTCTGTTCCTTCTTTTGGAAAATTAAAAAAAAAAACGAGAGGGGAGGATTTCCAGCCCCCCGCTCCCTCCCCTTTTAGTCGCCTTCTACGACACGCAGGGAATACGTGGGAAGTATTCTTTCTCCCCTATCCCCAGGGATATATATATATATATATATATGTATATATATATATATATATATATATATATATATATATATATATATATATATATCCTAGCCTAAGCCAGGTACCAGTTTTATCGACGAATCCCTAAAGTTATGATGAACAGCTAGGTTGACTGTGGACCGACTGCCGCAACCAGGATCCGAAATGCGTTACAAAGATGAATAGGAATTAAGCGCTGAGAAAATCAACAGACGATTAGCGGGTAATACGCAGTAGTGGTAACAGGAGCACTAGATGGAAACGAATCAGAAGAATTATATAAAGATTCACAATAAGAAATACAAGTGCTAATACAATTATCAGTTATCTAACAACGCAGGTAAACTGTCGTACGCGTGGATGTTTACGTGCCACGAACTATATAAAGGCAAAATACAAGTATATGATCGTAATCAAAATGACAATAATATAATAGAGTGAATAATGGAAACATGAAATAATGTTATGCATAAAGAACATAAGTACGAGAAAGAAAGATAACGAGTGATAACGAAGAATAACATCACGCATAAACGAAGCAGTTATAGCAACACACGGGCCAGCTATATGCACAGTGAAGGGGTGTCCGTGGTCTGTATCATTGTCCTCAACACTTGATTCAGGTGATAAACGACCAATCGCAGCCACTGGCTGTGCGTTGGCCACTGGCTGTGCGTTGGCTACTGGCTGTGCGTTGGCCACTGGCTGTGCGTTGGCCACTGGCTGTGCGTTGGCCACTGGCTGTGCGTTGACCGGCGACCTGAATGACCCCCCCAGTCCCTCCAGCACTTGATGATAGGCACTCGAAGTTCCCCAACGCCCAATCGTTCACCACGGCCGAGATTTCGTAGATGCTGTTGCCACCTTGGGGAGCCGCTAGCGAAAGAGGCGCGTTTAAAGTTCATTTACCAGTCACGAAATTTATGTTGGAGGAGGAGGAAGAGAAGGAGGCGAGTGAGACGAAATTTATGTTGGAGGAGGAGAAGGAGGCGAGTGAGAGAGAGAGAGAGAGAGAGAGAGAGAGAGAGAGAGAGAGAGAGAGAGAGAGAGAGAGAGAGAGGCACCACCCTCCCTAACCACACGTCCCCACTGCGGGCTATCACCTTTCCAGTAAAGGTGTTACAGGCCGGTACAAGGTCACGTGACCCCGGCAATGGGCAACCTCAGGGCATGTTGCAGCTGTTACACCAGAGGGAGGAGTGGAGGAAGGGAGGGAGGGATGGGGGATGGTGGAAGGGAGGAATGGAGGGAGGGAGGGATGGGGCTAGAGGGGAAGGGGGATAGTGAGAGGTATGCATGGAGCCGGAGGAAGTCAGGGTGTATGTACGTGGTTAAAGAAAAAAAAAGAAAAAAAATATAGATTTCACAGGAGAGGTACAGTCTTGACGGAAACAGATGGACAGAGACACACAGACAGATGGGTCTCAGTTACATGTGAATCACTAGCTTTTCCTGGCCATGGCTCAGCACGGGGGCCCGCATGAGTTCGAACCCTGGGCGCGGCAGTCACTTTACACCCAACCCAGCTGTGCATCCTCCCCTCCAGGCTGGTCGATAAATGGGTATCTGACTATGGCTGGTGTGTGTGTGTGTGTGTGTGTGTGTGTGTGTGTGTGTAAAGACTAAATACATATACAGAAATCACACACACAGACACACACACACACACATAAACACACACACACACACACACACACACACACACACACACACAAGTACAAGCACACATACCAACACAATTCTATATGCATGTGTTAACTGATAATTCACTACGGATCTGATGAATTACACTGAAAGATAAATATCCGGTAAAGTGTAGGAAGGGCATATGTTAAAAAAGTGTAGATATGAACTATGGTGCAATTACCCACGCAGATGGCAGAGCAAGAATGAAAAAATAATACCTGCCTTTAAAACTCAGAACCTAGGTCATTCAACAGAGCCTCATATGACAAGTAAAAACAAATAAAAATCGTGGAAAAAAAAAGGTTAACTTGAATAATGAAAATACCCGCAACTGATGAAAAAAAATATAAGAATCACATCAAACCAGTGCAGAGGGATACCAACACTCACCATGCAATCCTAGCCAACATACTGCCTCTCTCACATTCTTTCATAAGTATGCTGCTGAAATAATGGAAAATATATGTGATATTTGGCGAAACGTGAGTGAAAGACAACTCAAGAGAGAAGCAATCACAAGATCCGGTAAGAGTGCAGGAAAACAGAATGATTATATATATATATATATATATATATATATATATATATATATATATATATATATATATATATATATATATATATATACATATTCCTATGAGTCCACAGGGAAATGAAACAATAAGTACCCAAGTGCACTTTCGTGTAATAATCACATCATCAGGGGAGATACAAGAAAGAAATTTAAGTCAGTTGATATACAACGAAGAGACGTAGCTAGAACGCCATTTGGTGAACAATTCTGCGGACAAGTCGTATATATATATATATATATATATATATATATATATATATATATATATATATATATATATATATATATATATATGTGTGTGTGTGTGTGTGTGTGTGCGTGTATACACGACTTGTCCGCGAGTGTACCAGGTTAACATACGGATGATAATGTTTCAATTGCCACAGGACTTGGGTGGGGTGTCTGGGAAAATGTGCGTGTCCTTGGGGAAGAGGAGGAGGAGGAGGAGGAGGCGGGAGGTGGAACCTGGTATGAGGCCGGCTGCTCAAGGTGATGGTGGTGGTTGTGGTGGTAGAGGAAAGGAGGAACAGCCAGTTCTACCACGAGGCAGAGGGCACGACCAGGATTCGTACGGTGGTAAGGGGGGTTAGTTTGTGGATATAACTAGGTACCAGGGGACGGACTAGGGGGAAATTACGAGAAATATATCCGGACGCTGAAGATTATGAAGCACAGACGCTCAAGATCATGGGACGCAGACGCTGAAGATTATACAGCACAACCAGGTATGGAAAGGGAGTAATAGGGGAAGAAACCACGTCGACCAGTACCAGGAATGGTTTGGCAAGACATAACCAGGTGTGAGGTGGGTGTAGGGGGGTAAAGAGGGGTTTGGTTGGTTGGTACCACACAGGTGAAGGAAGGGTTGGATCGTGGTGGGAGTGAGGTGACCCTGGGGAAGGTCACTAGACATCGCTGTGGGTAGAGGATGTGACCCAGGTGAGGTTACAGACATCAATGAGACAACAACCCCCTCCCCCCACACAAGTCAGAGAACGTCAAAAGGCCAGGTCACCGCCGGCTGTCAGGAATGTCGAATATTTCTCAACCAGCAACATTCCTGCGGTGCCCGGGTCGACACTGTTGCCACACACGCCGCATAGGCCCCGACATTATTACCAGATAACACTACGCATCCTTGTGATAACTCTCGTCCTACTAAACCACTACCTTTATACCACGAAAACCTTTTGGCTCCACATCAATCGATCAGTCCTCTGGCAGAAGACCTCGACAGAGAACCTCAGGTTATCTGTTTGAATAGCTTTCCCATGTACTGTCCCTTCAGTAATAACTTCGTTATAGAGCATCAGGTTTTCTGTTATCTGTCCTTTCCATATACTCTCCCCCTAGCAGATAACCCCGTCACAGACCATCAGGTCTCTTGGTGTCTGTGTCCTACCCATGTCCTAAACCTATGCTCCAGCAGATAACCCCGTCACAGACCATCAGGTCTCTTGGTGTCTGTGTCCTTCCCATGTCCTAAACCTATGCTCCAGCAGATAACCTCGTCGCAGACCATCAGGTCTGTCCTTCCCAAACATTCCTGCCAATAACAATCGACCGAACAGGTAAAAAGCAAGTAAGCTCTTAATCATACCCAAACCTACACCACCTTTCCTTGAAGTCCCAGAGGGCCTTCTGAGGGAGGTCCTTAGAAGTCAGTCCCACCCATGGGCCAGAGCCTGAGAACAGGTGTGGTAACAATGGTCACTGTGGTGCAAGTGGATGATAAGGGTGCGTCTGACTGCCTCTCCTCCTCCATGGGTCGCCCTCTCCACCGCACACTGTTGTGCTCGTGATGGCGGTGCTAGGCGAGGTTGAGGAAGGGAAGGGTGTCATCACCACTGCATCACACCGCGGAAATGAATCATCCAACTCTCACTAGGAGGGAGAGAGAGAGAGAGAGAGAGAGAGAGAGAGAGAGAGAGAGAGAGAGAGAGAGAGAGAGAGAGAGAGAGAAACTGAACTACACAAGACCTTAAGAAAACCATTACGGTAAGACCCTTGTGCATGGCGGTACGTACCACACCCTCCGCTATCATGATGGACTTGCGCCTTTCACTGTGAGACCAGGCCACAGGGGGGTCGTTCCATCGTGCTCAAGGGTCGTGCCGTCGTGTGCTCATGGTAGTACATTCGTCCGTACATCTTCGCCACTACCAGTAAATCAAGTCTTTTCAGCCCCATCCATTACCAATGAGGCATGATACTGCTGTCGCCAGACTTCTAAGGGCATTATTAACCCTGAGTGTCATAAAACTTTATGGGCAAAAAAAAAAAATATGTAAATCATAAGACTAACCCATTCACCGGAGAGCTACCTCGCGTTTCATATCACAGATAATGCCAGATACGTCCTTATCTTATCTACATATCCGGGGGGGGACTTTTTTTTTTATTTTTCTGCTCCACGAACTTGAATTTTCTGAACATAAATCTACTTAATAAGGGTGGGGGAGACGAATATTCAGATCATGACGTAATGTTAGGAAAACAGATAAAGAAATCTTATTTATTTTACACTATCAATGATAACATTATCACATTGTATGCCAGGTCATATATAATTATGTAACCATAAAACTTTATATATATAAATATATATATATATATATATATATATATATATATATATATATATATATATATATATATATATATATTATCCGGGGGGATAGGGGAGAAAGAATACTTCCCACGTATTCCCTGCGTGTCGTAGAAGGCGACTAAAAGGGGAGGGAGCGGGGGGGCTGGAAATCCTCCCCTCTCAATTTTTTTTAATTTTCCAAAAGAAGGAACAGAGAAGGGGGCCAGGTGAGGATATTCCCTCAATGGCCCAGTCCTCTGTTCTTAACGCTACCTCGCTAATGCGGGAAATGGCGAATAGTTTAAAAAAAAAAAAAATATATAAGAGTGAGTGCTCAAATTACAGAGGTATAAGTTTGTTGAGTATTCCTGGTAAATTATATGGGAGGGTATTGATTGAGAGGGTGAAGGCATGTACAGAGCATCAGATTGGGGAAGAGCAGTGCGGTTTCAGAAGTGGTAGAGGATGTGTGGATCAGGTGTTTGCTTTGAAGAATGTATGTGAGAAATACTTAGAAAAGCAAATGGATTTGTATGTAGCATTTATGGATCTGGAGAAGGCATATGATAGAGTTGATAGAGATGCTCTGTGGAAGGTATTAAGAATATATGGTGTGGGAGGCAAGTTGTTAGAAGCAGTGAAAAGTTTTTATCGAGGATGTAAGGCATGTGTACGTGTAGGAAGAGAGGAAAGTGATTGGTTCTCAGTGAATGTAGGTTTGCGGCAGGGGTGTGTGATGTCTCCATGGTTGTTTAATTTGTTTATGGATGGGGTTGTTAGGGAGGTAAATGCAAGAGTCCTGGAAAGAGGGGCAAGTATGAAGTCTGTTGGGGATGAGAGAGCTTGGGAAGTGAGTCAGTTGTTGTTCGCTGATGATACAGCGCTGGTGGCTGATTCATGTGAGAAACTGCAGAAGCTGGTGACTGAGTTTGGTAAAGTGTGTGGAAGAAGAAAGTTAAGAGTAAATGTGAATAAGAGCAAGGTTATTAGGTACAGTAGGGTTGAGGGTCAAGTCAATTGGGAGGTGAGTTTGAATGGAGAAAAACTGGAGGAAGTGAAGTGTTTTAGATATCTGGGAGTGGATCTGGCAGCGGATGGAACCATGGAAGCGGAAGTGGATCATAGGGTGGGGGAGGGGGCGAAAATTTTGGGAGCCTTGAAAAATGTATGGAAGTCGAGAACATTATCTCGGAAAGCAAAAATGGGTATGTTTGAGGGAATGGTGGTTCCAACAATGTTGTATGGTTGCGAGGCGTGGGCTATGGATAGAGTTGTGCGCAGGAGGATGGATGTGCTGGAAATGAGATGTTTGAGGACAATGTGTGGTGTGAGGTGGTTTGATCGAGTAAGTAACGTAAGGGTAAGAGAGATGTGTGGAAATAAAAAGAGCGTGGTTGAGAGAGCAGAAGAGGGTGTTTTGAAATGGTTTGGGCACATGGAGAGAATGAGTGAGGAAAGATTGACCAAGAGGATATATGTGTCGGAGGTGGAGGGAACGAGGAGAAGAGGGAGACCAAATTGGAGGTGGAAAGATGGAGTGAAAAAGATTTTGTGTGATCGGGGCCTGAACATGCAGGAGGGTGAAAGGAGGGCAAGGAATAGAGTGAATTGGAGCGATGTGGTATACAGGGGTTGACGTGCTGTCAGTGGATTGAATCAAGGCATGTGAAGCGTCTGGGGTAAACCATGGAAAGCTGTGTAGGTATGTATATTTGCGTGTGTGGACGTGTGTATGTACATGTGTATGGGGGGGGTTGGGCCATTTCTTTCGTCTGTTTCCTTGCGCTACCTCGCAAACGCGGGAGACAGCGACAAAGTATAAAAAAAAAAAAAAAAAAAAAAAAAAATATATATATATATATATATATATATATATATATATATATATATATATATATATTATGCTCAATGGGATTATACTGAGACCATTAACACTAAGAGCTGATAACATATCATGTATCACATTGTATAATAGGTGATATATAATTTTATAACCAGTTATAATATATATATATATATATATATATATATATATATATATATATATATATATATATATATATATATATACTGAATGGGATTATACTAAGACCATTGACAGCAAGAGCAATCGGTCTGACGGAGAATATCTTACAAATGACGGGAAACTGACGCACGTCGTCGCCAGCACACACAGGCTTGAACAACATCACGTAAGGAACACCGCAAACACTATGTGTCAACTACATCATGTCTGACGCATTTCGTTTCATCGTTCACGCCAGCAAATTTCCTTTTAAAGCTACACATATATATATCTGGGTTCAGAGCAACTGTCAAACGAAGCTTAGTTAGTTCTCTTCAGGAATCAACACTAAGTAACTGTACTGTGATTTCAAAGTATAGCCGAGGAGAAATACATATCTGTAGACCACGAAGACTTCATCAGATACACATCTGATGAATATATATATATATATATATATATATATATATATATATATATATATATATATATATATAACTAAAAAATGTACTGCTTAATACGGTGAGAGACTTTAACAATCGACATCTGAAACTAGTATGATGATTTTTTTGAAGTACCTCGGCAATCATCGTACAATGATCGGTTAGTACGGCAACACACTGAAGTAGGGCAAAACTCTTGATGATATATATGATGATGATGAATATATAACGCACAGTGCATTGGCATAAGTGGGTACGTGTGTTTGTGTGTATGTATACAAGGAATTGCAATATATACCTCACCCCCCAAAAAAGAAAAAAAAAATCGATAGATTTATAGCCAGAAACAGTTTGTAAAGTGAAGCATAAATAGATAACTGGAAGACAATAACCGAATAAATGAATTATCCTTACGTAACGCAAACGACGACTCCTCAAGGACGAATGAATATAGAAATAAAACATAAAAGTCTGCTATTATACATCCTAGTAACTTTTAAACTACTATACACTTTGGGAGTTCTCTCTCGAAAGCTCCGCGCGTCCAAGCATTTTTTTTTTTTTTTGAAAGTCTACTCTTAAGTATTCATTCAGGAGGACAGAGCTCGTTGCAGCGACACCGTGTCTATGTGTGTATAAATATATACACCTTCCTGGACTTGTTGGTGCGAACAAAAATAGCTGGGTGGGTGGGTGGGCAGTTCCCGTTTCTTTCGGAGGCTGCTTCTTGCCATTAAGAATTTAGGGCCCGTGGCCAGGATTGGAACCAATTTGCTTTGGATAAGTCGCCTGCTAAATAAAGCAAGGGGGCTCATTCACGGTAAGTAATGCACCAGTCATGGTCCATGAGGAAGAGAGAGAGAGAGAGAGAGAGAGAGAGAGAGAGAGAGAGAGAGAGAGAGAGAGAGAGAGAGAGAGAGAGAGAGAGTCAGTACAAGAGAGTCAGTCGTCAGTCAGTCAGTGAGAGAGAGAGAGAGAGAGAGAGAGAGAGAGAGAGAGAGAGAGAGAGAGAGAGAGAGAGAGAGAGAGTCAGTACAAGAGAGTCAGTCTTCAGTGAGTCAGTGAGAGAGAGAGAGAGAGAGAGAGAGAGAGAGAGAGAGAGAGAGAGAGAGAGAGAGAGAGAGAGTAACAGGGAGGGTTGGCAGGAGTGGTTGTGTGCGGGCTGGCGTGCGGGAGAGTTGGCAAGCCTGAGCAGGTGTTACATAATAACGTGTAGATCAGCTGACTGAGACCCCACGGCTGCGTCCAGCTCAGCTCGCCTCTTACACTCGTTGCATTCTAACTCCAAAATTCCTCCCTCCCTCCGCCTATGCCACTGATCAGCTACGAATGTGTATATATAAACATGGTGTACATAACACGATATATATATATATATATATATATATATATATATATATATATATATATATATATATATATATATATATATATATATATATATATATTTCTCTATTTGAATTATAGATGCAGGTGGTGAATATATTCAACATTTATTAAAACGACAAGCAAGCGAGGCTAAAAATATCGCTGTGTGGTTTCATCAAGTCATTGTGAGACTGCTTAAATAAACCTTTTTCCATTATTTAAAAAAGAATCGTCGTACCCTCAGAGGATGGAGCCTGCTTAAATATTTGATCCCTGTTCGGGCAGCCAGACAGCCAAGCAGGCAGGCAGGGTCCATATCAATGGGAATTTATTAGATGTATATATATATATATATATATATATATATATATATATATATATATATATATATATATATATATATATATATATATACATATATATATATATATATATATATATATATATATATATATATATATATATATATATATATATATATACATATATATATATATATACATATATATATATATATATATATATATATATATATATATATATATATATATATATGTATATATTTTCCCAAAGAAGGAACAGAGAAGGGGGCCAGATGAGGATATTCCCTCAAAGGCCCAGTCCTCTGTTCTTAACGCTACCTCGCTAATACGGGAAATGGCGAATAGTATGAAAGAAAAGAATATATATATATATATATATATATATATATATATATATATATATATATATATATATAAATCCTCCCCCTCTCGTTTTTTAATCCTCCCCCTCTCGTTTTTTTTTTTAGTTTTCCAAAAGAAGGAACAGAGAATTGGGCCAGGTGAGGGTATTCCCTCAAGGCCCAGTCCTCTGTTCTTAACGCTACCTCGCTAATGCGGGAAATGGCGAATAGTTTGAAAGAAAAAGAAAAGATATATATATATATATATATATATATATATATATATATATATATATATATATATATATATATATATATATATATATATAGGAGAGACTGTGTACAGAATGGAAAAAGGTGAGAACAATGGAAGTAAGGGGAGTGGGGGAGGAATGGGATGTATTTAGTCAATCAGTGATGGATTGCGCAAAAGATGCTTGTGGCATGAGAAGAGTGGGAGGTGGGCTGTTTAGAAAGGGTAGTGTGTGGTGGGATGAAGAAGTAAGAGTATTAGTGAAAGAGAAGAGAGAGGCATTTGGACGATTTTTGCAGGGAAAAAATGCAATTGAGTGGGAGAAGTATAAAAGAAAGAGACAGGAGGTCAAGAGAAAGGTGCAAGAGGTGAAAAAAAGGGCAAATGAGAGTTGGGGTGAGAGACTATCAGTAAATTTTAGGGAGAATAAAAAGATGTTCTGGAAGGAGGTAAATAGGGTGCGTAAGACAAGGGAGCAAATGGGAACTTCAGTGAAGGGCGTAAATGGGGAGGTGATAACAAGTAGCGGTGATGTGAGAAGGAGATGGAATGAGTATTTTGAAGGTTTGTTGAATGTGTCTGATGACAGAGTGGCAGATATAGGGTGTTTTGGTCGAGGTGGTGTGCAAAGTGAGAGGGTTAGGGAAAATGATTTGGTAAACAGAGAAGAGGTAGTAAAAGCTTTGCGGAAGATGAAAGCCGGCAAGGCAGCAGGTTTGGATGGTATTGCAGTGGAATTTATTAAGAAAGGGGGTGACTGTATTGTTGACTGGTTGGTAAGGTTATTTAATGTATGTATGACTCATGGTGAGGTGCCTGAGGATTGGCGGAATGCGTGCATAGTGCCATTGTACAAAGGCAAAGGGGATAAGAGTGAGTGCTCAAATTACAGAGGTATAAGTTTGTTGAGTATTCCTGGTAAATTATATGGGAGGGTATTGATTGAGAGGGTGAAGGCATGTACAGAGCATCAGATTGGGGAAGAGCAGTGCGGTTTCAGAAGTGGTAGAGGATGTGTGGATCAGGTGTTTGCTTTGAAGAATGTATGTGAGAAATACTTAGAAAAGCAAATGGATTTGTATGTAGCATTTATGGATCTGGAGAAGGCATATGATAGAGTTGATAGAGATGCTCTGTGGAAGGTATTAAGAATATATGGTGTGGGAGGCAAGTTGTTAGAAGCAGTGAAAAGTTTTTATCGAGGATGTAAGGCATGTGTACGTGTAGGAAGAGAGGAAAGTGATTGGTTCTCAGTGAATGTAGGTTTGCGGCAGGGGTGTGTGATGTCTCCATGGTTGTTTAATTTGTTTATGGATGGGGTTGTAAAGGAGGTAAATGCAAGAGTCCTGGAAAGAGGGGCAAGTATGAAGTCTGTTGGGGATGAGAGAGCTTGGGAAGTGAGTCAATTGTTGTTCGCTGATGATACAGCGCTGGTGGCTGATTCATGTGAGAAACTGCAGAAGCTGGTGACTGAGTTTGGTAAAGTGTGTGGAAGAAGAAAGTTGAGAGTAAATGTGAATAAGAGCAAGGTTATTAGGTACAGTAGGGGTGAGGGTCAAGTCAATTGGGAGGTGAGTTTGAATGGAGAAAAACTGGAGGAAGTGAAGTGTTTTAGATATCTGGGAGTGGATCTGTCAGCGGATGGAACCATGGAAGCGGAAGTGGATCATAGGGTGGGGGAGGGGGCGAAAATTTTGGGAGCCTTGAAAAATGTGTGGAAGTCGAGAACATTATCTCGGAAAGCAAAAATGGGTATGTTTGAGGGAATAGTGGTTCCAACAATGCTGTATGGTTGCGAGGCGTGGGCTATGGATAGAGATGTGCGCAGGAGGATGGATGTGCTGGAAATGAGATGTTTGAGGACAATGTGTGGTGTGAGGTGGTTTGATCGAGTAAGTAACGTAAGGGTAAGAGAGATGTGTGGAAATAAAAAGAGCGTGGTTGAGAGAGCAGAAGAGGGTGTTTTGAAATGGTTTGGGCACATGGAGAGAATGAGTGAGGAGAGATTGACCAAGAGGATATATGTGTCGGAGGTGGAGGGAACGAGGAGAAGAGGGAGACCAAATTGGAGGTGGAAAGATGGAGTGAAAAAGATTTTGTGTGATCGGGGCCTGAACATGCAGGAGGGTGAAAGGAGGGCAAGAAATAGAGTGAATTGGAGTCATGTGGTATACAGGGGTTGACGTGCTGTCAGTGGATTGAAGCAAGGCATGTGAAGCGTCTGGGGTAAACCATGGAAAGCTGTGTAGGTATGTATATTTGCGTGTGTGGACGTGTGTATGTACATGTGTATGGGGGGGGGGGTTGGGCCATTTCTTTCGTCTGTTTCCTTGCGCTACCTCGCAAACGCGGGAGACAGCGACAAAGTATAAAAAAAAAAAAAAAAAAAAAAATATATATATATCTTCCTTTTCTCTTAAGACGTACAAAAGGTATTGAATGAGTATGGGGGGAGGGGATGATGGGGGGGGGAGGAGGAGGAGGAGGGGAGGAGGAGGAGGAGGAGGAGGAGGAGGAGGAGGGTGGTCCCGTGCCATCAGCCAGCAGAAATATGACAGGAAGTGTGGGAGTTGGGGGGAAGGAGGGGGAGGTGGTGGTGGTGGTAGTGGTGGTGTTGGGTGGGTGGGTGTTGCATGCACGCTCCCCTCCCCCCTTTTCACCTCCCAGCACCTCCTTCCTCTCCC
The DNA here is from genome assembly GCF_036320965.1 of Panulirus ornatus. Lineage (NCBI taxonomy): Eukaryota > Metazoa > Arthropoda > Malacostraca > Decapoda > Palinuridae > Panulirus > Panulirus ornatus. Next base: position 11,415,655 of record NC_092242.1, on the reverse strand, counting down.
CCGATGTGGCCTCCTCCACGACGTCCCGCCCTCCCTCTTCTCCTCCTCCTCCTCCTCCCACATTCAGTGGGACCGAGGCCTACTTACGTTACTGGACTCGTGTTTCAGTAATGTGGCTTACAGAGGCGACGTCGAGAAGAGACAAGTGCTCTTAGTTTTGGAGAGAGAGAGAGAGAGAGAGAGAGAGAGAGAGAGAGAGAGAGAGAGAGAGAGAGAGAGAGAGAGAGAGAGAGAGATCTGAAAGTATAATGAGCGACAGACGCAACCTTGACGCACGAGGATACAGCCAAAGAAGAAGAAAAAAAAAAGAAAGGATGGTCCGAGACCCGAATCGCCTCACAGATCATGGTGATGGTCTGAATGGTATGCCGCGGTGCAGACCATGGTAGCTATGGTGCGGTGTATGGCACTACCTACGGTGCAGGCCCATTGAACACGACTGTACGAACTCTTCACCAAGACTCTACGACTCTTGAGCACCACCATACGACCCAGAGGTATATGACGACCTAGCCTCTGACCTGATGCTTCAGGGTCAGGTCAAATGTCAAGGTACCATCACCTAAAAAGGGTAGTACCGTTGTGGTCAGAGGGGTCGTTCGTACCGTTGTGGTCAGAGGGGTCGTACGTACCGTTGTGGTCAGAGGGGTCGTACGTACCGTTGTGGTCAGAGGGGTCGTACGTACCGTTGTGGTCAGAGGGGTCGTACGTACCGTTGTGGTCAGAGGGGTCGTACGTACCGTTGTGGTCAGAGGGGGTCGTACGTACCGTTGTGGTCAGAGGGGTCGTACGTACCGTTGTGGTCAGAGGGGTCGTACGTACCGTTGTGGTCAGAGGGGTCGTACGTACCGTTGTGGTCAGAGGGGTCGTACGTACCGTTGTGGTCAGAGAGATCATACGTACCGTTGTGGTCAGAGGGGTCTTACGTACCGTTGTGGTCAGATGGGTCGTACGTACCGTTGTGGTCAGAGGGGTCGTACGTACCGTTGTGGTCAGAGGGGGTCGTACGTACCGTCGCGCCCGGAGAGTTTAAAGTCATGGTAAAGATCATAGTGGGAAGTCATGGAAGGGGTCATACGAAAGGTCATGACACATGATAAATACACGTCCCAGGGTGAAGGTCAGGGTGAAACTCAAACACACAGGAAACATAGTGGTGGTGGGTGTGTGAAGGTGGAAGCCAACACTGAAATTTCCATGATGCTGGAGGATATGGTGGCCAGAGTGAGGTCCCCGTAGATGGTGGAGAATATAGTGGCCACAGTGAGGTCTCCGTAGATGGTGGAGAATATAGTGGCCACAGTGAGGTCTCCGTAGATGGTGGAGAATATGGTGGCCACAGTGAGGTCTCCGTAGATGGTGGAGAATATAGTGGCCATAGCGAGGTCTCCGTAGATGGTGGAGAATATAGTGGCCACAGTGAGGTCTCCGTAGATGGTGGAGAATATAGTGGCCACAGTGAGGTCCCCATAGATGGCGGAGAATATAGTGGCCACAGTGAGGTCTCCGTAGATGGTGGAGAATATAGTGGCCACAGTGAGGTCTCCGTAGATGGTGGAGAATATGGTGGCCACAGTGAGGTCTCCGTAGATGGTGGAGAATATAGTGGCCACAGTGAGGTCTCCGTAGATGGTGGAGAATATAGTGGCCACAGTGAGGTCTCCGTAGATGGTGGAGAATATAGTGGCCACAGTGAGGTCCCCGTAGATGGTGGAGAATATAGTGGCCATAGCGAGGTCTCCATAGATGGTGGAGAATATAGTGGCCACGGTGAGGTCTCTGTAGATGGTGGAGAATATAGTGGCAACAGTGAGGTCTCCGTAGATGGTGGAGAATATGGTGGCCACAGTGAAGTCTCCGTAGATGGTGGAGAATATAGTGGCCACAGTGAGGTCTCCGTAGATGGTGGAGAATATGGTGGCCATAGCGAGGTCTCCGTAGATGGTGGAGAATATAGTGGCCACAGTGAGGTCTCCGTAGATGGTGGAGAATATAGTGGCCACAGTGAGGTCTCCATAGATGGTGGAGAATATAGTGGCCACAGTGAGGTCTCCATAGATGGTGGAGAATATGGTCGTCTTAATAAAGCCCCCCCAAGTCCCCATGGTGATGGGGAATATGGTGATCTCACTGGGTGGTAGAGAAGGTACTGGTGATAGCCAAGGCCAGACGTTGGGCGAGTGGCCATTGAAGGAAGGGATGAAGGAGGGAGAGTGGGTGCCAAGCCCACCGCCACACACTGAAGGAGGGGTGAAGGAGGGAGAGTGGGTGCCAAACCCACCGCCACACACTGAAGGAGGGGGTGAAGGAGGGAGAGTGGGTGCCAAGCCCACCGCCACACACTGAAGGAGGGGGTGAAGGAGGGAGAGTGGGTGCCAAGCCCACCGCCACACACTGAAGGAGGGGGTGAAGGAGGGAGAGTGGGTGCCAAACCCACCGCCACACACTGAAGGAGGGGGTGAAGGAGGTGCCAAGCCCTCGTCAGCCAGCCAGCGGGATTGCACAACCGTTCTCTCACCGACAAAGCATAACAGTTCCCCAACAATAAATGGCTTATTATACTCCCTGACAAGTGGCTTCCCCCCTCCTCTCCATCTATTCCCCTCCCTGACGTATACCAAGGATAACTTACGGGGGAACTTTGCCTGGCAGGACTTACCTCAGCTCCTGGGGATCATTGCTAGAAGGGACACTGAGGAAGCCTCGACAAAGCAACGTAAAAGTTCCCCATCAGTAAATACCTAATTCCAACTCCCTGACAAAAATGGCTCCCTCCCTCCTCTCCCTCACCACGGAGGAACCCCCTGACGGACCATGAGTGAACATACGGGGAAACTCTTACCTCACAGGACTTTCCCCACCTCCTGGGGATGAGATGGGGGGGGGGGGTAGTATTGAGGGGGAGAAAAAGAAGAAGGGAGGAACGTGGACGTCTACTGAGTTTCCGGAACGGTAAACATTTGTCGTCACATTGATTTCTACGTAAAACCATGAGCTGGGGTTCATGCTTGGCGTGGGTACGAACGCGGAGTTCACAGTGTGGCAGCTGGCGTGGGTGTGGGCGTTATGGCTGGCCTGGGTGTTGAGAGAGAGGGAGCGAGGGAGGGCGTGCGTAGGTGATGTTTAGGTTTAGAATTACAAGAAGCTGCGGAGAGGCAACAGGAAGGTGACCAGGCGCGCGTGTGTGCGAACAAGACCACGACCAGGAGAACGAACCATGTCAGAGATTATAAGGCGTTGGCGTGGACGTTGGCTCGAGCAGGCGTGGATGATATGGGGCGAGGGGCATTAGGGCTGCGGCGCCGTGGGTGTTGAGTTGGCGTGGATGATTAGGCGCCGCGGAGCTTGCAGTTACGTTGGTACCCACGTGGTTTGGGCGTGGAGTAGGCGTGGCTCTTAAGGTGGCGTTGGTGTCCACGACGTGGGGCGCTGACGCACCGTGGACGACGAAGGTTTGGGTAAAACGCTGAGCTCCACGCTCGCGCGAGGAGGTGACATGGCGTGGGCGGTGTGGTGTGGGTAGCTTAGTTGAAATCCACGATGCAGGCGTTGACCTGGCGTAAGACTTGGGCAATGATGATGATGATGAGGAGGAGGAGGAGGAGGAGGATGAGAAGGAGGAGGAGGAGAGGAGGAGAGGAAGAGCAGGAGGACGATGATGATGGGGGGAAAGGGAGAGGGGCATTCTGAGGTAGCGTAAGTACGGGGAGTTGCGTGCACGTTGATGACGACATCAGTAATTCATGAGGAATGGAGTCGATACAACAGAGAGATGGCGAGATGGCTCTCGGCTCCGTCTTACTTTCACTAAGCATTTCAAGATATCTCTCGGGGATGCTGGTAGCATTCTCTGACCCTGTACGATCCACGAGAGAGAGAGAGAGAGAGAGAGAGAGAGAGAGAGAGAGAGAGAGAGAGAGAGAGAGAGAGAGAGAGAGAGAGAGACTCTTATAAGGATCTTCTAACTTATATATTATATACTTCCAAGACACGTTCCCTTTAACATATCACGAGTGATAGTATGGTCAGTTATATCATTTAGAAGGAAGTATGAATTAGAGAACAGACTAACCCAGGGAATATATATATATATATATATATATATATATATATATATATATATATATATATATATATATATATATATATATATATATATATCATGGTACTGTTGTAATATCATCAAAGGTTTTCTCTGGAAACGTAAAATGTTGAAGTGTCAAAGTCTTAAAAAAAAAATTCTCGCGAATCAAAGAAGCAAGACCACTGAACTCGTACTCTGTGGCCGTGACGTGAGCAGTGAACCGGCATGGGCTGGCTCTGCAGGTGGCGTGGAAGGCATGGGTTGGCTCTGCAGGTGGCGTGGAAGGCATGGACTGACTCTGCAGGTGGCGTGGAAGGCATGGGCTGGCTCTGCAGGTGGCGTGGAAGGCATGGGTTGGCTCTGCAGGTGGCGTGGAAGGCATGGGTTGGCTCTGCAGGTGGCGTGGAAGGCATGGACTGACTCTGCAGGTGGCGTGGAAGGCATGGGCTGACTCTGCAGGTGGCGTGGAAGGCATGGGTTGGCTCTGCAGGTGGCGTGGAAGGCATGGGTTGGCTCTGCAGGTGGCGTGGAAGGCATGGGTTGGCTCTGCAGGTGGCGTGGAAGGCATGGGCTGGCTCTGCAGGTGGCGTGGAAGGCATGGACTGACTCTGCAGGTGGCGTGGAAGGCATGGGCTGACTCTGCAGGTGGCGTGGAAGGCATGGGCTGGCTCTGCAGGTGGCGTGGAAGGCATGGGTTGGCTCTGCAGGTGGCGTGGAAGGCATGGGTTGGCTCTGCAGGTGGCGTGGAAGGCATGGGCTGGCTCTGCAGGTGGCGTGGAAGGCATGGGTTGGCTCTGCAGGTGGCGTGGAAGGCATGGGTTGGTTCTGCAGGTGGGATAACATCGTGGTCGTGAGATTTCGCGATTGTTAGGTCAACACACAAGCTTCAATGTCGTGACCATCTTATGGGCCTCCGTGGTGTAGCGGTCAGCGTTGACCACCGTGACGCATTCACGGGTCGCCAGAGGTCGAGCACATAGGCTCGAGTCCTGGTTGCGGCAGTCAGTCCACAGTCAACGCAGCTGTTCATCCTCCTCTAGATTTTGCTCGATGAAAATGGGCATTCCGTATGTCATTTTCATAACGTACACGTTCTTGTGAGCCAGGAAATGAGTGGTGCTAGGGTTGTACACGTCAGTGTGAACCAGGAGACGTGTGCTCCAGTGTGAGCTAGGAAATGTGTATTGCTACAGCTGTACACGTCAGTGTGAGCTAGGAGACGAGTACTGCTACAGCTGTACACGTCAGTGTGAGCTAGGAGACGAGTACTGCTACAGCTGTACACGTCAGTGTGAGCTAGGAAATGTGTATTGCTACAGCTGTACACGTCAGTGTGAGCTAGGAGACGAGTACTGCTACAGCTGTACACGTCAGTGTGAGCTAGGAGACGTGTACTGCTACAGCTGTACACGTCAGTGTGAGCTAGGAGACGTGTACTGCTACAGCTGTACACATCAGTTTGGGCCGTGAGACGTGTGCTGGTGAGGCGGTACGCGTCAGTGAACCAGGAGACACACGTACTGATAAGGCTGTGCACGTCATTGTGAGACAGATACGTCAGTGTGGGGGCAGGAGACACGTGCTGCCAAGGGGTGCACACATCAGTATGAACCAAGAGACGTGTATACTGCGGGTCTTGCTCGCAACAACGCCCCCTCGGCCCCCCCTTAGTCTGCCAGCAGCTACCGTACCACAGTCAAGAGTGACCTCACTCACAGCTCGCCCCCGCTGACTCAGAGACCAGGGCACGCAATGGGTTTCCTTACTTGAAGGTCAACATGTGAGACAGGGTCTGTTCTGCCTCGTCTCACCGCATCATACATATATATACATGTGCTTTGTGTGATTCATAACCACCCTCTCTCCTCACTGACATAGAAAAGTGGTGACTAAGTAAACTTAACAGTTCTTCATACATTGTGGAGCAAGTCAAGATGTATTTGGAAGAATGTCAGTACTCCTAGGAGCTCAAGATGGATTTGGAGGAATATCACACTACTCTCATGAGCTTCTTTGGTGCAACAGTGTTTAGACCTGGGCAGGAGACCGTCCACCTATACAGGTAACCCAGCATAGCTGCTTCTCCTTCCCTAAGCCGTTGGTCGGCCAATGCCACGTCGGCCATCGTAAACAAGAAGAAAGACCCACAATATTTTCCCTTTTCCAACTGATACACACGTACATGACGCAAGGCTGATCCTTTTCCCCACTCAAAATTACATAAATGTCACGACATCTCCCTTGATTCATAAGTAACACACAGACCTGATCTGAAAATCACTTTCCTACAGCTGAAACACAAAATGAGCCACTTTCAGTGTTTCCTTATCAGTCAAATAGGGTGAGAAGATATCCATGTGTTGTTAAGAGACTTGCTCTATACCAGCAGCCACGGGTACGCGTATTCCTGGCCCTTAAGTCCAGCTTTATTTGTTGGACTCGTTGGAAATGAGTTGGCCAATGCCATGGCAAAAGATGGATCTAAGAATCCGCTCCGGCGTTTGCCTCAGGGACTGATCCCAAATCCTCAGCCAGATCTAATCCGCTCCGGCGTTTGCCTCAGGGACTGATCCCAAATCCTCAGCCAGATCTAATCCGCTCCGGCGTTTGCCTCAGGGACTGATCCCAAATCCTGAGCCAGATCTAATCCACTCCGGCGTTTGCCTCAGGGACTGATCCCAAATCCTGAGCCAGATCTAATCCGCTGCGGCGTTTGCCTCAGGGACCGATCCCAAATCCTCAGCCAACCTACTGTTGTGTCTAAGGTTCATGTGTCGTTCTCGCACACCGTCAGTCCCAAGGAAGGACATTACCGGGTACATCAGCGTCATCAGTGCTAGAGGAAGGTGGTATGTAACACACCAATACAAAGACAGTGTATAGCAAGCCACTCTGTATGATGCACTTGTCTATGTTCATCTCACTGTCCAACTTTCCTCCCCTGATCCTCTCTTACCCTGTATCTGTTTATCTAACAGTCACTCCTTCCCTTACCTTCTCTCACCTCGACCCAAAGGCTAATGTTGAAAAGTTAAATGATACCCCGGAAACTTTCCTTCCTTGACAGAGAACATCTTATATATAGAAAAGATAATGGCTTAACAAAGGAATACTTGTGTATAATCATCATTGTGATAATGATAGCCAATTGTGCAATTCTCTTAATCAAATTTACATTTCTTTTACGAAGTGAGTTTGTTAGTTTAAAGATGGTTATGAATAACTTGAGAATAGTTCTTGCAGGGTTGAACTCAGGTTAGTATACATACACACACACACACACACACACACACACACATATATATATATATATATATATATATATATATATATATGGAGATGAGGACATAGGGGTTTATGAGGGAGGACGTACCATGTACCCCTCCTCTGCCCCAGCTTGTCGAAACAAGGGCAGGTACGTCAGCACGGCCTCTGAAGCACACATGAAGCTGGGAACATGTGACTGACCTCGTAAATACCTGGGCTTGTGAGAGGGTGAGGGAGGGGCAGAGTGTAAGTAAAGTCTAGTCAGGGAGGCCCCCCCAGTGTAAAAATAACAGGAGGGGAAAAAAAATAAATGATGAATAAAAGTCGAACGAACCATACGTCTGCTGTGTCACTCACGAAGCGAGACTCATGGTGTCATTATCCTCACCTTCGTCGTTATCATCATGATGACGAGGAGTGAAGATGAAGCTACGGTCATGATCATCATGATCGTCAGTTACCAAGGCCATCGCTAGTGTCAAGTGCCATCACATTCATCATCATCATCATCATCATCATCACTCCCAGTTCCACAAAATGGTCGTCATCATCATCATCACTTGCACCACTACGGTCATCATCATCATCATCATCATCATCACTCCTACACCCATTACTCCCACCCCTTCACTTGGACCAACATGGTCATTATCATAATCTCCACCATCACCATCACCAACCATCACTGTCATCATCATCATCATCATCATCATCATGTGACTTGCACCACAGTACAGCGAGGGTGGGTGAGGGGCATCATCATCAAGGGGTCGGTCTCGGGCAAGCTTCACCACCAGGTTGGTTGGCGGCTGTGCTGGCAAATGTATCCTGATGCTTAACTCGGGCGTTCCTCTCCGCCAGGCGGCTCCTTTATGGATAACATTCTTTGTTATCTCGCCGCGTTGCGAGGGAGGGAGGGAGGGTAAGGGGGGGGGGAGGAAGGGAGTGTCTGGCAAGAGGGAGTGAGAGAGGAAGGAGGAGGAGGAGGAGAAGGAGGAGGAGGAGGAGGAGGAGGACATGCCATTCACAGCTACTTTATGTAGAGCGGGAAGTGTATGTGCCAACTTAGGTAACTATATGTACTGTAAGGATAGGGAGGGGTTCTACACATGTGTGGCTCCGTGTGTGTGTGTGTGTGTGTGTTCATGGTCTGAGCACGGCGATATATAATCCCTCAGGCACGACGGAACGATCCATGAGTACGATGGCACGTTCCGTGAGAACGCCATTACGACCCTCTAAGCAGGGCGGTACGACCCTTGAGGACGACGGTACAGGTCACGGTTATGATTAGGCCTAGTCTTTGACCTGACCCATCAAGGTCAAGTTGAAGGCGCGGGGGATGGGGGAAGGGAGGTAGTGTATCATACCCGAGAGTCGTACTCGAAACCATCGTGTTCAATGGGTTGTTGAACATGCACGTATCTTCATACGAACGTGCGTGTGCTTTGTACGAACGTGCGTATGCTTTGTACGAGCGTTAGTGTGCTTTGTACGAACGTGCGTGTGCTTTGTACGAACGCGCTGATGTAGGTGGATGCACGTGAGTGGTGGGAAGGTCCAAGGACTGGCCAGCGGGGGTGACACTCACGCTACGACCCGTCAACGACGACTACTGCGGAGGACACGACAATAACTACGCGCCCTTACGTCACCTCCAGCCCCGCACCCCCATCCCTCCCTCAACCCTCCACACCCGTCTGGATGGAACACCAAGGAACACTACTCGGCCTTGCGTCACCGCCAGGAGCCCCACTGGTGATGGGTGGGGAAGACCTGTGGTGCTGGGGAGATGGAGGAGGACAGAGTAGGGAGGAGGGTGTGTGTGTGTGTGTGTGTCATGGTTCTTCCCCGATAGTGCGGGTGTTTGGGAAGGTAAGGCCGAGAGAAGGCCACTGTGTGAGGAGGAGAGGGGTGGGGTGTGTGTGCACGAGCCTTGGCAAGAGGCCACTGGACTCTCCTTGGCCAAAGTACCGTCAACACACTTGCTGTATGTCCGTCTGCTGATCGACTGACCCTACTCGGGTACACACACAACCCCCGTCGTGCTGCGGTATGGGAGAAGAGAGAGAGAGAGAGAGAGAGAGAGAGAGAGAGAGAGAGAGAGAGAGAGAGAGAGAGAGAGAGAGAGAGACCACAAAAGGAAGGGAAGAAAGAGAGAACAAAAGAGTAGGAAGCGTAGGAGAAATGATATAAGGGAAGCGAAAAATCAAGAACAAAAAGACAGAGATCAGAATACGAGGAAATTGGCCTGCATACAGAGTAAGATGAAAAAAAAAAAAAGGGGGGCTCGCCTGTACGCATGTGCTGGAAATAAGAAATACATTTGCTTTACACGGAACTTCTCGAAGGAGCATGACAAACGTGAACCATCTTGCAGTAACTTAGTTAATCATATGAGAAAAACCGTCCTATTATTAGCACGTTCATCACAATTTATTGACAAACGTATCGTGATAGATATGAAAAAACGAGGTTAGGCACACACACACACACACACACACACACACACACACACAGAGCAATACAGCATGTCACAGGAAGTTACCAACATAGATGCTTGCAGTGAGAGAGGCCATATGCTTGAGGAACACTGAACACTCACCTGCCTAATGATGTTATCTCACCTACATTCTGCAGCCGACGCACCAATCCTGCCTCCAGTCCTAGCGTTCACCCTCAGCTCCAGTCCTAGCACTAACCCTCAGCAGCCACAGTCCTAGCACTAACCCTCAGCTCCCGTCAGCAGCCACAGCGCAGGAGGCAAGGATCAGGTGAGTGCGAGACATAAACTTCAATCTGTATGAGAGTTTGTGTATACCGTATGGTGTATAAGGACGTTAGACTGCATGTGCCATGAAGGCATGAAGGCGCACATGAGGGTTTTCGTGTATATGACTGTGTTTATAGATTTATCTTATATGTGGGAAACATACTTGGGCCTATATGTGAGCTTGGGTATTGTCGTGTGTAGGTAGATGTTTATGTGCGTGTATGTGTGGACGCAAAGGTATGTATGTGTCCATATACCGGTGTTTGAGCATGAATTTGTGTGTCTAGTTATGTGAACTTCTACGTGCTCGTAGGACGACGTACATTCTTGATGCCTGGAAGTATATGAAAACTTCGAAAATACTTTCTTGACCTAACTGAGCACGACGGTACGATCCCTGATTAGGAAGGTACGACCCTTGGGCACCGTGGTTCCGAGTCTTGGGGCATGACGTCCTGGCTTCCCTCAGGGGTCAGGTTGAAGGCCAGGTATGTACAGAAACATCTGGTATATATATGAGGAGGTCCTGAGGTACGTGAACGTTTACAGACCTGGTCATACACGCTATATGGTACTCAATCATTGTTTGATTCTGTTTCCTGGTATCAGAACCTCAAGTGAACATACAAAGGTGTATGAAAAGGTATCACCATGTATGAATACATATGAAATGTATCAAAATATGTATATCAAGATATAAATGTACGTGTATTCACAAGTACACATACGTATGCAAGTGTATATGTGCTGCATGACCATAAAGGTTTACTTGTGTATAACAGTGTACGTCAACATGTATAGGAACAAGAAGAGTATGCACGGCTGCATGAGAATGAGTGAGAGTGTATAAGGAGTGCATGAATCTTAATAAGGATGCATGAATGTATGAATAATAAAGGTAGTTGAGGATGCAGGGATGTGACTCTGTGTGTGTGTGTGTGTATTTGACCGTCTGTGATGGAGCATAAGATCATACTATTTTGTATGATTGTGTCTCTGGGTATGTATCCATACTTACATATCCATATCCGCACACGCTAAGGTGTATGGGGATTCAATGGGTACAGAGAGTGTATATATGGCGATATGGAAGGTATGATTAGGTGTAGGAGGGTGTGTCTGGTGTTTGGACGTTATATTTGGGTAGACGGGGGTATATTTGCACAAAACGAAGAGTATATTTGGGTGTATATGGGGTAAATTTAACACTGCTGAAGACACATTTGAGAACGTAACCTTGCATTCGTTGGGTGGGACACTGGTGTGTGTAAAAGGATGTAAGTGTGTAAGTGTGTGTGTGTGTGTGTGTGTGTGTGTGTGTGTGCGAGCTCGCGTAAAGGCATGAAAGCCACTTTCACACAGAGACAATGAAGATTTTAACTAGTCATAACGTGGCTGTATAAAGTCTGCCACTGGCTGTCCTGGTCACGTTCAACATTCTCCTCTCTCTCTCTGTGGTAGGCAGCCACCGACCAGGGAGGTGGTATATATTAACAGTAATACCCGCCTGGGTATCGTCGGGAGGGGTTAGTGATGGCTGCACAGTGAACCAGCACTTCAGTGGCTGTCAGGACACTACTCCCTTTGGAGCCCAGATAGCTGCCTTCTTTTCCTAGCCTCACCCGCACGAGGGCTGCTGGCTCTCATATCTCAAACAAACAAACCCTACATCTCACACATAACACTTGATAACTCAGATAACTCACACGACTCACGTTCTTCGTAACTCTATGTTTTCCTGCAACGAGTGCCTCCCGGTCTTCTGGGCTCTAAACCTTAGGACAAATTTTGTCGTAAGAACTCGTAAGGAACACATACACCCCAAACACCAGTGGCGTGCCAGAGGGTTTTGCTCTGGGACCATCGCTCTTCTTGATATACTAGACGGTGAATGATTTGTCAGAAGGCCAGAATATGTTTACAGATGATGATGCTAGAAATCCAGAATATGTTTACAGATGATGATGCTAGAAGGCCAGAATGCTAACAGATGATGCTAGAAGGCCAGAATATGTTTACAGATGATGATGCTAGAAGGCCAGAATATGTTTACGGATGATGATGCTAGAAGGCCAGAATATGTTTACAGATGATGATACTAGAAGGCCAGAATATGTTTACAGATGATGATGCTAGAAGGCCAGAATATGTTTACAGATGATGATGCTAGAAGGCCAGAATATGTTTACAGATGATGATGCTAGAAGGCCAGAATATGTTTACAGATGATGATGCTAAAGTCCTGGGGGAAGCTACAAAAGAAGAGGGTTGCATCAACGTACAAGGGGACCTGGGCAAACTCTAAAGCTGGTCCGATACAACATTGATGAAATTCAACACCGAGAGCCAATACCACCTGGCTAGAAATAAGCCGCAGGAATCTGTGTTCGAGAGAGACCTGGGAGTCGACATTTGTCTCTTACCAACCGCCTGAATCAGCTGACGTATGACAAAACCGCATTCTGATACAAGGCAAAGGGAAATATTCAGAGCGTTGTTCACATCTTAAATCAGGCTAAAACCAGAATATCTTTCCCAGGTTTGGTCCCCGCTCCTGAAAAAGAAAAAAGAGCAGCAACAGAAGAGGGTCTGAGGAAAACAAGAGAGACTCTGTTATAATCAAGACAGTATCAAATAGAGGGAAAGGTTCGAGGCCTTGTCTTCGTCCGTCATGGAAGAGAGAAGATTAATGGAAGTGTTCAAACCAGTGTGATGAAGTCATCAGTGAACACTTCTCCGAAACAAGCAATGACAGAGCAACCAGAGGCCACAACATGAAAACAAGCAAGAAACTTGTTGAGGAAGATGCAGTATATAAGTACTTTAAATGTATAAGTGGAAGAATATAATAAACTCAGTGACTCAACTATGAATATGGACACCATATAGAAGTTCAAAAAAGTTGTCTGACAGCAGAGAACTTCGAGAGGTGAGGCTTCAAGAGAGTGGGGTACCATGAGTGTAGAACTCCCTCCCCATACAGTACAAACAGGTACATCCACACACACACACACACACACACACACACACACACACACACACACACACACACAATGATATGTTTATGTTACAAAGAATGCTGCCTTGTCTTCAATAATCATCTCTTTTGTGTCCTAAAATCGTGACTCGTATTCACTAAATGTGCTCATGATATCTGTCTCTACATAGCTATTTTTTCACTGTCTTCCCATGTATTTCTATGACGTCCATGGGTTATCCCAAGGAAGTTCTACCTACACATGACCAATTTCTTATCCCAGCTGCTGAAGCCATCAATCAAAAGCCTTTAAATCATGTCAGTACTTAGAGATGGACATATACGGGTCAGTAATATGTCATACATTAACGTATAAGGCTTACCCGTACACTCCGCTATACCTACATGGTCATGCCAGCTTGCGTGGCGAAACTGTCGTGAAGATGTTTGACATTACTGATATAATTATCATGATGATCAAGATTATTATCATTATCAGTATTAGTAGTAGTAGTGGCAGTATCATTATTTTTATCATTATGTCACAGTTAGTCAAAATAATTATCATGCTATCGTTAATGATGATAGTGATTATATGGAGCGGTCAGGGGAATCGTCTGCAGGGCTTGGCCTCGGATAAAGAGGGCTCTGGTGTCGGTGCATTTTACTACATGCCAGCTGGAGAGTGGACGTAATCAAATAAGGCCGTTCTTCCTCTGTTCCTGGCGCTACTTTCCAGCAAGAGAAACGGCATAATATATCAATATATATATATATATATATATATATATATATATATATATATATATATATATATATATATATATATATATTCTTCTTTCATACTATTTGCCATTTCCCGCGTCAGCGAGACAGCGTTAAGAACAGAGGACTTGGGCCTCTGGGGAAACATCCTCACCCGGCCCCCTTCTCTGTTCCTTCCTTTGGAAAATTAAAAGAAAAAAAAAATCGAGAGGGGAGGATTTCCAGCCCCCCGCTCCCTTCCCTTTTAGTCGCCTTCTACGACACGCAGGGATAATATATATATATATATATATATATATATATATATATATATATATATATATATATATATATATATATATATAGCATTATTCTATTATCGTTATCTCTAGCTAGGCGTGGATATTGGGCAGAGGTACTCGCACTTGGCAAGGTTGGGCGTATCAGCTTACACAAAGTATCCATCCATCGATCTATCAACCAATCTAAAGGGTAGACTGAACAGGGGGTTAGCTGTACTCTAAATGCCCTTACCAGAACGTGCCCATGGTTTCAGATCATCCATAAGCAACGACTCAAGCCTCTGAAAACATTGAAATGATAATTAGAAGAGCGTTACCTCATGACACAAATTGTTATTTTCATTCAGATGAGTCTCCTGGAACCCCGAATAACCTCTTTACTGGTCTCTCCTGGAATTCCAGGTTCCCAGCTGCCAACGGTCTTCTAGATATCCAAGACCCACAACTCTCCTCATTCTCCAGAGCTCATCCATGTCTAGTGGATTATCCAGGTCTTCGGATCTCCATGGTTTCTCTGGGTATCACCTGGGTCTTCAGGTCTGGTAAGTCCTTGTATTTTCCTAATATTTGGATCTGTCGATTCCTTCTATATTCCAAGTCTTCGGGACTTCTAAGTCCTGGTATCTCCCTGGCTCTCAAGTCTCTGAAGTCTTTGGAGGCTGTCCACGTCTTTTGGAACGTCTGGTTTCCAGCGTCTCAAAAGTTTCTCCGAGTCATAAAGCTCCCCTGTGTTTCAGAGGACCTCACATCTCCCAGCTTCTCCTATAATTCTGGGGTTTGGGTCTCCAGGTCCTCGGCGTCTGTAAGGTTCATTCGTCTCCCACGTCCTCCAGCCTCCTAGACCCGTTAGTCATCTAAGCACTCGAGTCTTCTAGGTTCTAAGATCTACCAAGTTATTCCATCTTCTCAGATCTTCAAGATCCTTAGGTACCGGAGATCCTCGAATCTCCCAGGCCTTCAGCGTTGCCTTAGGGCTGGGTATTTCCCAGTTCCATAGACCAACATGGTCCTGGGCCTCTTAGTACTCGGATCTCGCAGACCATCATCTTTAAAAAACCCATATTCTCATTCTCTGGTCTATGGACGCTCATGTTCCTTGGCCTTTGCATGTTTTGAGGTCTCCTAGTTCCTCAGGTGTTCTGGAATCTTGAATTTTCTGTTTTTGAGTCTTCTAGATCTTCAGGTGACCCAACTCCTTGGTTTTTCCATTTTGGGGGGCCTCTCAGATCTTCAGGTGTCCCAGCTATTTGACTTTTCCATATTTTTGGGTCTCCAAGATCTTCAGGTGTTCCAGCCCCATGGCTCTCCTAGGACTTCTGGTCCCCTGGGTCCTCCGTTTTCTCGGGGTGAGGCAGCAAAGAGGCGAGGCAGAGAGTATGGCCGTGAGGAAACCGCTGTACAAACTCTCTTCCTCTTTCGCCTTCTTCTCGTCTTCCAGCCCCTCTCCTTCCGAGCCTTCCTCACTGCCCTTTTCACCATTCTTCTCTCGATTATCTTCCCGACCCATCACTCCCTTTATCATTTACCTTTTCCTCATCCTCCACCTTCTTCTTATCGTCTTCTTCGCCTTCCTCCTCCTCCTCCTCCACGGGTGACTTGCTCTTTTTCCTGGAAGCTGCAGAGCTGGAGGCGGCGGCGGCCTGATTGCGTCATAGCCTCAGCTTGGATCGAACACCAGTCTCGCCATACCTCCTGGAACCTCCTCTACCACCACCACTACCACCACCAAGACACCGACCGCCATGCCTCCGCCCAACCCGGTGTGCGTGTGTATGTGTGTGTGTGTGTGTGTGTGTGTGTGTGTGTGTGTGTGTGTGTGTGTGTGTGTGTGTGTGTGTGTGTGTGTGTGTGCCTCAGTTACATTCTTACGTAACGTACGACAATAAACACCCACAGATAAACCAAAAAAACATATTTCATCAATGAGGAACACACGTAGTCACTGAGCTATCCACATCAGACGTGCGGACATGAACAAAAACACACATACGTCCAAACACAACTACATGTGGCTTGATACGAAGCACAAACACTTCACACAAACACACACATACTTCACAAGGACACAATGAGACTTAAGCCTTCCCCACATACAAACTCCCTGTCTCAACCCCCAGCACACGGCTCACGTCTCCTCCCTCCAACACAAGCACCAAGCCTTCCGTCTCTCTCTTCTCTCTCTCTCTCTCTCTCTCTCTCTCTCTCTCTCTCTCTCTCTCTCTCTCTCCTTCTCTCTCTAGCACAAACACCAAACCTCACATTTCACCATGCCCTCTTACCCACCCACCTCCACCACACATAGCAGGTCCTTCACCAAGCAATGGCGGCGGCTCATGAAGAGGAGAAAAAAAAAAGAAAGAAAGAGGTGAAAGCACAGAAGGAGGAGTGGGGGCAAGAGGAAAGCCCTACTGGCCGAAGTCAGGCCTTATGAATGTCAGGTCAACCAGGTACATGATGCGCAACTTCTATAATGCTTGCCTGCAGTTATACCACATCGTTATTGCCACTTGCCATTATATAAAGCTTGACGCGCTGCCTTTATACGTTTTACTAACTCTACAATGCTTGCCGGATATGAAATTACATTTTGGTACAGAATTCTAGGAGTAAAGTAATACTGGCATTTGCTTGTGAATGTAATATATATATATTGCGACGTCTAACCCTAGTGTACGTGTGAGCGAGTGTTACAGCGCTGGATCACTATCATGCTATAGGTGAAAATTATCATATCTTATGGTCGTATTCTTGCGTTATGCCAAGTTACCAGTGTCTGAAATCTTTGTGATATCATTTAAGCAATGTAACTGTAACAGTGATTAAGTCTCTTTGGTTCAGTTCCTGACATTATGTATGCATAATATGTACCTATATTCCTTTTTGACCACAGGGAAATGAACTCGATAAGTTCCCAAGTGCACTTTCGTGTAATGATCACATCAGGGGAGATACAAGAAAGAAATATATCAGTCACAGCGCTCAGGAAACCCTACACGTCTATCGGGCGGGACCCCAGTCCATAAAGTGCAGCGCTGTTGCGTGTGTGTGTGTGTGTGTGTGTGTGTGTGTGTGTGTGTGTGTGTGTGTGTGTCCATCTGGGGTGAGTGCCGGACAACTGAGCAAATAAGTGCTTGACGTTCTCATTGTGGTAGCTGCATCGCAGGCATGAGGAAACTTGAGATATGTTCAATCAGTCTTGCGAGCACGGGTGGAGTCCAGGGGGAAGACGGGAAAGAAAAACTCGTGTATGTCTTGGGAGTCTAGTTCGAGACGGGTGTATGTATCTACGGGTGTATTCTAAATGGTTGTGGAGACGGTTGTTTAGTGTATGTGGTGTGTCATATGGGTGTATGTTTCATGGAGTTGATGGCTCACTGGTCATACCCTTCTTCTGATGAAAGGATCGCCGGTTCTAACCCGTCTTCCTGCCTGACCGTGTAGGACGCCTCCCCTCAACTCCCCCCGACCCTGAGCTCACCCAAGTGTAAGGGCGTCAACAGAGTGGGTGGGTGGCTGCCTACACGTGGCACTGAACGCGTCACTACCTTGTGTCCCGCCACGATTTCAGTGTTATGATTTCAGGTAACTCTATGGAACTCAGCAGATTTAGGATATATATATATATATATATATATATATATATATATATATATATATATATATATATATCAAACTGCACCAAGAGCGTTCATAATACCTAACGTAAGGCTATCGGTAACACGTTCGTAAGCTAATAGCCAGAGTGAAGAGAGACAACAATGTTTCTTACACAGTATCAATATCAAGACAGAAAGTGACTATATATATATATATATATATATATATATATATATATATATATATATATATATATATATATATATATATAGAGGACCGGGGACAGCCCTAGTATTCTGTTCTTGGGTGTAGGCTGGAGGCTGTCGCAGAGGGTCTTCGCTTTAACATCCCCTTCCTTTCCGCGGTGCCACAAGAAGCAGGTTTGGATTCTAGAACCAACACTTCCCAGACCAACGCGAGTCTCATTTTCCCATCTCTGCTCTGGACATCACCCCATCCTTACATGACTGAAAACACGGCACATCTCAGGACACTTCATGCCCACAATGAAGACACAGAACACTTTATAACTCAACAACCCGGGGTTCTCCCCAGCAGAGATGTACACACACACATCACATCACTAGATCTGATGACCTATGGTCCCGCCCGATGGACTTGGCCGGCCTCCTGAGCGCTGCAGGATTTTCGTACCTCCAAACTATTTCGGGCAAAGCTTCGTCAGTTTCCTCATACACAGCACGCACTCACCTCCGGACGTCGCATCATTACCCAACTGAACGCCGGAGCACCGGAGCAGCAGGCTGTGAGTGACCCTCACTGCCGATGAAAAGAAATACCCATATCATGGCGTCGGGTATTGACAAGAGGCGCTTACAAGTATCGGAAGCTGTTCCCGTGTACGTGTCACCGCTTCAGACAACAATACAGTCAAACATGGCTGTGGCCACAGTCTCCCCTATGTGATGGGCAGCCAGTGAGACGGCGTTTATATAAACCACCTCCCCCACACCACCCCCTCTTCCCTCCCTACACCTCCCTGTAACATCACCCACAGCACCAGCTCCATCATCCCTATGGGGAACGAAGATGATTAACGAGAGGTAGGCTACTGCGTGAGGTCACGTCGTCTGACACCTTATATGTTCTCCTGCCGAATTCCCCTCCGCCCATATCCCCACCCACACCTAACCTAACCTAAGAGCTTCTATCTGTTACTGCCACCAGCAGCTTCAACGATGTAGACTCGACATTCAGTGCTGTGTCTTGTGTTCTCGTATCTCGTATAGGATCAAGTTATGGTGGGCTATGGAAATAAATAAATGAATAAATAAATAAATGTTTTGCCGTCAGTATGATCTCTGGTCACAGAGTTTGGGTGGTATAAGACGCCGTCTACTTGAGGTTCAACTGCAGGTGAAAAGTCACCTTTGGCGAAGGCTGTACTGGAAATGCAGACTTGTCATAGGACCTCTCGCTCCAGAGGGGTC
The DNA here is from genome assembly GCF_036320965.1 of Panulirus ornatus. Classification (NCBI taxonomy): domain Eukaryota; kingdom Metazoa; phylum Arthropoda; class Malacostraca; order Decapoda; family Palinuridae; genus Panulirus; species Panulirus ornatus. Next base: position 11,396,460 of record NC_092242.1, on the reverse strand, counting down.
GACAATGCCCTGCCACTGAAAGTAGCGCAGCTTTGGACTGCAAGAAACAATAAAAAGATCTTGGGTAACACCAGGAGTCATTTATAGGAAAATGGTCCTTGGGTAATCATACATAAAATTAAAGATGTATATTCTTTATTTCATTTTGGAATGGAAGAAGATGAGAAGCGGGAAATGGCAGGGTCAGTGAAAATGGCGAATTGTAAAAGGTTATGGTATGGTTCAGTGACAAGGGAACCGTGATATCAGAGTGTGGCACAGCCGAGGAGATGATGGCTGCTAGCAGGACGCTGGCTGCTCGCTAGCACTCAGGATGGCTAGACGCACTCTAGGGGCCTCTCAGTAAACTGGTGTCGTTATCACAAGACGTCAGAGGAACGCCTACACAGCGCGTGGGAGGGATAGACGTGCGTCTCTCCTGCTGCCCGTGTATGTGTGTGTGTGTGTGTGTGTGTGTGTGTG
>NC_092242.1:11328498-11390998 GCF_036320965.1 Panulirus ornatus | reverse complement strand
TATTGATGCCACGGCCATGGTGTGTTGACCACCGCAGCCACCACGTAGTTCACACGCTCGCCTCACCTGCACATTGTAACCCAACCTGACTTGTATGCATAACAGTTTTTTTAGGCGTCCATTATCTTCTATCTATCTACTGTCCCATCCCTAGGGATAAGGGAGTGGGAGGAGGTGACGAAGAGGGGACTGGGAGCGAGGGAGCTAGAAAATAATAATCCTCCGCTTCCTGTATTATCACATTCGATAGTGAGTACGAACAGAAGGTGCTGAGCGAGAATTTCTTTTTCTTCCACTGAATGTTCAAGTCGTTTGCCTCAACCTGTCCACGGTAAGCGAGGACCAATTAATCATTACAATGTAACCATCAATTTTTCCCGATTTCACCTAAGAATATTTGTTACAAAAATGATTTGGAAAAAAAAGCTGAATAGCACAATAATGTGCTCCAGTTACAAAAATGTTATAGACGCACTTCCGCAGTATCACAACAGAGTCAGGTTTACCTACAGCGCGGCATCTTTCCTCACACAATATTCTACAGAGACACTTCCTTTATAGCAGGAGTCCTTTGAAGAATCTGCTCACGCGCTTGAGAGATCTCGAGATGTGAGTGAATATGTCGATTTCGATGACACATATACACACATATGATTTTGTAAGTATAGGCATAATATAATGATGGTTCATCAAGAATATATAAAAAACAGTTTATTTCCTTGGTATTTTATATTCTCTTTTTTTTTTTTCTCTTTCTGTCAAAAAGGTTTCAGACATCCGCAGCTCATGGCTTCGAGTCGAAGGCGGGGCATTTCACAACCACATCGTTGAACCCGAGGAACGGCGACGTTATCTCACGACTGAGCTTTGTCTGCTTCAGAGCAGCTCGGAAAAGCTGTCCATCTCTCAACCACACACACACACACACACACACACACACACACACTCCAGGCCGGGGGGATGTCTGAGGGCCGTGCTTCAGAGCAACGGTCAAAATGAACAACATCTCAGCGTCTCATGAAGCGTCTGGAACACAGGATGACCCGCATATCGGACGTGTCGTCTCGGTACATTCGGAATGCGTTGGAGGCGGCCATTACGGAGGCAAAAAGGTTCTGAGACTCGACGAACGTAGCACCAGGAACTGTAAGATTCTCCCTACATACAACAGGACGCGTTGGGCCAACCAACCAACCAGCCAGGAACCATTATTACCAGACAGCGTTCATAAGCTGTGGTAAAGCGTTCCACGAGATGAATAATGCCTCAGTCTAGACGATTTCCCTCGTTAAGTCAACTTTACTGCTGTTCTCCCGGATGTCACTTTTCCTATTGTTAGATACAAATTTCCCATAAACATCTCTGATGTAAACAATACCCAAATTTTTTAACTTTGGAAACTCTGATTAGTTACGAAATTTTCCTTGACATGAAATTGCTAAGCTTGTACAATACAGTAGTGTTTTTATATATATATATATATATATATATATATATATATATATATATATATATATATATATATATATATATATGCACTTTCATACTTACATATTTTTCCCCTACCCCAACAAAACACGCAGCGTAATGACTCGTCTAGACATATACCCACTTGAAACTACATTCCCTAGGCATGCATGAGTTACACTCTCTCGCTTGGGTTTTGGACACTGCCCATCCTATGAGCCTTCAACAAAAAAGACAACGATTCACCATATCACACTGGACACTTACTCCTTACCTCTCCTGCACTATTTTACTCTCAAAGGTATATTTCAATGCCTCCAAGACCCAGTTTCTACCTGTCTCTCTATCGGAAACTCCTCACAACTCTCGCCTCTCCTCTGACGGTTCTATAATTCCACCTCTTCACTCAGTTAACATACATGGTATTACTGTATCATCCACTCTATCATGGAAACACCAAATGACGGAAACAGCCAGGTTTGCCTCTAAGAAATTGGGAGTCCTGTTTTTTATGCAGAGGATTGATCTGTCCTTGTACGGAGTACTGCTCTCAGATCTGGGATAGTCCTAGCGCCACATCCTTACCGAAGAGTTGAGTCGAAAGCGGTCCTACTTATGATAAAATGTTCCATGCTAACTTCAAGACTTGGCCCTCTCACCCTACATCGCAATGTTGGTGCACTTACCCTATTCTGTAGGTATCATTTTGGTTTTTGCTCCCGAGAGCTGGCTGCTTGTGTGCCCCCACTACTAGCTACACCAGGCATTACTTGGCAAGCTGCTGCGTCACAGTGTGGCCACTGGCAACTCAAGGGTGGGTCGTTTTGATAACCGTTTCTTTCCCTACTCCTCAAAGCTCTGAAACACTCTATCCTCTCATGTCTTTCCCAATACATACCACCTGGAACATTTCAAAAGGCAGGTTTTTCCATTTCTTCCAAAATTCGTAAATACTTTCCCTTGTTTCCCCCTTTCAAAAATCCTCTCTATATTCTAATTAAAGTCCGGCCTTGATGTGGACATTTGCCCGTGACTGGAGCCTCTGACGAGAGAGAGAGAGAGAGAGAGAGAGAGAGAGAGAGAGAGAGAGAGAGAGAGAGAGAGAGAATGTCTCCTTGCCATCTTCAGCTGGCATTATCATAGTATAAGCCAAATACGTGGCTTGAAAGACACACACACACACACACACACACACACACACACACACACACACACACCAACCTCATCCCCCATTTATCGACCAGGCCCGAGAGGAGGATGAACACCTGGGTTAGGAGTGAGCGCACTGCCGCGTCCAGAATTCGAGCCCATGTGTGACTGAATGAAACGGCTGCAGCAACAAAAGTCTACATATACCGACTTCGCTGCGGCCTGAGTGTATGTAAGAGTGCCTCATCCATCCTCATTACCTCCAGTATGGCGTCTAGGATTCTGGAGTCCCTCTGCAGTAGTGCTGTCAGCCAACCCAGCCAGCCATTGTCTGGAAGAATTCCTTCCAGCGTCCGGTTGTCTTACTGTTGTTGGTGATGCATCCCCGCTGTGTGTGTGTGTGTGTGTGTGTGTGTGTGTGTGTGTGTGTGTGTGTGTGTGTGTGTGTGTCTGTGTGTGTGTGTGTGTGTTTCAAGAATCTGGATGTCTGTGTGTTTCTGTTATTGGCCTGGGAGATCAGCAGGTCTCTCATAGCCTCAGGGCATCTATCTGTCTCTTCTACCTCTTGCGTACTAACGTCTGCTGATGAGTGTGAAACACTTGGTCGTGCTTGGCAAGGCAACCCGAGTGTGCCTTGCCTGTGTCGACCTGAACGGCTGGTTGAGACTGCTGTCTGGCGAGGCGTTACCTGCCGCCGGAGTGAGCTCCCGTGAGAGCCTGTCTGCAGGGAACACCAGCCGGTGCTCTTCATGCTAGGCTTGAGGTTTTAGCAGTGTGGAGCCCTGGCTCTGTGTGTGTGTGTGTCCTGCTGGTAACATTGTCTTGTGTACCTCCTGGAAGCCCTGTCTGTATCCTAAAATATCATAAGATAATAAGAGAAGGCGAACTCTATAGACTATACAGAAGAGAAACATATACAAAAATCTACTCATGATACAGAGTTACGGCACAGTATATATATATATATATATATATATATATATATATATATATATATATATATATATATATATATGTTTATATATATATATATATATATATATATATATATATATATATATATATATATATATATATGTTTATATATATATATATATATATATATATATATATATATATATATATATATATATAGAGAGAGAGAGAGAGAGAGAGAGAGAGAGAGAGAGAGAGAGAGAGAGAGAGAGAGAGATTTATACTGGCTTTAACAGCATCCCAAACTAGGATGAAACCTAGTCTACAGTAGTGCCTAGGAACATCACGACAGTCCATGACGAATACTACTTAAAAAAGAATGTACAGTCAAGAGAAATAACAATAACAAAAGAAATCTTCGTTCAAAAGAAGCCTTGACAGATGACCAAAAACAGTTCCAGATGAGCCCAAGACTGGCAGCAGTGCGGTGGCCGCAGAGGAAAACAGTATTGTTTATCAAGCAAGATATATAATCAGCGAGCGCCACCCTCTCTCTCTCTCTCTCTCTCTCTCTCTCTCTCTCTCTCTCTCTCTCTCTCTCTCTCTCTCTCTAGCCCTTCCTAATGGCAAAATCTCGTCGTAGTGAGGTAGGTAGGTAGGTAGGGTCTCTCTCTCTCTCTCTCTCTCTCTCTCTCTCTCTCTCTCTCTCTCTCTCTCTCTGTATACGGGGTCAGCACTATGCGCTAGCCGTGTCTGGGTCATCACTGCCACAGTAAGGATGTCATTATTAACGCCGTGTCAAGGACTGTGTGTGTGTGTGTGTGTGTGTGTGTGTGTCCCCTTGGGGATGGTGTTTGCCTCTCCAGGGTGAGGTGTCTGCTTCACCGGGGTAAGGTGTTTGCTTCCCCCAGGGTGTGGTGTGTGTTTCCCCAGGGTGAGGTGCTTGTTTCCCCCGGGGTGAGGTGTTTGCTTCCCCCAGGGTGAGGTGTGTGTTTCCCTCAGGGTAAGGTGTTTGCTTCCCCCAGGGTTTGGTGTGTGTTTCCCCCAGGGCGAGGAGTTTGCTTCCCCCAGGGTTTGGTGTGTGTTTCCCCCAGGGCGAGGAGTTTGCTTCCCCCAGGGTGTGGTGTGTGTTTCCCCCAGGGCGAGGAGTTTGCTTCCCCCAGGGTGTGGTGTGTGTTTCCCTCAGGGTAAGGTGTTTGCTTCCCCCAGGGTTTGGTGTGTGTTTCCCCCAGGGTGAGGTGTTTGCTTTCCCCCAAGGTGTGGTGTGTGTTTCCCTCAGGGTAAGGTGTGTGCTTCCCCCAGGGTGTGGTGTGTGTTTCCCTCAGGGTAAGGTGTTTGCTTCCCCCAGGGTGTGGTGAGTGTTTCCCCCGGGGTGAGGTATTTGCTTCCCCCAGGGTGAGGTGTTTGCTTTCCCCCAGGGCGTGGTGTGTGTTTCCCCCGTTATTGTGTTTGCTTCCCCCGGGTGTTATGTTTGCTTCCCCTTAAGTCCAGCGTTTGTTTCCGTATTTGCCATTTTCTGGGTGCACGGTCCGTACCCTGCCGGCTATGGCCTGTCTGTGGGTGTCTGTGCCCTGCTGGCTGTGGCCTGTCTGTGGGTCTCTGTCAGTGTGGGCGCGGTGTCTGTACCCTGCCGGCTGTGGCCTGTCTGTGGGTGTCTGTCAGTGTGGGCGCGGTGTCTGTACCCTGCCGGCTGTGGCCTGTCTGTGGGTGTCTGGCAGTGTGGGCGCGGTGTCTGTACCCTGCTGGCTGTGGCCTGTCTGTGAGTGTCTGGCAGTGTGGGCGCGGTGTCTGTACCCTGCCGGCTGTGGCCTGTCTGTGGGTGTCTGGCAGTGTGGGCGCGGTGTCTGTACCCTGCTGGCCGGCCTGTCTGTGGGTGTCTGGCAGTGTGGGCGCGGTGTCTGGGGCACCGCCGGACAGACCACGTGCGTCAGGCCGCTCAATATAGCCCGGCCGCCAGCTCTCCCCCTCCTCCCTGCTGCTGCTGCTGCTGCTGTATTAGCTCCTTCTACTGCCTTCGCTCGAGAGCTGCTGTTCGTACTACTACTACTACTACTACTACTACTACTACTACTACTACTACTACTACTGCTGCTACTACTACTGCTACTACTACTGCTACTATCCTCCTCGCTACTGCAGCTGTGTTTGCTGATGATGCTGTGCTGTCGTTACCTATAGTACTGTTGATGTTCGATCATTCTTGTGTGTTCTGGTGGGTTATTGCTACTGGTGCTGCACCTACAACTCCTCTTCCTTCTGCTTACAACTCCTGCAATTCCTCTTCCTTCTCGTTACAGCTCCTGTTCCTTCACCTCCCACCGTAATGGCCTCTACTCTCACATCTCTGGTCTTACTGTTCTTCTTCTTCGTCTTCTTCTTGCTACCTTATGTTCCTTCTGGTTACAACTCCAGCAACTCCTCTTCCTTCTCGTTACAGCTCCTGTAACTCCTGTTCCTTCACCTCCCACCGTAATGGCCTCTACTCTCACATCTCTGGTCTTACTCTTCTTCTTCTTCGTCTTCTTCTTCTTGCTACCTTATGTTCCTTCTGGTTACAACTCCAGCAACTCCTCTTCCTTCTCGTTACAGCTCCTGTAACTCCTGTTCCTTCACCTCCCACCGTAATGGCCTCTACTCTCACATCTCTCGTCATACTCTTCTTCTTCTTCTTCTTCTTCTTCTTCTTGCTAGCTTTTCAGCTGCTACTGTAATTGCTACTTCTGCCGCCGCGGTGTTCCGTCTTACCTCAACCACCACCACTACCACCACTACTCCTCATGTTCCTGCCTCTGTATTTGCCTTGCCTTTTGCACCCGTCAGCTTAAGTTAATCCTTCCTTTAATGGCTAGATTCAAAATATATTACGAAATAATCTGGTGGTCCATCTATTTCAGAGGAACCAGTGCAGGATGATAATGATGATGATGATGATGATGATCTGGTCACATTACTCGATGGATGTTATGGCGCTTTCCTAACGATGGATGATGATGCGTCTGGTTCGAGTACTCAAACCTCTGAATCCATGTGGTCACCGGTTCGAATCCGGCTCCCGGCTGGATCGTGTGGGTGGAAGGGACGGTACTAAGGCCGACCCAGCCCTCGATTGGCACCGACTTATCACAAGGTGGGAAGAGTCATCAAAGGTGGGTCGAGTGTTACACTGGCCACGAACGGTTTCCTTCACGTGCCGAAGATGAGGAATTCAGTGTAATATATAACCTCGTCCTAGACCAACGCTGGTCTCCTGTTTTATCTGTCTTTCCTACGTACACTCCCATGACGAATATGAGGGATCCACTATTCATCTATAGTTCAAACATATAACCTCGTCCTAGACCAACGCTGGTCTCCTGTTTTATCTGTCCTTCCCACGTACACTCCCATGACGAATATGAGGGATCCACTATTCATCTATAGTTCAACAGGTGTTCAAGCTACACCTTATGAACAGGCGTACGCACGCCCATGAGTACTCCGTACGTCGTGGGCGTGCGTATGAAGCGTGGCGACTTACATCTTGAACGTGTGTTGAACCAGAGACAACCGCTGAATTTTGCCCGACTCCAGACGCCTATTATGACAACCCCGCACCACAATATCGGTGTCTCCCCGTGGCCGACAGGGACGTGGAACGAAGAACAACATTTCCTTTTCACCAAAGATAGAAAACGTGATTATGTAAAAGGCTCATCAGAAAATGCTATTCTCTATATTTCATATAAGAAAATTCCCGTCACTCTTTCTGCACTGAAGAATTAGATTTGCAAATTTCTTGCGTTAATTTATTTTTCTTTCGTAAGTAACTCGTATATCTTCACATGTGATCCTTCTTATGCAAGAAAAAATTATATACTTAACTTCAGATTTTCGTATTTGTGTGTTGTCGTGTCAAATTCATTCCACACTGCCGTCTACAGTCAACTTAAGAGTGCGAAAAAATAAAGCAGTCTTCGCCCATTTGTGTTCCTGACGTATTATGTGTGGTCAAAACCATCTTTTGCGACCGCTGCCAACGCACGTCAGTCGGTGCGTTCTGAACAACACCCTCTACGTAGGTCCTCATCCCCTTATACCAACGGTGTTTGCTCATCTCCTTATACATAGGTTCCTAATCCCCTTATATCAACGGTGTTTACATGTCCCTCCTTATACATTGTCCTTTCAAGTCTATCTAACCACCCAACACCATGTCTACAGACGCATCTCCAACACGGTTTGGAATCTATTTTGCGGGACGATCATCAAAACCACTCACTCAATTAGCTTGCGTCACCTGCGAAAGACATTCCTCTCAAGGTCTGGTAACTGAATTGGAGTCATTGTTTCCAGCACAGGGCGTGCGTGTGTGTCACAGTTCACATGGACTCATGATAAACCAAATCTTTCTTATCGGCAAGTCTCTCTCTCTCTCTCTCTCTCTCTCTCTCTCTCTCTCTCTCTCTCTCTCTCTCTCTCTCTCTCTCTCTCTCTATCTATCTATCTATCTATCTATCTATCTATCCCTCTCTCTCTATCTCTCTCTATCTATCTACGTCTCTTTTTTTAAATGTCGATTCAACTGTCTCCTCCATCTTTCGTGGAGTAATGTACTCGGGTCTCTTACTAAAATTCCATACCAGCTTAACATTATCGTTCGTCCCTTCCATGTATATACGCTCGTGTTCACAAACTTCTCCTCCTCCTCCTCCTGCTTACTATATCTTTTCAGACTGTAATACTGAACAGCGCTCCATCTTTCATTACTGGTTTTATCTTAGGAACTGATTTTACTTTTGTAAATTCTTCTCATTTCTGTCAGTCTATCAGTCTCTCTCTCTCTCTCTCTCTCTCTCTCTCTCTCTCTCTCTCTCTCTCCCACGCACCCACCCTCCCGATCCTCAGACGCCTCTGCCTCTCTTCGTACCTCGGGGTCTCTAATGCCACCCACCCACCGACCAGAGCCAGCCAGCCAGCCAACCAACCAGGCAAGCAGCCTCGAAGCCCTAACGTAAGAGGTCCCTCACCGACCGTGTCTCTCTCTCTCTCTCTCTCTCTCTCTCTCTCTCTCTCTCTCTCTCTCTCTTATACTAGACCTCTTTTTTTTTCAACGAGTGAAATACGCACAAATTTTCATCATCGTTTGCAGCGGCTTATTCGAGTGTTAAAGCCTTGAGTAAACCTGTAAATCCTTTATTAACATATGAAAGAAAAAATAATATGAAGACCTAATTCATTTCCCTGAGGTAGAACGTACGTAAGGAAGCCCTTGCCCGGACCTTAAGGGAAATGTCCCTGTTATCATCACGTTTTCTACCATGATGTACAGAAAGGGATCATAGCTTTATATGCTCTTCGACGGCACAAGACGAGTGTAAAAAAATCTCTCTCCTCGTAACACACACACACACACACACACACACACACACACACACACACACACACGCACACACCTACAGGATCTCTGGGTAACCCCAGAGCCAGACCCGGCCACACCCAGAACCATACACAGTCACGCTCACACCAACACCCAGGGGAACCCACAGCACATAGCCACACCCGCACCCACACACACACACACACTCCAGCCAAAAAACAAGAGGTCAGAGGTCATCAAGGCTGGTGGGTCGTCCATGTCATGGATGGTTGGTTAGTCATACCATTTCCTTTTCTGTCTATCCTCTACGTATAGGCTATAATAATCTCTTTCTTTCCCTGTCCTCTATCTTTCTACTGGCTATAACATCAATCTATTTCTGTGTCTCTTATACCATCTATTGTCTATACCGTCTCTTCTTCTCTCTGTCTATCTGCTGTCTATACCATATTTTTCTCTGTCCTCTCTACCAACAGGATACCCCATCTCTTTCTTTCTGTGTCCTCTGTCTCCTTACTGGCTATACCACCTCTATCATTTCTGTCCCCTGTCAATGTACTCCTCTGTCTAACTCTGCCTGTCCTCCTCCCTCCGTCTACCTCGCTGCCTTTCCCCCGTCCCACGTCATCTTCCAGTTTTCGCTTGGCCTTGGCGTGGGGAGGTGCGTCATAAGATGGGCGGCCACGGTAAAACACGCCCGTACATGGCTGCCATTGGGGGGTGACCTGACCTGACCTGACCCTGGTTGGCTGGCGGGATCCGCTGATATAACCTGCCTCGGGTCGACCTGTGGGTGGCTGGCTGGGCGTCCTGACCACACCTGTCTCGGATCTGTCGTCTTCCAGACTACCAAACCCTCCTCCACCACCGCTTGACCTTCCTCCACCACCCCTTAACCTCCTGCCAGTGCCATCTATTACCACTTGGGTGGTGACGGAAGGGTTAGCGCGAAACTGCGCAGTGAGCCAGCACTTCACTGGCTATCAAGTTTCACTCCTTCGGTCCCAGACTGCTGTCTTTTCTTACCGTCCTATCCACACACTTGGGCGGTTGGCATTTAGTTCACAAACATGCAATCTCTCCATCACACACGTAACAACAACGCGTCACGTAACTCATACGACCTTCCCTTCGCAACTCTAGATTTTACAACAGTCATCGTTTAGAGCTAGACCGGGCCTTCGGATATATATATATATATATATATATATATATATATATATATATATATATATATGGGGATAGGGGAGAAAGAATACTTCTCACGTATTCCCTGCGTGTCGTAGAAGGCGACTAAAAGGGGAGGGAGCGGGGGGCTGGAAATCCTCCCCTCTCGTTTTTTTTTTTTTCATTTTCCAAAAGAAGGAACAGAGAAGGGGGCCAGGTGAGGATATTCCCTCAAAGGCCCAGTCCTCTGTTCTTAACGCTACCTCGCTATCCCGGGAAATGGCGAATAGCATGAAAAAAAAAATATATATATATATATATATATATAAATATATATATATATATATATATATATTTTTTTTTTTTTTTTCAAACTATTCGCCATTTCCCGCATTAGCGAAGTAGCGTTAAGAACAGAGGACTGGGCCTTTGAGGGAATACCCTCACCTGGCCCAATTCTCTGTTCCTTCTTTTGGAAAATGAAAAAAAAAAAAACCGAGAGGGGAGGATTTCCAGCCCCCCGCTCCCTCCCCTTTTAGTCGCCTTCTACGACACGCAGGGAATACGTGGGATGTATTCTTAATCCCCTATCCCCAGGGATTATATATATATATATATATATATATATATATATATATATATATATATATATATATATATATATATATATATATACCGTTGCGAAGTTGCATTAGGAGCAGATGAATGAGCCCTCTAAGATAAAAGTCACTGTGGGGTCCTTCTCTCCCCCGCTTTTCGAAAGTGATAATACAGGAGGGGAGATACCCAACCCACCGCTCCCACCCGAAATGATCGTCTAGAATGAAACGCTCGAGATCCGAGGGGAAGCATTTTGTCTCCCTTACTTCTGCCAGTAATAATAATAATAAGAAGAGAAATAGAAAAAAGAAGAGAGGAAGAATTAACAAAAAATAACAAACTCAATTAACTTAACGTCACTTTGATATCAGTCAAGTTTGGATGTCTGAATATTACTCGATATTTGGCGAAATATCTTCTAATATACCTTAATCTACCTCGTAGATCGATCGTCCACCTGCCTGCTTCGTTCATCCGCTCATCTTTCATCTACTTCTTTCACAGGAAGGCAAAAGTAAGGCAAAAGACACCAGAGGACTCAGGACGACGTACGTACATACCCCAGGCCGACGTCCGACGAGAGATAATCTGGGGAAAATCCTGAGCGTGGAGGACACTGCCATTTTCTCCCAAGGGCGACGTTTTCTTTCGTTCTTCTGAACTAATTCACCTGACAACGATTTCCTCAGGCATACGTGTGTGTGTGTGTGTGTGTGTGTGTGTGTGTGTGTGTGTGTGTGTGTGTGTGTCTATTCTAGGAGAGAGAGAGAGAGAGAGAGAGAGAGAGAGAGAGAGAGAGAGAGAGAGAGAGAGAGAGAGAATATGAATGTCCTAAACCTCTCGCTGCTTTAAATAATGACTGGGTGGAGGTGGATTATAGTTAACATTAATGACAGTAATGACAAAATGATGGTACTACTAATAATAATAAAAAAAAATAATAATAACACAGCAAATGATAATAATAATAATATTAATAATAATAATAATGATAATAATAATAATAATAATAATAATAATAATAATAATGATAACAATAATAATAATAATAATAATACTGATAATAATAATGATAATAATAATAATAATAATAATAATAATAATAATAATAATAATAACAATAATAATGATAATGATAACAATAATAATATAACAATAATAACTATTTTTTATAAACACAAGTGTTTCTCCCACCTGAGCGACGTACCAGGAGCAGACCAACAATGGCTTGATTTCCACACATATAATCTTTATCTGTCACACATAATCCACAGCCAGGCCCCTCACACACTACTCCGCCTCATATACCCTGCATCAGCCACTGACACCACGTCCTCCCCCTGTATACCACATCGATCCACATCTTATCCCATGCAGGCCTCTCACCCTCCTGAATGTTCAGACCCCGATACCATAAGGCCTCCTTCACCCTACCCTTCTCGCTACCCACCTCTCTAAGCCTGGGGCTCTCCCCCTCACATTCCTCAACACATTCCCACAACTCCTCCTTCGGCTGAAGTGCCACCCACCCCTTTGCATTCGCCCTCACTCTGTGACCCCAGACTTTACCACGAGCACATCCTTAGGCAACTGTCTCCCACCACCTTGGGCCAGTAGTTTAGTATCAATAAGAGACTAGAACATACACCCTCCTCTCCCTAATCATACTACCTGACTCTCCCTCCTCCTCCTCATCCTGGTTACGTCCACAAACATTCAGACACCCTAGCCTTAGTCTTCCTGGAGGATGAATCCTCTCTCCTTTGTTACTTCGGCTTCAACTTTTAGAAATTAAAAGTACAAGGAAAAGAGTTTAGTATCAGTAAGAGACTAGAACATCCATCCTCCTCTCCCTAATCATACTACCTGACTCTCCCTCCTCCTCCTCATCCTGGTTACGTCCACAAACATTCAGACACCCTAGCCTGAGTCTTCCCGGAGAATGAATCCTCTCTCCTTTGTTACTTCGGCTTCAACTTTTAGAAATTAAAAGTACAAGGAAAAGAGGGATTGCTGACCCCTTCCACTCTCCCTCCATTCCGCGCCGCTTTCAGTCGCTGTCCTTGACACGCAAGAAATAAGAGGGTGGTATTCTTTCTCCTCTATTCCAAGGAATAATGATACTAATATTAATACTTATAATGATCATAATGATACTAATGACTATATCATTTCAGTGTATATAAAATCAGAGGGTAGTATTCTTTCTCTCTTGTCTCAAAGAACTTAACAATAATGATAATAATGATAATAATGATAATAACAATGATGATAATAATAATAATAATTGTAATAATAGTAATAATAATAATAATAATAATAATAATAATAATAATAATAATAATAATAATGATAATAATGGAAATAAAAAGAGCGTGGTTGAGAGAGCAGAAGAGGGTGTTTTGAAATGGTTTGGGCACATGGAGAGAATGAGTGAGGAAAGATTGACCAAGAGGATATATGTGTCGGAGGTGGAGGGAACGAGGAGAAGAGGGAGACCAAATTGGAGGTGGAAAGATGGAGTGAAAAGGATTTTGTGTGATCGGGGCCTGAACATGCAGGAGGGTGAAAGGAGGGCAAGGAATAGAGTGAATTGGAGCGATGTGGTATACAGGGGTTGACGTGCTGTCAGTGGATTGAATCAAGGCATGTGAAGCGTCTGGGGTAAACCATGGAAAGCTGTGTAGGTATGTATATTTGCGTGTGTGGACGTGTGTATGTACATGTGTATGGGGGGGGGGGGCCATTTCTTTCGTCTGTTTCCTTGCGCTACCTCGCAAACGCGGGAGACAGCGACAAAGTATAAAAAAAAAAAAAAAAAAAAAAAAAAAATAATGATAACGATAATAATAATAATAATGATAATAATAATAATAATAATAATAATAATAATAATGATAACGATAATAATAATAATAATAATAATAATAATAATAATAATAATAATAATAATAATGATAACGATAATAATAATAATAATAATAATAATAATAATAATAATAATAATAATAATGATAATAATAATAATGATAACGATAATAATAATAATAATGATAATAATAATAATAATAATAATAATAATAATAATAATAATAATGATAATAATAATAATAATAATAATGATAATAATAATTATGATAATGAATATAGTAATGATAATGTCATTATCATTATTATTATTTCAGTGTTCTATAACAGCAATATGGCACGTTGGTACACACCACGGGTACAATGAATGGCCTGGCCCTTGAGTCACTGGAGTCCTACAAGGACCCTAAGGATGTGTGTGTGTGTGTGTGTGTGTGTGTGTGTGTGTGTGTGTGTGTGTGTGTGTGTGTGTGTGTGTGTGTGTGTCCTCGTACCTGGTATGATTTATGTGTATGCATCTGTGATCACAAATCCCCCTTAATAAACTGGCTATGTGCAACCTGTGGATGCATACATACGTCTGTGTATGTCTTAGGAACATGTGTGCTTCCTGTGTAAGTCGTTGCTTATGTGTACATTCTCGATCCCAAGTTCTGTGTGTGTGTGTGTGTGTGTGTGTGTGTGTGTGTGTGTTGAATGACGTCCACCTTCTAGGAACCAATCAGTCAGCTTGTGTCTGCCATAACACGCGACGCACGTGCCTCCCATCACACACACACACACACACACACACACACACACACACACACACTACTACAAGTCATATGGAGTTAAAATCCCAGGATATGATGAGGGCACTTAATTAACTTTTTGAGCACGACTGTACGACCCTTGAGCACGACGGCACGATGTCCCAGCACGACGGCACGACCTCTACGGCGTGACGGTCCGTCCTCTTGACTTAACCCTTTAAAGTTCACTACGTCGTTCTCAAGGATCGTACCGTCATGCTCAAGGATCGTACCGTCGTGCCCAAGGATCGTACCGTCGTGCCCAAGGATCGTACCGTCGTGCCCAAGGATCGTACCGTCGTGCTCAAGGATCTTACCGTCATACTCAAGGATCGTACCGTCATGCGCAAGTATCGTACCGTCATGCTCAAGGATCGTACCGTCGTGCCCAAGGATCGTACCGTCATGCTCAAGGATCGTACCGTCGTGCCCAAGGATCGTACCGTCGTGCCCAAGGATCGTACCGTCATGCTCAAGGATCGTACCGTCGTGCCCAAGGATCGTACCGTCATGCTCAAGGATCGTACCGTCGTGCTCAAGGATCGTACCGTCGTGCCCAAGGATCGAACTTTCGTGCTCAGGGGTTGTAAAGTCATGCTCAAGGAACGAACTGTCGCGCTCATGGGCCGTATTGTCGTCCTCAAAGGTCGTCCAGTTGTGCTTAAAGGTCGTACCGTCGTGCTTTAAGGTGGTACCGTCGCACTCAAAGATCAAAGTGTCGTACTCACTGGTCGTCCGGTCGTATTCGTCTCATACCGTCATACCATAAAGGTCGTACCGTCGTCCCAAGGGTCGTAACCAAGGGAAGCACCGTCGTAGCCGAGGGTCGTACCGTCGTCCCAAGGGTCGTAGCCAAGGGTAGCACCATCGTAGCCAAGGGTCGTACCGTCGTAGGCAAGGGTAGCACCGTCGTAGCCAAGGGTCGTACCGTCGTGCTCAAGGGTCGTATCCAAGGGTAGCACCATCGTAGCCAAGGGTCGTACCGTCGTAGCCAAGGGTAGTCTCGTCGTAGCCAAGGTCGTACCGTCGTAGCCGAGGGTCGTACCGTCGTAGCCAAGGGAAGCACCGTTGTAGCCGAGGGTCGTACCGTCGTCCCAAGGGTCGTAGCCAAGGGTAGCACCATCGTAGCCAAGGGTCGTACCGTCGTAGCCAAGGGTCGTACCGTCGTGCTCAAGGGTCGTATCCAAGGGTAGCACCATCGTAGCCAAGGGTCGTACCGTCGTAGCCGAGGGTCGTACCGTCGTGCTCAAGGGTCGTATCCAAGGGTAACACCATCGTAGCCAAGGGTCGTACCGTCGTAGCCGAGGGTCGTACCGTCGTCCCAAGGGTCGTATCCAAGGGAAGCACCGTCGTAGCCGAGGGTCGTACCGTCGTGCTCAAGGGTCGTATCCAAGGGTCGTACCGTCGTAGCCGAGGGTCGTACCGTCGTGCTCAAGAGGATGAAACTCGTCTTATTAGCCAGTCTGACAGTGGGAATAGTCATTTGGACGAGCTCCCGTAAAGAGTGGGGTTCTAGAGGGCTGTCAACGCAGCTGATAACGTGATAAGCCAATCAGTTTTCTAGGGAGCAGCTTGGGCGGCCTCTGCCCTCCTAAAATAACACATCAGAAGATTAGGACTGACAGTGATTCATCGCCCTCCACCTCCCAGTCATTCCTCACTAAAAATCAACCACCTCTCTCTCTCTCTCTCTCTCTCTCTCTCTCTCTCTCTCTCTCTCTCTCTCTCTGTCTATCTATCTATCTCTCAAACCACCTGCTCTCTCTCTCTCTCTCTCTCTCTCTCTCTCTCTCTCTCTCTCTCTCTCTCTCTCTCTCTCTCTCTCTATCTATCTATCTATCTATCTATCTATCTATCTATCTCTCTATCTCTCAAACCACCTACTCTCTCTCTCTCTCTCTCTCTCTCTCTCTCTCTCTCTCTCTCTCTCTCTCTCTGTCTATCTGTCTATCTATCTATCTCTCAAACCACCTGCTCTCTCTCTCTCTCTCTCTCTCTCTCTCTCTCTCTCTCTCTCTCTCCCCACGTCAACCTCTGGTTCCTAACTCCCAAGATCTGTAGGGACTTGTATGGCAACTGCAGAGGACCTGTGGACCAACGTCAGAGACAAGTTGTTGTTGGGTTTCGAACCCATATACATGAGATCTTATTATTCCATAAATACATAACCATTTGGGTACAAGGTTGGAATCCCGTCAAAAACACAAGTGCATCAGATCATTTGTGTTTTGAATCACCTGTTTATTGTGTCGCCTGAATAGACGTGGGTATGTGCGAGGGACTGAGACAACAGTAAGATACTTGCAATGTGGATGGTTAGTGATCTTAGTGGCCTCGGCTCCTCTATCGAAGGAGGAGGAGGAGGAGAAAGAAAATAGGAAGAAAGAAGACTGAAGAAAGAAAGAAAGAAAGAAAGAAAGAAAGAAAGAAAGAATGTTGACAGAAGAGAGAAAAGGAAAAGAGGTGAAAATAAACTAAAAAAGAAGACACGTTCGAGCCATGAAGAGCTTGTCAAACATGAACCTCCAACACCAACACAAGCGCCTCTCTCACCTCCTTCACTTCGCACGCCGGCGGCAGGCATGAAGTCCAGCTAGGCAGGTGAGGATCATAAAACCCTCATGTGTGGTTATCGGCGAGGCTATGTCCCTCCCTCCAACTCCCTCCCAGTTATCAGAATCTTGAGAAGATCTTCCTCCACCTGAAGAAATCGGGTGAAATATATATATATATACTCTCTCTCTCTCTCTCTCTCTCTCTCTCTCTCTCTCTCTCTCTCTCTCTCTCTCTCTCTCTCTCTCTCTCTCTCGTCATCTAACGACGGCTCATTATCATGCAAATGAACTTGAAACTCCCGAGCCCTCAAGACGCTGGCATGTCATCCGAGTGTACCCGACAGAAAAGAACTTAATAATGGAGTGCGGTGGCAAACGATAAGGAACGATAAGAAAGCTTTGAAAGGTGGACCTGCAGAAGAGCGATAAAGATAAGCTCGGGGACGGAGCCAAAGAGACGAAGTTTAACGTTAAGGTGAAAGAGGGAGCGAGAGTTTACTCAAAAGCAACAGCACCAGGACATAAGACCAGGACAAGATAACATATCGCCGGGAGGGCGCCTGGTGAGGGAGGTGATGGTGGGAAGACATAAGGGCAAGTGGACCACAGGGAAGAGTGGAGGAAGTCTATACTTGATGACCTGAAGGCGGACTCCGCCGCCGCCCCGGGGGAAATATTTTATATCAGAACTTGAGGAGGAAGGTCGAAGATAAGACTCAGTGTGGCGAGAGTTGACATCCATGGAACTGGACCTGCTGGCGAAGACGACGCTAAGAGAAGACGACAGTTAGCCACAGTGAGCAAGCAACATAGACCTGAAGACAGACAACACCAAAGACACAACTTCACGTCGGTTAGTGTCAGCAAGAAGCACAGACTTGCCAACAGACAACAGCAAAGATATATTCGTTCACCTAAAACTTCAATGTGTACGAGTATCTGTAACCTTGGATGAGATGCCTTTCTCTCCACGAACCCCACGACCCTCCCGCTTCACTACACATGTGATGAACCTCAAAATCTCATTACTCGTTGCTGAGTGATCTCAGGGGAGAACACCTCGTCGTGGAGTGATCTTTAGGGGGGGGAAAAAACCTCTTAGAGTGATTTTAAGGGAATTATAAATGCAGCCGTAGAGTGATCTTGGGGTGAAAACCTCGTCGTGGTGTGATCTTTGGAGTGAAAACCCATCAAAGAATGATCTGAGAGGTGGCGAACTCGTTGTAAAGCGACTTTGGAGGTGAGGAACCCACCTTAAGAGTGATCTTAGAGGAGAAGAACTCGTCATGACCCACCGTAGAGTGATGCTGTTAATGAAGAATCCACTGTAGAGTGATCGTAAGGGTGAAGAATCCATTGATGAGTGATCTTAGGGGGTGAAGAACCCATCGTAGAGTCGTCGTAAAGGTTAAAAACCCACCTCAGAGTGATCTCGGTAAGTCCTCAGTTCATGCAGAGGTAAAACGGAACGGTAGGTCGATATCGCATGACTGCATACCTGCTACACACACACACACACACACATATCAGTCATACTTGTATCACTGCAGCAGGTTTGAAGGCACTGCTCTGACAGGCGAAGAACCTACTGGGTCGACGATACAGACCCTTAAGGAAGATCTTGTAGTATTATGTTGAACTACTGAACGTAATGAACTGATTGGGACTTTTGATCAATGAACGAGTTACTCGCCTTCTCCATAAACCGATCAGTCTGTGGTTTTTCTGCCTATCATTCTGTCTATACCTTTCTTGCTTCCCCTTTCTTTCTGTACCTTGCTTTATGATTAAGTGGATAAAGACATGGTTAGTCTACCACCGTGCAACACGTATCTACCCTTCCCCTAAACATGCTACCTTCCCTCCCTCCTTAGAATAAAGGACCTGATTCATTTAAGTACACTTAACTCTTCCGCCACCACTCCCCCCGAGAGAGAAAGAAAGAGAGAGAAAAAAGGAATTATCTCTAAGGCCCTTATGACCATACGAACACTGCCGCCCTCACTGGGATATACCACAACTGGTGCTCCACCCGACTCACTCACTGGGACTCCCGACCATACACACGCATGGGGATTTTGGCTCAATGATACCCCACTCCTGCGGACTGTCCCAGGCTCACACAGCTACCCATGGGTCATTCACAGAACAGTCATGGGGTTTGTAAGCCCTCGAGTTCATGACGTGCTTAACTTGGGGCTCGAAGTCGTAACTCGGGCTCAAACAATGGTTTCGCTACGTTTCGAGAAGCGGTTCGTTCAAGCTCGATTTCATGGTTCAAAAGAATCCCTTACAGTCAGCAGTGGGTGATGTAAACAGAGGTATTAATAGTGATAATAATGATGATAATAGCAGTAATAATTATAATAATAAATAATAATAATCATAATAATAATAATAATAATAATGATAAATAATATCAATTTCCTTGTTGAGTCGTGATTCACCCAAGTTCGACCTTAGGTTCATAGGGTTTGCACATGGCTCGTCCACGCTCGGGCAGTGGTTCATCGTATCCCGCGCCGTAGTTCACCCGGACCCGTGGTTCATCCACGTCCGAGCCACGTTACATCCAGGCCCGCTCTGTGGTTCAGGTCAACGAACCAATAAATCCAGTATTACTAGAAACGTCAAAAACATATCCACTATTTGCCTACAGTGATGTGTTCAGTGCAATCCTTAACAGCAGTAAGCAAGATGTTAAAATACCCTCAACCACGACTATACGACCCTTGAGCATGACGGTGCGACCCTGAGGCATGATGGTACGACCTTAGGGCACGATAGTGCGACCCTTGGGCACGACACGACGGACAGACCCTTAAGAAGTTCAGTACGACCCTAAGGTATGCTAGGCATGATTAACATGACTCTTGTGTGTCCGGTCGAAGGCCAGGCCATCGATCGCACCCAACGGTCGTACAGCCGTGCCTAAGGGTCGTACAGCCGTGCCCAAGGGTCGTAAAGCCGTGCCCAAGGGTCGTACAGCTGTGCCCAAGGGTCATACAGCAGTGCCCAAGGATCGTACTGCCGTGTTCAAGGGTCGTATAGCCGTGCCCAAGGGTCACACAGCCGTGTTCAAGGGTCGTACAGCCGTGCCCAAGGGTCGCACAGCCGTGCCCAAGGGTCGCACAGCCGTGCCCAAGGGTCGTACAGCAGTGCCCAAGGATCGCACAGCCGTGCCCAAGGGTCGTACAGCCGTGCCCAAGGATCGCACAGCCGTGCCCAAGGGTCGCACAGCCGTGCCCAAGGATCGCACAGCCGTGTTCAAGGGTCGTACAGCCGTGCCCAAGGGTCGCACAGCCGTGCCCAAGGATTGTACTGCCGTGCTCAAGGGTCGTATAGCCGTGCCCAAGGGTCACACAGCCGTGTTCAAGGGTCGTACAGCCGTGCCCAAGGGTCGCACAGCCGTGCCCAAGGATCGCACAGCCGTGCCCAAGGGTCGCACAGCCGTGCCCAAGGATCGCACAGCCGTGCCCAAGGGTCGTACAGCCGTGCCCAAGGGTCGCACAGCCGTGCCCAAGGATCGTACTGCCGTGTTCAAGGGTCGTATAGCCGTGCCCAAGGGTCACACAGCCGTGTTCAAGGGTCGTACAGCCGTGCCCAAGGGTCGCACAGCCGTGCCCAAGGGTCGCACAGCCGTGCCCAAGGGTCGCACAGCCGTGCCCAAGGGTCACACAGCCGTGCCCAAGGGTCGTACAGCCGTGCACAAGGGTCGTTCTGTTGTGCACAGGGGAGGGTGAGGGACCGTTCAATCCCAAGACACAAATTTACAGTACAAAATCTTTCAGCGTAAAAGAAAACTTAACAAAAGTAGAACAATCAACTTTTACATCCTAGTAAAAAAAAAAAAAAAAAAGAGACTACTTAAAATGACATTATTCTATTTCCCAGAAACAACATATACAGACACAATTAATGTGGCGTGCGTGTTAGTTGGGGGATCTACGCCTATGAGTGCACAAGGCGTCAATAAGGACGTCAAGGTCAAGATATGACCACAACACTAAGTACCTTTTACCACCTTCATCAGGTATCAAAAGATAATCTTAAGGTAAGGCCCGCAAATTCAATGTGAAGGATATGAGAAAAGGTATCAATGGTTTTCATAGCATGGTCTCACGGATTACATAAGCACAGCCTCAATGAAAAGAAAGGCACGGAACAAGAACAAAAATTAGATTACAATCACAGTTTTACTGTCACGGCAAACCAACGACTTGAAGACGGGACGAGAAGACGAATAAGCAAATGAAATACAATCAATATACGTCTGGGAAATATCTAAATATGTAAGACTAATTCTACGTACAAGATACGTAAACTACTACTACAAAACGCGGCTGCCAAATAATAATGAAAACGAGAAACAAAAAGACAACGTCGAGTGAATTAATTCAATCAAAGGCTGCGTCGCCATGCGGTCAGCCACCTTTTTACGACGGTGGTTCATTAACCCCGAAGCACTCTACGGTACGAGGTTTGAGCTGGGCGACACCATCCTTGAGCACGACCGTACCAGCCTTTAGCACGGTGATACAAGTAAGGCCTCCCAGAGATGTTATGATGGTCAGGCCTCTGCACGAAACCCTTCTAGGTCAGATGAGAAACCCAGGACATTGCTGGGTTACGTACACATCGCAGAACACTTGCTGGAATTGGAAATGGGATTGTATCGTATCAGGGCATTTATCTTTCACACATGCTTCTTATCTTGACGTATCTAACAGGCACGAACAAGAAACCAACAGCAAAGTCACAAACATCAATTCAGTGAACCAACGAACCCTCAGGTTTCATGAAAGGTCTTAGTTCCCCTTAGTTACCAAAGGAAGAGACGACAGCAAACAGAATGGGGACAAAAATTGCACCTTGTCTGACGCCATTTCCTAAATTGCTTTGACAAGTCAATGAGATATAAACAGGTGCTTGGCTGAACTTGGGGGGGAGCCACAGAATAGCCCAGTGCACTATAGTTCTAAATATCTAACTGTCTAGTGGTCTAAAGGATTGATTACTAACTGCTTAATGCTTTACTGTAGTGAATACTACTTCACAGCAATACATGCACGCTGTCGTGGAGGAACCACTCTCGTATGCGGACTTAAAAGTCACCTGTTTTTATCCGTCGGAAATGGGAAGTCGTTTAGTACACACCATATTAACCTGTTTATTGACTGCGTTCCATGCCACTGTTGTATATCTGTAAGACGAGATGAAGGACGCTCTGTTTTTCCTGAGCTGAGGTGAACTTTTATGACCAATATACTCGCTCGTTAGCCCCGTTCCCTCTCCTAACTTTCACAACTTCCCCAGTCTGTGAATTTCCTAGCCCCACATATCCCCCGACCGTAGTACAGCTTCCATAGCCTCTGCGTTTGTCTTAATCTCTGCCACTGGACTCCTCATCGCACCTCACACTTCACCTCCCTACCTAGACCCTCCTGTGCTCTTCCCTCTCACACCTCGATCAGTTCCTCTCGTTGACATCACCGTCTCTCGTGCCTGCCACCTCGTTCAACGGCTCCTTCTAAATCACCTCTCTCTCTCTCTCTCTCTCTCTCTCTCTCTCTCTCTCTCTCTCTCTCTCTCTCTCTCTCTCTCTCGTTCCCAAACATCCTATCCTCCTGCTACCTCCATCCACTTGCATCCTCCTTGTCGCCATCCTACCATCCTCTCCTTTCACCAACACACCCACTTTCCCCTCGAGCCTTCATGTTATCATCCTGACCACATCTCTCGTCTAGTAGCCGGCTATCTTGCCCTTTATATCTCCGTGTGTTATCATGTTATCCCTCTACCTCCCCTCTTCCCCCTAGTGTTGTCTTTACTCTACTCATTTCACAGTTATCTTACCCAGTCTTTTTCTTCCTCTTCCTCCAAGCTGTTCCCATGGGCCGTTCATGACCCATCTCGTGTTACCTTAAAACCCCAGTGACCCCGGCCACCCCACACATCCCCCGTACCCCCGCCTCGACAACCGGAGTGTGACGTATACCGGGAGGATGACGCGGCAGTTTTGCCCGAGTTCAGCGCCCCCTGAGCGGTGACGTCACACGCGGAGGTCGGCCCGTCTGGGAGGCAGGAGGTTCATGACCTCATTCTTCTTCCAACCCTCCACTTGCTCCTCCTCCTCCTCCTCCTCCTCCTTCCTCCTCCTCTTCTTTTTCCTCTTCTTCTCTTCAATCTTTCCTTTGTGGCTTTGTTCCCTTCCATCTTCTCCTCCTTCCCCTGCTTCCTCCTCCTCCTCCTCCTCCTCCTCCTCCTCCTCCTCCTCCTCCCACTTCTTCTCCTCCTCCTCCTCCTCCTCCTCCTCCTCCTCTTCTTCCTTCTCCTCCTCTGACTTTCATTTCCACACTTGACCACATCACACTCTTCCCCCAGGCCAGCTAACGTGTTCTTCACATAATCATTTTCTCTGGTCGGACGATGGTTTAAGTTACTGGAAATTCGTCATCACGAAGAAGCACCACGATGAAAATTGATTACATAAACAAAGTCTAAATTTCAACGTAATAAGAAAATAATCCAATGAACTTGTCTCTATGAATCATATGATTTCCTCAATATTCTATTTTACTCTTACTCCTTCGTGGCATAATTACCGAGCCAGTGGTCAATTCACCTCATCTAGGCTACAGTTTTATCAATTATTTTCATTTGACGTAATCTGTGGTGAACACTACGAAGAGAGAAAAAAAAAAACCCTTCGGCATCGGAGCCGGAAGTCCAGAGCGTGACTGCAATGACGTCATGACCGACTAATGGTTCGCCTTGAGAGCCTATGAGGGGCTGCCAACAGAGGTCACTGCCGTAGGTCATTGTCACACCCAAGTGTTACCAGATGAAGGACGCCGTTAGCAAGACCCAAGTTGGTGTTGGGTCTGGCTTCCTCCCTACTGGCCACCACAGCACCTCTTGAGCTGACGACCATCATCAGATGGGTCGGTCGGTGTAGCGAGAGGCAGGGAGGGAGGCAAGCAGGCAGGCGACAGCTACGGCCTAGCCTAGGGAAGATGCAAGTCCCAAACGATCGCGTAGGGTGGTGACTCGGGTCGCATATAGAGCTACACAACGTGGAGCACCTCTAGAGAGAGAGAGAGAGAGAGAGAGAGAGAGAGAGAGAAACGACCGAGGCAACACTGACACCCCTCCCCTATGAATCATACTCTGTAGATGTAGACAGTCTGGTATTTTTGTGAGGTATGTGAAGGAGGGCTACATTCTAACGGCAGAGTTGTGAAGCACAACCCACCACACCAGGGAGACCGCAAGTTTAATGCGATGCTAATGAGCGACATTCATAAAGTAGCGGAGACCTTAAGTACGTCTAAGAGCGACGCTCACACACTTGCAAGTCTCTAGACATAGGTTACTAGTCGTGGATATGAACTAGCCGACAATCTCACATCCTCGGGAGGCAGTAGTATCTGTAAATCTCAAAGGTAAACCTAACGTCTCTGGTTAGCAAAATGCCTGGGAACTAGCAAAGGAATCGGGGCATTTCTATAAATATACCCCCCCCCCCCCCCGAACTAATTAGAAGACGGCCTATTTTCGTAGAGAACGAACGCTACCGAACTAGCAGTACATAAGCTAGGTGCTCAGGAGGAGGAGGAGGAGGAGGAGGAAGAGGAGGCAGCAACGACTGCCGGCTGGCGTGGAACAGGAGCTGGCCAGCCAACCTTGCTGTCAACTCGAGCCTCAGACGAAAGCCACATTATTCGTCTGCCCGCTCCCACGGGTTTATTTTGAGCCCGGGGGCACCACTGACGGACGGGGAAGGTTTGGTTTGTCCTTGATGAGGGGGGGGAGGGGAGCGACGACGACGCTTAAAAGAGGCGAGGGCAGGGAGAGAGAGAGAGAGAGAGAGAGAGAGAGAGAGAGAGAGAGAGAGAGAGAGAGAGAGAGAGAGAAGGGGGAAGTTTTACAGGTCGCTGAACGTGGACGGTGACATATTTAGACGGGCGAGGGCAGTAGGACGGAGAAGGTTGAAGCGAGGGAGTTTGACAACAAGGAGTCACATTTCGAGGCAAGGAGAGCAGCATTTAACCCCAAGGGAGCAGCACGGATGTGGCACCCTTGGGTAATAATAATGGCCTTTTTTTTGCCTTTGACTCGATCCTTTGAGGGTCAGGTCAAAGGCTACCGACCATCATACACACATCCAAGGTTCGTACCGTGGTGCTTAAGGGTCGTACCGCCATGCCCCCCCCAAAAGGATCACAGGGTATTTAGCTTAATGAGTGACAAGAAGACTGTGAGAGGTTAGAAGGAAGAAGTGTCAGGAGGTCGAGATGAAAAAAAAAGGGGGTAAGGGAAGAACACTTTTAATTGTAGGGTTTACGCCCTTTAGGAGAGGCGGCGACGGTGGCAGAGGAAATGTAAAATTAGATGCTTCATTGAAAGACACGAGGGAGTGTGAGAAGCCAGGCAGGGACTTAGATTCATCTCCATACCCCTAAGATCATCCCATGTTTATCACGCATCTAAAAATAAGCTGCATGACGATTCCCCCCCAACTTCTCATACTACGTCTTCTTACCATTAGTCTTCATGGTCAGGACTTGATTAATGTGATGATGGTACGTTGGGAACCATATGTCCTGCTTTGGAAAGTGTGTACATCAACGTCTCCTTTGTAATACTCTGTTCCTCACATCATGTACTATTCTTACGTGCATTTTTTCTCCTCTCTCTCTCTCTCTCTCTCTCGTCTTCTGAAGACCCGGTGGGCCAAGAGGAACGTGGCATGGGGTCAGCTGCAGCAGTCTAGACAGTGTGGGCGACACGGAAATGCGGATGCATCAGTGTTTTGTGGGCAAGGGTGAGTGTATGAGGGTCGGGTTGGGTGCCGGGTGGACCTGTGGGGGTGTGTGGGTTAGGGGTGTGGGAACAGCGTGGTCATTATGGCCCTGCGTGGGTGGTGAGAGGAAGCGGGGTGCGTGGGGAACAGTTACAGGTGTGTTGATGTAGTGTGGGTGGTGGTGGTGGATGTGTGGGTGGATGGGAGTGAATGCGGAGGAGGGTGGTGGTGGATGTGGAGAAGGATGGTGTTGAATGTGGGAGTGGGTGGTAATGGATGTGAAGGTGAGTAAAAGTGCTGGATGAGGTTGGAGGCGGGGAGTGCAAATGGATGTTGGGGGTGAATTTAAATTGAATTTAGGGGTGCGTGCATATGTTAGATTTGAACGTGTGGGATGTAACTTATGAATACTGTGTGTGTGTGTGTGTGTGTGTGTGTGTGTGTGTGTGTGTGTGTGTGTGTGTGTGTGTTGGACGAGGGGTAGGGACTACAGAGAGCGACAGGAGGTGACGTGGATGAGTGGTCATTCAGGTGTTGGCAAGGTCCGACACACGTGTTGGAATGTCTCTCGTCTGACGCACTCCACAAACACCCTCCCCCATTAATAATAACCAAGTCCGTCCATCTCTCCTCTACATATCCTAACCTAACTAAACCTCATGAACCTCCAACAGACATCCATCAATGAATGCTAGACTAACATGCTATGCAAATAAGACTTCAGGTCAAAGCGTACACGTCAAATACGTGCGAGGGGCGGAATATAAATAAAAAAAAAAAAAGAAAACATCACACGGAAGTTGATACAGAGAAATCTAGACGGAAATAACCCCTTCCACCAGACAGCCAGCCCCACGGTTACTATACCCGGCACACACACCTCACACCGTGGCTCTCACCACAGTTACCATACCCAGCACAAACCTCACGACCCCCCCACCGTCATCACCGCCAGTGGCAAACCCGTGCACCTCACCTACCCCACTCACCAGCGAGTCCGCCTACAAACCTAATGTTATCACCCACATCCCAAACACACGTTCCATGCACCCTCACAATTACCCCTTCCACCCCATCCAGGGCATCATATACACCCTCCTACCCCACAAACACCCACCGCCCTTAAGCACAGCTACCAATCATGACGTCCCTTCTTCCGCGACCACAGTTACCACTTCGGGCAAACACACACCCCCCCTCACTGCACGAGCCCTGATACACAATACGACGCTATTTCTGGCCGTAAACACACACGTGTCACCCGGGTGTCTGAAATAGATTAAAAACACAAACAAAATAAATGTGGTAATCCCAATCCTAGCTTTCAACAGCCTCCCACCCATCCCATGTTTCCCAGAGAGCCACCGCGCAGTAAACACAACATATATGTAGCCGGATCTCCCAACCCACAGTCCTTCTCTGGGTCCTTCTCCTCAGTGCGAGGGTGATGTCTAGTACGGTGGGGGAGGAGCGCCTCTGATGATTCATAACGAAGATATTCAGTCCGTCAAATGTGAGTACACCCATGAATGTCTCAGTACATCTGTCAGTAAACCCATGAAAGTCTGAGTACACCTGAGTAAACCCATAACTGTCTGAATATATCTGCGAGTAAATCCATGAATCTCTGAGTACATCTGGAGTAAGACCATGACAGAGTACATCTGTGAGTAAACCTATGAAAGTCTGAGTACATCTGTGAGTAAGCCCATGACAGAGTACATCTGTGAGTAAATCCATGAAAGTCTGAGTACACCTGAGTAAACCCATAACTGTCTGAATATATCTGCGAGTAAATCCATGAATCTCTGAGTACATCTGGAGTAAGACCATGACAGAGTGCATCTGTGAGTAAACCCATGAATGTCTGAGTACACCTGAGTAAACCCATAACTGTCTGAATATATCTGCGAGTAAATCCATGAATCTCTGAGTACATCTGTGAGTAAACCCATGACAGAGTACATCTGTGAGTAAACCCATGAAAGTCTGAGTACACCTGTGAGTAAACCCATGAAAGTCTGAGTACACCTGTGAGTAAACCCATGACAGAGTACATCTATGAGTAAACTCATAAATCTCTGAGTACATCTGTGAGTAAACCCATGAAAGTCTGAGTACATCTGTGAGTAAACCCATGACAGAGTACATCTATGAGTAAACTCATAAATCTCTGAGTACATCTGTGAGTAAACCCATGACAGAGTACATCTGTGAGTAAACCCATGAAAGTCTGAGTACACCTGTGAGTAAACCCATGACAGAGTACATCTGTGAGTAAATCCATGAAAGTCTGAGTACATCTGTGAGTAAACCCATGAAAGTCTGAGTACACCTGTGAGTAAACCCATGACAGAGTACATCTATGAGTAAACTCATAAATCTCTGAGTACATCTGTGAGTAAACCCATGACAGAGTACATCTATGAGTAAACCCATGAAAGTCTGAGTACACCTGTGAGTAAACCCATGACAGAGTACATCTGTGAGTAAACCCATGAATCTCTGAGTACATCTGTGAGTAAACCCATGACAGAGTACATCTATGAGTAAACTCATAAATCTCTGAGTACATCTGTGAGTAAACCCATGACAGAGTACATCTGTGAGTAAACCCATGAAAGTCTGAGTACACCTGTGAGTAAACCCATGACAGAGTACATCTATGAGTAAACCTATGAATCTCTGAGTACATCTGTGAGTAAACCCAAGAATCTCTGAGTACATCTGTAAGTAAATCCATGACAGAGTACATCTGTGAGTAAATCCATGACAGAGTACATCTGTGAGTAAATCCATGAAAGTCTGAGTACATCTGTGAGTAAACCCATGACTGAGTACATCTGTGAGTAAACCCATGACTGTCCGAGTACATCTGTGAGTTAACCCATGAATGTCTAAGTCCATCTGTGTGAACAGCTTATTGTCTGAATCCATGTCAATCAAGTAAACAACGAAACGTTCGAGTACATCTGAGAATGCGTAAACAACACGGCGTAAACAAAGCATTGTTTCAGTGCGCCTGAATTGAATACACGACGAAGCTGAGCGTATCTGACGTGCGTGTCAACTGAGTCTTAAGCTCGTTCGCGAACTCACCTTTGAGGTTTGCGACCAGGTCTTCGAACTAACCACCTGGAGCTGGTCGTGGAAGTCTCATGATGGACGCAATCTTCTGAGTTCTGGCAATTCCGTGTTTGTAAGATAGGATTGTTGCATCGTTTGAGTCCCTTCAGTGTGTGACGAGGTTAATCCTTTTTTTAAACTATCTTAAATCTATCTTTCCCAGACCAGTGGGTCTCATAGTCTTTCTCAGGCCAATATGTCTCATTGTCTTTCTCAGCTTCACTGCTTCTCTGACAAATATGTTTCAGTGTCTTTATCAGATAAATACGTTTAACTGTCTTTCTCAGACTAATATGTCTCAATCTCTTTCTCAGACCAATAGGTTTCACTGTCTTTCTCAGACGTATATGTCTCATTTTCTTGACTGGCCCAGCCTTACTGCAGGCCCTTGTGGTACCCTTAGCTACCATCTGCCGCAAGTAATGTATATACACCAGATATCAGATTTCCATATGATACCACTTAAATACATATATACCGTAACTTCCCCTAAGTTAGGCTCTAGCCGTAACTTAGGTTTCCGGAACTTATACCTAACTCGTAAAAATTCCCTGTTATGGCCTTAATAGACATCGTAACTCTCCCAAAGTTATATAGGAAATCTATAAAGCGAAAATTCTTTTTACTGTACCTGAAATATTCTCCACAAATTTTCGAACTAATAACTTAAACCTTTAAATAACTCCTTATTACACCTAGATCATATACGACATTTCCTTTACAAAATCCTTTATTGATCTATAACTCTCAGAGTGTGAGAAGAAAAAACCCACTTGATAATCTATAATGAACACCAATTTATAACTTAACATTGTAACTGCACCTGGGGATAGGGGAGGAAGAACAATTTTCATGTATGCCGCCTATATAGGGAGACGTGCAAACTTACATACAACGAGGCATAAAGGAGGGAACGAGCAAACCGAAAAATGTGAGACGCATGAATATTAATATCGTAGTGAAGACACACACAACACTGCCGTGTGGAGGTCCATAACAATATCCATTTTCTGTGTCAACCCTTCCATGCTGAACATACTCAATGACCATATCTATAACCTTGCTCAGACTGACAAAACAAAAACTTGCATATACCTTACGATGGTTTCGGAGGTCTTCTACCCCTACAGCT
The DNA here is from genome assembly GCF_036320965.1 of Panulirus ornatus. NCBI lineage: Eukaryota > Metazoa > Arthropoda > Malacostraca > Decapoda > Palinuridae > Panulirus > Panulirus ornatus. The sequence goes on along the minus strand of NC_092242.1, from coordinate 11,361,066 downwards.
AAGTCTGGCCATACCTTACCTTACCTTACGTATACCTTACGATGGTTTGAGAGGTCTTTACCCCTGCAGCTTGGGTCTGGGACTTTACCTTACCTTATGTATACCTTACGATGGTTTCGGAGGTCTTCTACCCCCACAGCTGGGTCTGGGACCTTACCTTACCTTACGTATACCTTACGATGGTTTCGGAGGTCTTCTTCCCCCACAAATCTCAGTCTAGGACCAAGTTACGTGTTGTAGCGGAGGCAGCGGGCCGTAGCCCTATGTTAGCACGTACCTTCTGCCGTTATCAAAGGACAATGTGACCATCACATCCTGGCAGGTGTGGCACGCCTGACTTGGGTCTAACGAAAGCCACAGTCCACACCGTCCTCCCCATGCCAGCATCCACCTCACCCAGGACTTGGACTTCTCGAGAGATGGTGAAAGACATGACGGCCAAAGCGATATAAATGCCAACTGGTCGAAGAAATACTAGCAAGGAAAGACGTGGTCACTATACCAGGTAGTGTGGTACTGTCATTGCCAGAGTACGTCTGGGTTACAGGTACAGCTGGTAAGTTACAGGAAACCATGACCCCGAGCATTATAAGTGTCACCTCCACTCTGTACCTGAGACACACACCTGTGATTTCATCCCTCAGGACCTGAAGTATGGAGGCCTTGGTGACCAAAGGTACTAATGTTCTTGAGGATATTCTCTCACCATACCCACAGGTGGTTGTGTGTCCTGGTCTACATTCTCTGCGTCATGCGACCGTCACTGTCGCTGTGCATGACACACCATACGTCTGAGTGTACATTCTGACTACCCTCTGTATCATAGATAATGCCAGTGTATCCTGGAGGCTATATAACTTGTATGCGATATCCTCTAGAAATCTTGTACGACCAGTAACAGTATATTCACATTGCTATTAATCCTGCACAAGAATTTACTTTAAAACCATATACGTAGAAAATATACATATATACATCATGTATTCAAAGGTAATCTGGCTCTTCCTGTTTACATCAACAACACCCATATAGGAAGCAGTGCTCCCCCTTCTTTTCAGTGGGATGAGAAGCCAGAGGGACCTCAAGCCCACGTGAACAGCTGTACCCCGCTGTATACTCGCCTCTATGTGTTATACCCGCTGTACGCTCTATGTTTACCTACACTTAACCCCTCCCCCCTGGTATGTACTGCACCCACTGTACGCTCTAAGCTTGCTTCCACCTACCCTCCTGGTATGTGTTGAACCCACTGTACCTACTGTACGCTCTATGCTTGCTTTCCACCTATCCTCCTGGTATGTACTGTACCCACTGTACGGCCTGTGCTTGCTTCTGTCTACCCCCTCTGCTATGTATTGTACCCACTGCACGCTCTATGTTTGCTTGCTTCCACTTTACCTCCAGCTATGTACTGTACCACAGTACATAGCTCTGTGTTTGCCCTTCACTCGCAGTATAACACCAACGCTTTGTTTATGTAACAGACTTACAACGGCATACAGTTCATATCAGTCAGCAAACACACACACACACGCACACACACACACACACACACACACGAAAGAAAGACACATAAGATGCCTCACATGACGGGGTATATTCTCCACCCGACGCTACCATGTGTGAGGTGAAGATCTGACGAGCGTAAGGCTCCGGTCATCATAACAAAATGTTATTAGTAACCCTACTGAGGCGGTCTGGCTTGGCCGGGGCCTGATGGCAGGGTCACTGACCCTCTCCCTCCCCCTCTCTCTCTCTCTCTCTACGCACTAGCCCTCCCTTATGGGAAAATTTCGACGCAGGTGTTCGTAAGAAGGTAGGTAGGTCTCTCTCTCTCTCTCTCTCTCTCTCTCTCTCTCTCTCTCTCTCTCTCTCATTAGATCACACCGCCAGCATCGCTCGATCTCTGAACACAGTGCCTCCACCACCAGGCAGCCCCCAGCCCATCCCTTCCCTCACCCCGTCTCCTGGTGCTGGCCCTGAGGGCGACACACTCGGTACAGACCCATGCCTGCCCTCCTGCCCGCTATTTCTGGCACTGGGGGAAGAGGGGAGGGGTGTTGAGGAAGGTGGGGGGTTGCCCCAGCTTTGCCATGCCACCTCCCCCATTCCCCCACCCCTCCCGAGTGCCTGGGGGATCGAGGAGACACCACATGAGGAGGGGATAATACCACTCGGTGCTGGTGAGGGAGAACACTAGGCTGTGGCTGGGTGTAAGGTTCTCTGGTGGGGAGGAAAGAACGGCACGTCTTGCTGCCAGGGAGGAGGGTGAGTGAGTGGAGTGTGGCATGATGCTTGCTGGAGATGGCACACGCTGTTGGTGGGTTGTAGGTGGCAGACGCTGTTGGAGTGTTGGAGGCAGCTCTCTGCCGGATTGCTGGAGATGGCTCTCTGCCGGAGGGTCGGAGTGGTAAATGCAGCTGGAGTGTTGGAGAAGGCACTCTGCCTGGAGGGTCGGAGATGGCATACGCTGCTGGAGTGTTGAAGGTAAACTCTCTCTGCTGGAGTGTTGGAGGCTACAAGCTCTGCTGTAGTGTTGGAGGTAGCACCCCGTGCTGTAGTGTTGGAGGTAGCACCCCGTGCTGCAGTGTTGGAGGTAGTCTTTAGAAGTGAGGGAGGGCACCCTGGAGGAGGGGAAGGGATAGTGCCCTCCTGTAGAAGTGAGGGAGGGCACCCTGGAGGAGGGGAAGGGATAGTGCCGTCTTGTAGGATGACATGAGTGGCTCCGTCTGTACAGTAAGAAGGTCAATGCCAAACAAACACTTCAGGAAGATGTCTGACCTGACCTCTTATCACAGATCTGTTGATAGCTGTCTGGGAACCTTGGTGTAACAGATATAATTGTCTGGTAACTCGGTGTGTTACAGAGATGACTGTCTGGTAACTTGCTGTGACAGATATAACTGTCAAGTAACTTGGTGTGTTAAACCGATAACTGTCTGGTAACTCAGTGTCGTTGAGATAACTGTCTGGTAACTCAGTGTCATTGAGATAACCGTCTGGTAACCATGTGACAGAGAGAGCTTTCTGGTAACTTGGTGTCACAAAGATAAACTACCTGGAAACTAAGTGTCACAGAGATAAACTGCCTGGTCACAAGGTGTCACATAGATAGATTTCTTAACCACGTTTAGCCTCTGTGGGTCACCCGGTTGTTGGGGTCGTCAGCGAATCCTGGACTCTACGTATAAACTGGCTGCCAGATCTGACGAATGACATAAAAGGATCCAACACCACGGTACTGCTGGAGGAGCCATTTCTCCTTGTGTCTTGCAGAAATACGCCATATTCTCTCTCTCTCTCTCTCTCTCTCTCTCTCTCTCTCTCTCTCTCTCTCTCTCTCTCTCTCTCAACCTAACAATGTCGAGTTTAACTATGCGTCCAATCAAGAAATGGTAGATATTACGTGCAACTTGAAAGGACCCCAAAAATTTCAGCATTCGTCCAGGTTAGCGAAGCAAAACGCCTGGTCTACAGCTCACAAAGTGTGTATGTATGGATGTCAGAGCTATGTTGAGTATATCTAGCTCACGCACCATCTGACTTACTCCACTCGCCCCACGCCCTTGGACACATCTACTCGCCCAACGCCTTCGGACTCAAGATCTTGAGAACTTGAGTGTTACCAGACCCGTGGTCGGTCATGCCTCGAACCTCGTGGGGTTAAAAATGCTTAGATTTCCATGACATATACACGTTCACATGTACAGACCAGAATTCGCCGTTTGGGGAAAAAGAGCGATAAGCGGGAATGCATGTATGCAGGCAAGAAGCACCGAACCAACTCGCAGATGAAGTTTTCATTCGTTCTTTTATCAAGAGAATGTTTTCAGATCTGAATCGGAAGGAAGGTTGTAGGTGAACATGTGTCATGACACTTGAAGCAACAAAACACACCCACCCACTCTCTCTCTCTCTCTCTCTCTCTCTCTCTCTCTCTCTCTCTCTCTCTCTCTCTCTCTCTCACACACACACACACACACACACACACACACACATCTCTCTCTCTCACACACACACACACACAACACCGACACAACGATTTCTTTATCCCCATTCAGACGGGGCTGCGAGCCACTGGGTTCGCGACATCTGTTTCCCCCAGTGGACTGGTTCGAGCCCACATTTTCACAGACACTGCATCCAAGCCAGGAATATCTGTGGTCCTAAGGTGCTTTGTGAGGGAGGAGGGAGGGCACGAGAGTGTGTGTGTGTGTCCAGATGAAAGAGGGGAAAATCATGGTGATTTCTCTCTGACGTTCAACGTCCGAGGATCAGCTGTGTGAGGTACGAAGTGTCGAAGATGGTGGTGATGTCCCCCGGACACCTCCTGCAAGAGCGGTTACAACGCCAGCGAGGAGTCACCTGCGTCGGAGCTGTGTGTACTCTCTCCGTCAGGAGACGGAGAGAGAGAGAGTACAGAGTCGCCTTGAACATCCCCGACACAAAGGAGGCCACCTTACCCTTCTCTCGCGTGGAGTACAGCCTCGAAGCAATATATAAGCGATGGGGTAATAAAAAAAAAAATGAAGGAGGCGCAGAATAAACAGACAATCTTTGCACAGATATTGTGTGCAAATGAATAAATGAATAAATAAATAACGGTTTATTGGACGTAGCCAGCCATCTGCCGGAAAATACACACTGGAGGTATTAAAGATACTTCAGAACTGGGAGGTCGCGACAGTTACTTGTGTGTGTGTGTGTGTGTGTGTGTGTGTGTGTGTGTGTGTGTGTGTGGACAATACGTCACTGGACGTGTGGTGGAAGTGGTCTGCTTGCATGCGTGCATGAATGCCATTAAACCAAGCGTGTATCCGTGATTGCATGAGACTCCTAACACCTCCCGAAGATTCATTGCCTGACGTCCCTCATAAAATATGGACTGGATAATGGGAAAGAGACGGACCAGTAGCCATTCATATTTTTTCCTCCCCCCCCTTTATTTGTTACTGAGAGCAACGATTACAACATTTCCTTATGGAAATATTCTAATTATACCTGTAGAGACTTTGAACATGGTGTTAGAAGAGAGGAACTATTAAGGAAAAAAAAGGCGAAACAGACGGAGAGGAAGAAGGAAGTGGGGGGGAAAAAAGAATAATAGTTATAATGATGTAGATAAACAAAGGAATGGGAGGAAACTGCACAAAGGAAAGAGGAAAACACAGACACACGTGTAGAGAGAACGTTAGATGCATGACTAGATACGAAAGAGAGAGAGAGAGAGAGAGAGAGAGAGAGAGAGAGAGAGAGAGAGAGAGAGAGAGAGAGAGAGAGAGAGAGGAGATAATACCAAAGACGAGATATTCCCGTGTGGAAAGGGGCTAGTGCGCAGCGCTCGTTGCAAAGAAGGAGACAAAGACAGACAGAGACAGAGATGTTTGGCCATACTTTCCCCCCCGGTCCTAAGTTCCACACAAATCACTTCCCTCTATGTGATGATTCCTGCCTTTTCCTTCTCCATTTATCCACGTCATTTCGGTTCTGATTTCATTCGTGCCTTCCTTCATCTCTGACGTTCACTTCCGAAATTGTTTTAAGACAATCTCAGTATATAATCGATCCAGTATATTCCTATATCAAATCTTCAATCCACATTGTCTTTTCTTAATAAGGCTATAAGACCATCTAAGTATATATATATATATAATCGATCCAGTATATTCCTATATCAAATCTTCAATCCACATTGTCTTTTCTTAATAAGGCTATAAGACCATCTAAGTATATATATATATATATATATATATATATATATATATATATATATATATATATATATATATAATCGATACAGTAGTTTCCAATATCAAATCCACCATCTTTTTCTTATTTACTTTTAATCCCTTCCTATCAGTGGTTCGTATACACTCCTTGAGCATATACTAATTACCTTATCCGTGAATACAGTTCGTTATCAGGTCATCTTATTCTTCGACGGAATAATAATATCTGAAATTATGATATATATACATATATATATATATATATATATATATATATATATATATATATATATATATATATATATATATATACACGGGTCAATTATTTACCTGCATGGTACGTCTTCAGCATTCTAAATATCTATTTCAAATTCTCTCTCTCTCTCTCTCTCTCTCTCTCTCTCTCTCTCTCTCTCTCTCTCTCTCTCTCTCTCCGTCTTCGCGTAATCTGTTTCCAAGCCTAATTCCCTTCATGTCTGTCGTGTCAGTATAATTCCCATCTCATTAAACCTCGTCTCACAGCTCTCCCTCTGGTCTCCGTCATAACCCTCATACTTCGTTCCTCCCTCCCATTTTATACACTTCCTTCACGCATCTACCTAACCCCCATTGATCATTATCCTTCACCCTCTTTCACTCTGCCCCTTCATTCCTATTTCTTACAGCTTCTTTCACACTTTCTTTTCATTCTTTTCGACTTCCTTCACCTCCATTTTCCACGCATTACCTTCCTACCCACCTGCTCTCTCTCTCTCTCTCTCTCTCTCTCTCTCTCTCTCTCTCTCTCTCTCTCTCTCTCTCTCTCTCTCTCTCTCCCCTGTTTATCCCCCTGAGCAGATCCTCTTAATAATATCGCGTCTTCCCTCTCCCCACCTGTCGTCTACCCAAAGCCCCTCTTCTGCGCCACCAAATGGAAGGAAATACATCACCGGGGAGCCCAGCCCAGCCCAGCCCAGCACCCCCCGCGCTCTCTCCTCTGTGTGTGTGTGTGTGTGTGTGTGTGTGTGTGTGTGAACCCAAGAAACGCCACCTCCATGAGTCGCCTTGGGTACATTCAGTACGGCAGGACAATAAGTCACTATTATATTCCTTTGGTACAATTACTTTTCCAAGTGCCAGCCTGCGGAAGGTGGCGGTGCATTGGTTACTGGAGTCTGTGATTTATTTCTCCAAAGTCCTCATCTATTCTCTCTCTTTTTTTTTTTTCTCTATATCATTCATGGGATGTATTTTCGCTGGTGGTTTCTTTGCAAAAAAAAGTTTTTTTCTTATATAAGTGGACCTGAGTGTGTGGATTGTTTTTTTTTTGTTTTGTTCTTTTTTGTCCGTAAGGGAGATAGTTCTGGGGGTGTGTTTGGTGTTTTTGCTTGTTATTAATAGGTTCTCTCGGGAGGGCGTTCAGACGCAGATCTGGAGGAGGAGGTTTTCCCCGTGAGAGCGAATTTCTACGGAGTAGCCCTTTGTTCGCAGTGACCTGGGATCGGCGACTTCTTTCAAACCATTATATGGGTCGCTTTGTACTGGCATCTCTTACGATGCGCTCACACGACTCACCTGCACCAAGTTCCTCTCTTCATCTCTCTCTCTCTCTCTCTCTCTCTCTCTCTCTCTCTCTCTCTCTCTCTCTCTCTCTACCGATACACACCATCCACACACCAAGCCCTAAGGGCTCGTCCGTGGTTTCCCCTTGATTGCTTGCTACATATGATGCCTTCGTCCGACAGGAAACATGAAGCAGTTCCCACGGCGTTTCTGTCCCCCCTCTCTCTCTCTTGCTTCCGTGTAGCCCCTGCCTGACCTCGCATTGGCGAAATGTGGCTCATCACTGCTCTGTTAAACGGCGACGTCAGAGACATCGTGTATACAGAAGGTTCACACTGGGATCATCTGATAATACAGATGGTCCTCACCTGTATCATTTGATAATACAGACGTTTCTTACCTGTCTCATTTGATGATACCGATGGTTCTCACCTGTATCATCTATTGATACAGACGGTCTCACCTGTATCATCTATTAATACAGATGGTCCTCACCTGTATCATCTATTAATACAGATGGTCCTCACCTGTATCATCTATTAATACAGACGGTCCTCACCTGTATCATCTATTAATACAGATGGTCCTCACCTGTATCATCTATTAATACAGATGGTTCTCACCTGTATCATCTATTAATACAGACGGCCCTCACCTGTATCATCATGATATACGTTGTGACAGACTTGCATGTAAAGGAAGTACGAATGGCGTTCAACTCCTGAAGAACGACTGCACGACTCTCGGGGTCAAAGGCCGAGCCATCACACCAAAAGGGGATCGTACCGTCGTGCTCATGAGGTTACAGGACGTCTGGTCGTACAGTAGCTGTTGCCAAGAGGAGCAGCGTACACACCCGTCTGGCGGAGACGGGGCAACCATGCTCAGGCACAGAGATGTAGGGAGGACCCGACACGTGCAAAGGAAGTCAGTGCATGGGCGTTCTAGCCCCATGAAGATGCCCCTTGGTGTACTGATGAGAGAGGCGTTCTCCACGGGGTGTTGACGAGAGAGGAGGTCTTGGTGTCTTCCTGGGAGAAGGGGTTATGCCTCACGGAGCCGCTCAGAAAGAAGATTAGATCGGAATGGAAAAATATATATATGTATGCATCTGCGGGATATCTCACGCAGAAAATGATGCGTTCATTATTATCATCAGAACTATGATAAAAGTGTGTGCTAAATACATGAAATTAAAAGCAATCACTGAAGATAAGTTGAATTTGTTAAAAAAAAAAAAAAAAGTATCAAATATATACATATATATTCTTTTCTTTCTTTTAAACTATTCGCCATTTCCCGCGTTAGCGAGGTAGCGTTAAAAACAGAGGACTGGGCCTTTTTTGGAATATCCTCACCTGGCCCCCTCTGTTCCTTCTTTTGGAAAATCAAAAAAAAACGAGAGGGGAGGATTTCCAGCCCCCCGCTCCCTCCCCTTTTAGTCGCCTTCTACGACACGCAGGGAATACGAGGGAAGAATTCTTAATCCCCTATCCCTAGGGATATATATATATATATATATATATATATATATATATATGACTCCGTTGGCTGGGCATCTCTTCATAGCTACGTGCATGATCTATGTCATACCATTTGTCCCTCATTCTTTCCTCGCTGCTTCCTCTCTCAACTGCGTATCAGCGCTTTGGCCTCTCTCGTCGTGTGCGTCATTACTTCGTATAAACTGCTGTATATCACGGCTTAATTGGCCACCCTTGCGTTCGTGCTTTGTCTGAACTGTGCGTATCATCGCTTAATCAGTCACCGTCGTGTCGATGCTTCATCTCGAATTGTGAACACCACCGCTTCGCCTGCCCACCACCCTCCGCGCCATCGGGTCATCTCGCCCGCGTAACGTTGTCATATTCAGTCTTTTTCCCCCTCCTCTTACGCCTCGCTTCTGTCCACTCCGCCGCCTACCTGCACGTCACAGTGTGTGTGTGCTCTCTCTCTCTCTCTCTCTCTCTCTCTCTCTCTCTCTCTCTCTCTCTCTCTCTCTCTCTCTCTCTCTCTACCTCTGGTCTCACCTGTGCGTCATGAGTCTGTCCTTCACCTGTGGGGACTGTTGGCACATACTTCACCAGTGCGTCACTCCGGTAGTCGGGTCAGGAGCCATCGCCATGGCTCCTGGCCAGATGTGTCCCCACCTTGTGTCCCGCGTCTTCCAAATCCTCCTGGGCTTTGATTGGTATTCCTCCGTCGAGAGACAATAATCTAAGAGTCAGGGGAGGGAGGGAAGAAATAAATATATCGTCGTGGTACTGTGGGCAACACGTAGCTAGCTCTCTCTCTCTCTCTCTCTCTCTCTCTCTCTCTCTCTCTCTCTCTCTCTCTCTCTCTCTCTCTCTCTCTCTCAGTTGCTGGACACACAAGTTCCATCCTGGGAAGTGGAGAGAGAGAGAGAGAGAGAGAGAGAGAGAGAGAGAGAGAGAGAGAGAGAGAGAGAGAGAGAGAGAGAGAGAGAGCCAGCCAGCCGGCTGGGGTGTTACTCGTTTCTCCATCTTCAGCGACTCCGGATTAGGCATGACCTCTTGCTCCGCTGGAGTTTCCACTGTCCCTCCGCGGTGAGTAATGCCTCTAGCCACATGTTTAGTTGTCAGATCAATACATCAACGTACCTGCAGCTAACATGCAGGGCTGAGGGGGGGTGGGGAAAAACACGGTTACGCCCGCTTCGGGATAATTAAACACTTCTTTCCCTAAAACCTTGAAAAAAAAAGCTTTCGTAGTATTCCGCAAAAAAAAACAGGTTTCGCAGGAATGCAGACGGGTGAAAATCCTACACTGTACGTTTGGCCGGGGCAATCCCATGGATCTTTTATTGGACAATTGGAGATCAATTAGTGCGATAACCTGCACGTTGCACCGGGGTTATCCTTATCTTCAAGGAGGAGGGGCCGCCACGGACGAGACACAGCGTCCAGGAGATGGACAAAAGGTGGCAACACGGCGGTACACGGATGTAAAAGCACTTATTCCATCCCTCGTTTGGACCCCGAGACGCAGCAGCTATGAGCGAGGAGAGAAAGAGGGAGGGATAGAGGTATAGACTCTAAGGTAACTTTATATAATTCCTCTTCATCTCACTGTGTCGTGCCCCCGGAGACGACGGGGTACGACTCCACCATCTCAGGGGTGACGGACGAGCCTTCTGGTAAATGATTTATGGCTATTGGATCTTTCTAAAGGTTCCATCATAGTGAGTCTTTTTTTTTTTTTTTTCTACCATCAGAATCTCTCCTTACATGACCCTAAGATCTGTGCAGTACTCTTATCCCCTGTGTGCACGATGGTGTGCGACCTGTGTGCACGATGGTGTGCGGCCTGAGAGCACGATGGTGTACGACCCGTGTGCACGATGGTGTGCGACCCATGTGCACGATGGTGTGCGACCTGTGTGCACGATGGTGTGCGACCTGTGTGCACGATGGTGTGCGACCCGTGTGCACGATGGTGTGCGACCCGTGTGCAAGATAGTGTGCGACCCGTGTGCACGTTGGTGTGCGACCCGTGAACACGTTGGTGTGCGACCTGTGTGCACGATGGTGTGCGACCCGTGAGCACGATGGTGTACGACCTGTGTGCACGATGGCGTACGACCTGAGAACACGATGGTGCACGACCCGTGTGCACGATGGCGTACGACCTGAGAACACGATGGTGCACGACCCGTGTGCAAGATGGCCATCCAACCCATCGGTGTCAAGTGGCATTCAGGGTCGTGCCGTCGTGCTTGTGAGGGCCAAACCCGTCGTGGTTGTGAGGGCCAAACCCGTCGTGGTTGTGAGGGCCAAACCCGTCGTGGTTGTGAGGGCCAAACCCGTCGTGCTTGTGAGGGCCAAACCCGTCGTGGTTGTGAGGGCCAAACCCGTCGTGGTTGTGAGGGCCAAACCCGTCGTGCTTGTGAGGTGATGACGTTATCATACCCAGGACATGCCGGCCCCTCTGTACGAGAGAGGATGTGGCTGACCTGACACGGCATTATATACCTTCATTTACACCAGGCTAGAAATAGCACATGGTCGGAAATCCGTCCTCCTCGAGAGCCTGATGCTGCAATCCAGAGAGTCTGAGTACCCTGGGTGTTCGTGGGGAGGTAGCGAGGCGGATCTCCCAAGCAATACACCCATCAGATCTGGAAGAGGCTTGACGGAGGTCGGTGGGGGAGGAGGAGGAAGAGGAGGACAACCCCAAGAGCTCTACCTTTTGTGTGTGTGTGTGTGTCTCCTGTGACGCTGACAACTACTGTGAACAAGACAAGCTCTCTCTCTCTCTCTCTCTCTCTCTCTCTCTCTCTCTCTCTCTCTCTCTCTCTCTCTCTCTGTCGACCAGGCGACTGCTTGCTATTCCACACTAATCATCTTAAGCACGCCACTGCTCATGTCAGGGCACAGATAAACATACTCGATGCCTGGCCTCTTTTTTTTTTTGGAGGGGAGGGTGGAGGGGCAGACACCTTTTTATATAGCAAGGGACCAATCCGGTTTCCCCTCCGGTGGCAAGACTTGCATAACCTGTACACAACACTCTAGGAAAAAAAAAAAGATTTTATTATTATGATGATTATATTCCTGCATCTAGAAAATTGTGTCACCGATGCAGTTTTTCTTGGGGGGGGGGAGTTTTCATTCGCTGGCAAGGAGCTGAGGGGAGGTGGGTGGCTGGGGACGATCTTACTCCTCCTGATCCCGTGGCCTGTGGCGCAAAAGAGGATATAGAATGCACGGAAGGCCCTAGGGGGCTGGGGCTGCAGTCACTGAATTATATAACAAGTGTTTACAATAGGCAGAGTTAGGAGGCACCCCGACGATCGGTATATGGTCGCAATGCTCTACACCCTCCTTGCGATACACACGGTGGGAGTCATCTCTTACAGCTGAACCGATCTTCCTGTTATCTGTGTACTCTGCACGAGTCCCAAGCCATCAGTATCATCTGTCAAAGCCAAGGCAAGACATCCAGAGCTTTCACTACAGAACCAGAAACTCCTGTTACCCGTTCCGTCTTAAGACCCCTGGGTACACAGCCCTTGAGCAAGATGGAGCGACCCTTGAGCACGACGGTACTGCCCTTGGGTACGATGGCCTAATCTTCGACCTATCCCTGAAGGGACAGGTTAGAGGCAGAACACTCGAATCGCCGTCGCACAGACCCAAGGTTCCGGGGAGATCGTCCAGCCTTAAAACACTACGGAAAAAAGATGCAGTCCCCTGGAAAGCAGTGGAAGAAAAGGACAGCAAAGCGAAGTCTCTCTCTCTCTCTCTCTCTCTCTCTCTCTCTCTCTCTCTCTCTCTCTCTCCCTCGCTCACACCGTGCCGTGTCCTTCCTGCAAAACGTAGGGTTCTTAGTTCCTTAGTAACCACCAACACCCCCTTCCCCCATCCACCACTAACAGAAGATTTCAGAGGCATTAATTTCAAAATGACAGAGTTTCAGAAGTGGCCCCGATATTGGCAATCTGTGGCCACCCGCACCGGAGAGCCAGCCGTGCTGTGAGGGACCGTGAGCCAGGAGCTGTGTGTGGGAAGAGAGAGTGAATGTACGACAAAATTTATGTCACCCGGGGGATTTTATGAAAATGTGTGTGTGTGTGTGTGTGTGTGAGAGAGAGAGAGAGAGAGAGAGAGAGAGAGAGAGAGAGAGAGAGAGAGAGAGAGAGAGAGAGAGAGAGAGAGAGAGGACTGTCAAGTTGTTTGAAAAGGAATTAGTACGAAGGCAATCGAGAGGTTGCAAGGGTAAGAAGGCACTGATATCAACACGGGGAGAGGGTGGTGGTGGGTTCATTTAGCTGTGAGAGTGGCACTATGTAAGTGCTTTACTGATGTCCAGTGCCACGGTGAAGGAGGCGGTCGTGTGTGAGAGAGTGGTTCTGAGTGAGAGGAGTCTAGTTATGCCCGGTGCCAGTGACCTGTTATGTAAAGCACACCATCAACTTTCCTCTCAGGCGAGTCACGTGTTCTCCTGTGGACTATGCTTTTATTTGTGCTGTCCGCGTACATGTATAACATGTTCATGGACAGACGTACACTTTCATGTGTACTGGTCTACAATATATATATATATATATATATATATATATATATATATATATATATATATATATATATATATATATATATATACATATGTGTATATATATATATATATATATATATATATATATATATATATATATATATATATATATATATATATATATACACATATGTATATATATATATATATATATATATATATATATATATATATACATACATAGGTGTTACCGGACTTTACTTGCTTAAGGTTACAGCGCGAGTGAAAAAAAAAATTCACCTTTGGGGAAAAGGGTACTGTCTCGTTAAAGAATTTCTCGTTTCAAAGAAGCCTGTCTTCATTGCCGTTTCCCGCATTAGCGAGATAGCGCCAGGAACAGACAGAAGAAATAGGCCGCTGCCATGTGTAATGCACCGAAACACAGCTCCTTATCCAAAATCAGGCCCTACAGACTTTTCCATGGTTTAACCCGGATGTTTCACATGCCCTGGTTCAGTACACTGAAGCACGTCGACCCCTATATACCACATCGTCCCAGTTCACTCTATCCCGTGCACACCTTTCACCCTCCTGCATGTTCAGGCCCCGATGGCCCAAAATCTTTTTCACTCCATCCTTCCATCTTCAATTAGGTCTCCCGCTTCTCCTTCTTCACTCCATTTTTAACATACAGCCTCTGTGTCAACCTTCCCTTAATCATTCTCTCATGTCCAAATCAGTTCAGCACATCCTCTTCTGCTCTCTCAACCACACTCTTTTTATGACCACACCTCTGTCTTACTCGATTAAACCATCATATATATATATATATATATATATATATATATATATATATATATATATATATGGGAGAGGAGGCGTCTGAAAATACTCTCCTCCTCTATCAATTTCTAAAAGAAGGAACAGATGAAGAAGACAAGGGAGGATTTTTCTGCTCTCTAAAGCTGAAACATCTGTTCTAGACGCTACCTCGCTCACGTGAGAAGTAGAAAACAAGTATGAAAGAATATATATATATATATACACATCCTGAACACGCACTGGTCTTCTCTGTATACATGTAGAGTTCTACGGCTGTACACGTAATGTCATTCACGTGCAAAGGTCTTGCACGTGGTTCTATACAGGCGGAAGCGCACGCGGACGGACGTGCACCTAGAGGGGACGTGCACCTGTGGTTGAACTCCTAATGCAGTTGGCCTGCATTCTTATGTGCTCGTCAGCGGTTGTCTGGCGCACGCACGCACACACACACACACACACACACACACACACACACACACACACACACTTGCTTCTGCCGCCGCTCCTCCTCCACCCCCGGTCACTGCTCCCACACGCTCGCCCTACCAGCCACACCTCCTGCTCCTTGCTGTGACTGTTCTTGCTACTTATGGTGCTGGTCTTGTTACTTATGGTGCTGGCCGTGTTACTTATGGTAGTGGTCTTGCTACTTATGGTGCTGGTCTTGTTACTTATGGTGCTGGTCTTGTTACTTATGGTAGTGGTCTTGCTACTTATGGTGCTGGTCTTGTTACTTATGGTGCTGGCCGTGTTACTTATGGTAGTGGTCTTGTTACTTATGGTGCTGGCCGTGTTACTTATGGTGCTGGTCTTGTTACTTATGGTGCTGGTCTTGTTACTTATGGTGCTGGTCTTGTTACTTATGGTGCTGGTCTTGTTACTTTTGGTGCTGGCCGTGTTACTTATGGTGCTGGTCTTGTTACTTATGGTGCTGGTCTTGTTACTTATGGTGCTGGTCTTGTTACTTATGGTGCTGGTCTTGTTACTTATGGTGCTGGCCGTGTTACTTATGGTAGTGGTCTTGCTACTTATGGTGGCAGTGGTGGCGGTGTTGCTACTTATGGCAGTGGTAGTGGTGGTGTCCCTTGCTACTTATGGTTGAAGTAGTGGTGGTGGTGGTGGCGTTCTTGTTACTTATAGTAGTGTCATTGGTCTTGCTACTTAAGGTAGTCAGGCAATCTTGCTACTTAAGGCTGAAGTAGTGGTAGTAGTAGTAGTAGTAGTAGTAGTAGTGGTGAAAAAACAAAAAACACGCCATTGTATTGTACGTCCCAGACCCTAAAACCGAGAGAGTTTATATAGAATTCAAGCAATTTATATTTACTGGTTTGTATGTTCTGTGAAGGTCACGGGGGACCACGAAGACTTTGCATGAATATTTCATCACGATGCACATTAACCTGTTGCACTTTCTTCCTGATTACTCCCGACCTGAGGTGGATGCAACCCGCTCACTCCCACCACAGGTGGATGCAACCCGCTCACTCCCACCACAGGTGGATGCAACCCGCTCACTCCCACCACAGGTGGATGCAACCCGCTCACTCCCACCACAGGTGGATGCAACCCGCTCACTCCCACCACAGGTGGATGCAACCCGCTCACTCCTACCACAGGTGGATGCAACCCGCTCACTCCCACCACAGGTGAATGCAACCCGCTCACTCCCACCACAGGTGGATGCAACCCGCTCACTCCTACCACAGGCGGATGCAACCCGCTCTCTCCTACCATAGGTGGATGCAACCCGCTCACTGCTACCACAGGTGGATGCAACCCGCTCACTCCCACCACAGGTGGATGCAACCCGCTCACTCCTACCACAGGTGGATGCAACCCGCTCACTCCCACCACAGGTGGATGCAACCCGCTCACTCCCACCACAGGTGGATGCAACTCGCTCACTCCCACCACAGGTGGATGTCGGTCTCAGGTGAACGAGGGGTGTCTCTTCGCGGATAAATCCACTTCCTGCACGAACCCTAGCCCAAGATGAATGGATGACACCGGGCCTTTCCCTAACACCAAATAGATCATATAGCCCTTTCCTGCCCCTACGTGGATGACGGAACTTTTCTGCCTTGTACCAGATGGATGATGCAGAGCTTCCATAACTCCAAAAGGTTGATACAGATATTTTCTGGCTTCTGGATGGATGATACAGCCATCTCCTGTCCTCTGATGGATGATGCAGCCCTCTCCTGACCTATGGGGACTAATACAACCCACTGCTGACCAGTGATGGATGACAGCTCTCGTTGGATGACATAGCCTACCTCCTAGGTCAATGTTGGTCAACACAGTCCACCATCCACACCTATAATGGATGACGATCCAACTCCTGAGGCCGCGATGGATGACAGTCCACCACCTTGGGCCCATGATGCATGGCAACGCGGCACCTAGGCCCACGGTGGATGACGCAGCTCAACACCTGTGCCCACGATGGATGATGATACTGCCCACCACTTGGGTAGGCCACTGTAAAGCCATATGCGGATGACTGCCGCCCCTGTGGAAGCCCAGGAGGATGACTTTCACCCCTGTGGAAGCCCCCGGTGGACGAGTGGAGCCTCCCAGTCTTTACCCAAGCCAAGACTGACAATTACGTGCGGGCGCTAAGATCATGACCCACACGCCTGGCCCCACACCATCCCTGGCCCACCAGGACTGCTGTAACCTTGGCCAGGTCTTCGATATATGTATCCGGCAGCTGAACCATCACAGGCATTCAACCCCAGCGACGGAGGTTTTAAGTTCGTGCGGGTTAGCTTTCGCACCAAAGGGAGGTTCATTGAAAGTACAACCTCTTGTCCTCTGTACTGGATGTCAAAGCGTCCTGAACCCCGCTGAGAGAGAGAGAGAGAGAGAGAGAGAGAGAGAGAGAGAGAGAGAGAGAGAGAGAGAGAGAGAGAGGGAGATGAAATCTATAATGCTGTCCCATCAGTCCCTGCTCTGGTGAGTTGACATTTGATGGATTGATGATGTAGGGGTAGAACGCGACCTTAACGATGGCAACTCGCTGGGCAGTGATTGCGACTGAAGGAACAGATGAATTTCCCTTCTCTTAAGACGTTTTCTGGCTACTGACTAAGTTGAGTGCTACGAGATATTCATGAGAATAATGGAATACCAATGGACTTAGGTATGTGTGTTTTGTTGACGTCACTATAATCTCAGGTGTTCGGTTCTTGGGATACGGTGTTTGTAAACGAACATCTAATGTATCGAGCAGGTGTTTTGTAGAGTGAGTGCTTGGCCTCATCCACGCAGGCGTGACTCACGTAGAAAACACGTAGCCAACGCAAGGTCATAAACCCTTCACTTCCCTTCATCACTCGCTACTTACATGTACCGCATAAAGCATTATAGTTATACCTCGAGACTTCAACCTATCTTCTCCATAATTTCTCGTGCTTGTTTGATGGATTGTAAACAAATCATCTCTGCTTTCCACCTCTACGTCATATGTTGCTAAGTGACTATGCAGTAAGAGAATCCTATATACCTAGCCAATAGCTCTTATATCACTTATAGTCTTTCCCATACACCTGTCATACCAGGTCACCGTCTGCTCGATCAACTTATAATCTCTCCCAAACACCTGTTATTCCAGGTCATCGTCTACTCTATCACTTATAATCTCTCCCAAACACCTGTTATACCAGGTCAGTGAGTGCTCTATCACTTATAATCTCTCCCAAACACCTGTTATACCAGGTCAGTGAGTGCTCTATCACTTATAATCTCTCCCAAACACCTGTTATACCAGGTCAGTGGGTGCTCTATCACTTATAATCTCTCCCAAACACCTGTTATTCCAGGTCAGTGGTGCTCTATCACTTATAATCTCTCCCAAACACCTGTTATTCCAGGTCAGTGGTGCTCTATCACTTATAATCTCTCCCAAACACCTGTTATACCAGGTCAGTGAGTGCTCTATCACTTATAATCTCTCCCAAACACCTGTTATTCCAGGTCAGTGAGTGCTCTATCACTTATAGTCTCTCCCAAACACCTGTTATACCAGGTCAGTGAGTGCTCTATCACTTATAATCTCTCCCAAACACCTGTTATACCAGGTCTGTGGTGCTCTATCACTTACAACATCTCCTAAACACCTGTTATACAGGTTAACGAGTGCCACATCGTACCTCTCCCCAACACCTGTCATACCTGGACAATGGGTAATGAATAATGCTTATTCCTCCCCTCGTATCACTCATGCCTGAACAATGAGTAATATATACCCCCTTCCTTCCTTCCTTCATTTCCACACACATGTCATACATGACCACTGAATGTCTGGCGACTCTTAACCCTTCCTTTACACCTGTCATACCTGACTAATGGGTATCCAATGGATCATTTCTTTTTTCCTTCCCACCCTTCTCTCTCTCTCTCTCTCTCTCTCTCTCTCTCTCTCTCTCTCTCTCTCTCTCTCTCTCTCTCTCTCTCTCTCTCTCCCCACCTCAACATCCGGGAAATCGTGGCTGAATGACACACCCCCTCTCTCCTCTGTCACCCCCCGCCCCCCACCTCTGCAACCGCTGGCTGGTGTGGTGAAGAAGCTAATGGGTGATCTCCACACCCCCACAGCCATCATACTTGTCATGCCTGCCTGGCTCATGGGGCGCTGGATGATCTCTCTCTCTCTCTCTCTCTCTCTCTCTCTCTCTCTCTCTCTCTCTCTCTCTCTCTCTAGGTAGTCGTAGGCAAGAAAGTGCTCTCTCTCTCTCTCTCTCTCTCTCTCTCTCTCTCTCTCTCTCTCTCTCTCTCTCTCTCTCTCTCTCTCTCTCTAGGTAGTCGTAGGCAAGAAAGTGTTCTCTCTCTCTCTCTCTCTCTCTCTCTCTCTCTCTCTCTCTCTCTCTCTCTCCCCACCGATGATGACCCAGCCCCAGACCCGTGTACACGCCCTGAGAGACCCCCTACACACCAGAGCTTGTGGCATTTAGACAACCGTCGTGACTCCCGATAAAAAGGAGGAGATCTGGCTACGAGGAGGAGCGGACGTGGCCAGAGGCCGTTGATACTTGGCACGTTCTGGATGGTTCCTCCTCCCCTTCCCTCCACCACACACACACACATACACATACACACACACGCACACACCACCACCAACACCACCACATACCTCACCATCATTCCTCTTCTCCACACACACACACACACACACACACACACACGTCTCTAACATGTACATACAACACTCACATCCACCACCACAAAACACGTCACCAACAAATACGACATTTCCGTCCCCCGCCTCCCTTCCTCCCTCTTCCCCACGTAACATCTCCAACAGGGATGACTCCATCATTACGACCCTGCAGGGGTGTGACGTGCTCCCACCTTTCCCTATCCTCATCGCCTCCTGCTCTGGATGAACCTTTAGCAATAGAAAAACACTCGTCTTATCACCGCCTACCACCAGGCCCGATAACAACCACGGTACTAAGTAGAGTTGTGAGAGACACTTGAAATCCATCGTTGAGTAACTGACAGTTCCACCCAGTCTCACATATTTACTGAAGTGTCTTACATTGCTAAAACTACGTAGCCTGGTTACAGCTGGCATTACTGTACTGTACCTTATCGTACCGTCGGTGGGGTTCCTTTCCTCTTTAGATTAAAGGTCTGACATCTGCATCACCACACGGCAAAGAGGCAAATTTTCATTAGTAAATGAAATAAGAATATCGTGAACATTTTACCAATATTCAGATATATACTTCCCTGTTTAATTCCTTGAACACAAGAAGACGCTATATGACCCCTAAGCACGACGGTGAGACCCTTGGAACGACGGTGCGACCCTTGAGCACGACGGTGAGACCCTTGGAACGACGGTGTGACCCTTGAGCACGACGGTGTGACCCTTGGAACGACGGTGCGACCCTTGAGCACGACGGTGAGACTCTTGGAACGACGGTGCGACCCTTGAGCACGACGGTGTGACCCTTGGAACGACGGTGTGACCCTTGAGCACGACGGTGTGACCCTTGAGCACGACGGTGTGACCCTTGAGCACGACGGTGTGACCCTTGAGCACGACGGTGTGACCCTTGAGCACGACGGTGTGACCCTTGAGCACGACGGTGAGACCCTTGAGCACGACGGCGCGACGGCCAGGCCTTCATATCCAAGGGTCGCACCGTCGTGTTCTAAAGCTTCGTACCTTCGCACTAAAGTGTCGCAGCGACGTGCCAAAGGGTCGTTCAGTCGCGCTCAAGTAGTTAAATTGCTGCTGATGATGATGACGTCAGACTCCATCTTCAGGGCGTTTTTGAATGGACCGGCCGTAGGAGATATCATCTCCCAGCAACAACATTATTAGAGCAGCGGTTCACTTATTTATACAGTTGATCTATCTGCCTTACTTCCGGGGCGCGCGCTGGGCTGCCCCTACGAGCAACCTCCTGACTACGTCCAGGTGCGGCTTCCCTGCAAGGACATGACAACACCCCTTCCCTCCCTCCCTCTCCTTCCCTCCCTCTCCTTCCTTCCCTCTCCTTCCCTCTCTCCCAAAAGCAGGTGAGTCCTTCCCTAAACGTATGCTCGACTGGACGTTTCTGGACCGTGGTCCCTAAAACACACTTCACAGCGCCACTCAGTTACCGAACGGGGGGTCAAAATCCACGATACAGTCCCGCCCTCAAAAGTCATGCCTCCCGTAATGCTAATATTGAGAGAGAGAGAAAGAGAGGGAGAGGGAGAGAGAGAGAGAGAGAGAGAGAGAGAGAGAGAGAGAGAGAGAGAGAGAGAGAGAGAGTTGTGCCATAAAGCAGAATTCATGACGTCTGCCACTGATTTTCGTGGCGATGGTTTTTTTTTTTTTCGTGAATGTAAAATCACCTTGTGTTGTGCTCACTGATGCAGATTCTAGGGTCATTTTGTCTATACTATGAGCTCCTTCTCTCTCTCTCTCTCTCTCTCTCTCTCTCTCTCTCTCTCTCTCTCTCTCTCTATCTATCTATCTATCTATCTATATCAATATATATATACCAACAAGGACGTCTCTCTTACTGATACCATGTGTAAAACCATCATTTCAGAGGATCATACATAACCTTCCCAAGGACCCAAGGCCATGCACTCACTGATCCGGTAAACATCGTTCGAGGGAGATGAAGTCTACTGCCTCTGGATACGCCTGGCTCATGATACCTTACAGCACCGACGGATGCATGACGGTATAAGTGAACAGTCAGTGCCTGAGCGATTATGCCCACCCGACGACGTGGAATGTCGAGACGAAGCTGGGAATATATCAGCGTGGATGTGCTCGAGGTATACACCGAGTTTAACAGACGAAAATATATATATATATATATATATATCTTTCTTTCTTTCAAACTATTCGCCATTTCCCGCGTTAGCGAGGTAGCGTTAGGAACAGAGGACTGGGCCTTTTTTGGAATATCCTCACCTGGCCCCCTCTGTTCCTTCTTTTGGAAAATTAAAAAAAAAACGAGAGGGGAGGATTTCCAGCCCCCCGCTCCCTCCCCTTTTAGTCGCCTTCTACGACACGCAGGGAATACGTGGGAAGTATTCTTAATCCCCTATCCCCAGGGAAAATATATATATATATATATATATATATATATATATATATATATATATATATATATATATATATATATATATATGAATAAGAAAAATAATCAAAATTGGAAAGGCACACTAGCGAGGGTATGTTCATGTATACCGGCAGCCTACGGCCATGACCGGGATTGCAGAGCAGGGGCTCAATTGCTGGTTGGTATTCGGCGCTGGTCACCGCCTCTAAGAACCGCTCTCACGAACAGGCCTAGCAGGCATCGGCCTTATCAGGGAACACCTGCGTACTGGGCAGGGAAACCTGTTCTCCTTCCTCACATCACACTCGCCAATATATTATATGATTCAATGTGTTTAATGCCATTCTATTAACATATCTCATTCGCTTATATTTTATCTATAACTCTCTATCTGTATGTCTGTTTATATATTCATCTAACTATCTTCTTTTTTTTATCTATACGTCTGTCTCTATAAACTGTGAGCTCTGCAACCAGGGGATTTGGTTTACGGGGCTCCCACAGCTCTCAGGAAGACAGCCACGTCCATCGGGTGGAGGACCACAATGCCATGAAAAAACGTTGCAATGTCTTTTGCTTGTGTGAGCTGGGTAAGTACGGGGCGGTTCATAGGCGTGGGTGTCCTCAGTCACGACCGTGGTAGCTGGATCTTCGGCATTAAGGGAGGTCTTGTGATGTGTTGCTTGGCGAGCCGCGAAGCTATGGAGGTGGGGTGGGTGGGTGTTCGGACCACGAATGTGCAGGTGTGACTAGCGTTTGCCGAGTGTTTTGTATATTGGAAGGGGACTTAACGCTTTGGGTAGCTCGTCTAGCATTTACCAAGTCTTTCCGGTGGGAATATATCGTGGCAATGTGGGTGCCACAAGTTGGGTTTGGAGAGAGATGTGACTACAGGTGACTGAAGAGTATAATGGTGAAGCGTACTGCAGTCTGTAGCTGTGTAAGTCATGTATAATCCAAGCACTGTGTCAACATCTGTTGGTTCTACTGTATTGTCATGGGAGGGATGTGGTGGCGTGAGCAGGGGGATGAGGGGCGTATGTTTCCATATAAGTTTCAAGAACTTTTATCACACTGTTCGGCACCCCACACTGGCACCGGTCAGCTCAGAGGTACGGCCCTTGAATACGACGGTATGATCCTCGAGCACGACGATGCGACCCTTGAGTACGACGGTGCGACCCTTGGGTACGACACGACCCTTGAGTACGACGGTGCGACCCTTGAGTACGACACGACCCTTGAGTACGACGGTGCGACCCTTGAGTACGACCCTCGGATATGATGGCCTGGCCTTTCAACCTGACCCTTAAAAGTGTTGGTCAGAGGCAGAGCCATCATGCCTAAGGGTCGTGTCTCCGTATGCAAGGGTGGTGGTACCGCCTTGTTCAAAGGGTTAAGTACCATGTTCACCTTGAGTATTATCTTCACATTAGCTGTCATCATACCTGACATGTTTATCTGCACTGCTTATGTATATACATGTATATATATATATATATATATATATATATATATATATATATATATATATATATATATATATATATATATATATATATATACTGATAGAGCTAAAATTTCGCAGGTCAGCAGCTTCGTATTTTCTATTACTGATCCATTTTGTCCTCCAATATAAATCAATCAAGTTAATATACATCGATCCCAAAATCAATGCGAGTTCGCCGGGCGCAGAAAGATCAATAACACGGTATTGAATGGTGGTTAACTCCGTACGTCAAGTCATATACATTTGAACGCTAAGTTCTGGGAGATACACCTCCTTTCAAACCTGTTTTTCAATACCTTGAAAGCTACCGACAAGAGGTCTGATCGGTATCTTGAGAGGCCAACAGCCAACCAGACGGACCAGTTGCTTTTGTTTTCATATTTTAATTGGCTGCCAATGGTGGTGATGAGGGCCCAGACCGGTTCTGACGTGGCTAGTGTTCTGTATGACTTTCTGAAAAACGTCATAAATAATTCTACCCTTTTTTTTTTTTTTTTTTTTTTTGGTGGGGTGGGGGGGGGGGGGAATGTTTAATATTATGACACTTCAGATAGCATCATATGTGTTTTAATGTATATATATATATATATATATATATATATATATATATATATATATATATATATATATATATATATATATATATTACTCTGGAATGAGGGGCTCCTTTCTTATGGTTTATGTGAGAAGTGTACCTTCAATGTCTTCCATTATGGACCTGGGCAAGCCTCACAGTGAAATGTATAGCACGCTGAAAATTGGCTGACAGAAAAGAACTGCTCTGAGAGAGAGAGAGAGAGAGAGAGAGAGAGAGAGAGAGAGAGAGAGAGAGAGAGAGAGAGTAACTGAAGTACCTGCGTTAGGGCAATACATCTTATCCCTGATGACCAAACGAGCGGGTTTAGCCTCCTGTACCACCCACTGGGCATACATCATGAACAGCCAAGGGATCATCTGTTCTGCACCAAGTCTTAATCCCAGTAGAGTAAGTTCTTGCGCCGCGCCTTCGCATTTTTTGATCACCTCCTTCCACATCCTCTCGGTTTCACCTTCGTGTGGCCCTTCAGCAAGGAATGGACCTCAGCGGGCAGTGTGTGGCCTGATGGCCTGGGAGTGAATGGGCAATTCTCATTCAATTACGATGTTCATGATTCCATACAGAACACACACGATGATGGACTGTATTTACTGCTACAGTTACGATGTTTATGATTCCATACAGAACACACGATGATGGACTGTATTTACCACTACAGTTACGATGTGCATGATTCCATACAGAACACACACACGATGGGGTACTGTTCTAATCGCAGTCAGTTACGACATATATTACGTAACCTCTTAGTGGTTCGCCTGGGCTCGAACCAGGTGAAGTACTAACTGTCTAGCGATGAACAAACTTCATGCGTGCGATGAAGAAGTACAAGAAGATGATGATGAAAAAGAAGAAACAAAAACATGTAACCTCCTTCATATCCATCATGATCACCGGGTAATTTCATTGTCATGAGATACAAAACAAAAAAAATATATATATAAATCATACAAGATCTTTATAATACATTCAACGATCTTTTCTTCTTCCTCTTCCTCTTCTTCTTCTTCTTCTTCTTCGTCTTCTTCTTCTTCTTCTTCGTCTTCTTCTTCTTGGTCTTCTTCCTCTTCTTCCTCTTCTTCTTCTTCTTCGTCTTCTTCTTCTTGGTCTTCTTCCTCTTCTCTCTTCGTCTTCTTCTTGGTCTTCTTCTTCTTCTTCGTCTTCTTCTTCTTCTTCCTCCTCCTCCTCCTCTTCGTCTTCTTCTCCTTCTTCTTCTTCTTCGTCTTCTTCGTCGTCTTCCTCTTCTTCTCTTCTTCTTCTTCTTCTTCTTCATGATGATGATGATGTGGTCAGATTCCATCGGCAACTTGAGCGGCGGCGGCGGCGGCGGTGGTGGCCGCTTTCCTTGGAGCACACACACACACACACACACACACACACACACACACACACACACAGGTCAGTGAACCCGCTCTCCCTTCCGACTCTTGTTTCAATGGTTTTTGTTCTTCGGTGATCCGCTCAGCAACGGAACATAAACTGACACACACACACACACACACACACACACACACATACATATCCGGTCATAGCCACGGGCTAGTGAGGAAGAGCACTTCTACATCACACGTGTCCATTCTACTTCCGTCAACTTACTTCTTTAATGTATCATTGCCATATATTTGAATGACAGCCGTCCATTTACTGTGCAAGGCTTGATCATACAGGTGGTCCCATCTCCCCCCAACACCCCTCGCCACATACCCACACACACACACACACACACACACACACACACACGCACGCCCTTGTTGGATCATTACCACACACACACACACACACACACACACACACACATTAAGCTATTTTTCCTCCTTTCAAATTGAGAAATGCCAGGGACGTTCTTGAATTCTTCGACGGCAGTCAGTTACAAGCACAAAATCAACAACACTTGCGTCCTTTTTTCTCTCTCCTAAGTTTGTGTCTCTTCGTGCACGTGAGGACGTGCATGCGTGTACGTGCATCATAACAGGTAATGGTCACAGTGCACAGGACCGACGATAAATCGCCCTCATCGTTCCGTTCACGGCCCTAGAGTGATTTTGATTTGTGCCTCAAAAAAAGAAGAAAAAAAAAAAAAACGGGGAATTTATTGTGCAATCGTACCCATCCTCTGGGCGGTAGCGCAGACTATGATCCCGGAGTACACAGAAGGTCCAGAGACCAGACCACCATGACTGAAATGCATAAAAAAAGAAGAAAGGTACACGGAATGCGGACTGAAGTCCACATGGCCAAGGCAGAATGCATCTCGAGCATTGTTATGGACGAAAGGTTTACGAAGATCTTCTATGCCGGGAATGCTCTCTGGACTCGCTAGGTATACACTAGTTAAGTACCACAGTGGTGCAGAGTGGGAGAGCAGTTCTGTTGGCACTGATGTCCCCGAGAGAGAGAGAGAGAGAGAGAGAGAGAGAGAGAGAGAGAGAGAGAGAGAGAGAGAGAGAGAGAGAGAGAATGAGAGAATATGAGCTGTAAATCTATCACAATACGTCCCGTTCATGTTTACTCATACGCTTCCTCTATGTACCACTGCATCATCTCAGGAGCCACACCCAGCCTGTAAGATGCACACGAACCAATCGTCCTACCACATCTGTACGAACATTTCTTTTTTTTTGTGTCTTATCGATCACCACTGTACCTCTTCGGTCTGACGCGGCTGACACAGTGTTATCAGACTGGTTTTACCAGTCGAAGGGGCCGCTACAGCAGGAGGGTGTGCCTCGCAGCCACGTCCCTGACGAGTGAGAGAGAGAGAAGGAAAAAAAATATTAGACTGTGGGAGGTACATGGACAGAACGGACCACTGTGAAAACCCACCAACCAGTTCAAGGGCGTTCAGTGGGAGGACCACATCACCTCGAGGGGGACTCGAACAGAGGGAGAAGACCTATACGGGACGACGACGACGACGACTAAGACGACGACGAGCCAGGACGACAACTCTAGAGGATTAGGCATCGCGAGCGGAGACGACTGTTCTGCGACAGACGTGTGCTGAGGGAGGAGGGCGGCGGGAGGAGGAGCGGGAGAACATTATCATCGAGGGTTATCCGATACACACTCTCTCACCGTGGCGTGATGAAGGCCGTGGGAGAGTCAGCCGCCCCAAAAACCCCCACTCGTTATCTACGACCATCATGTACGTGGAGGCGGAGGAGGCGGCGGAGGCGGAGGCGGAGGAGGAGGCGGAGGAGGAGGCGGAGGAGGAGGAGGAGGCGGAGGAGGAGGCGGAGGAGGAGGCGGAGGCGGAGGAGGATCAGGAGGCGGAGGAGGAGGAGGAGGCGGAGGCGGTGGAGGCGGAGGCGGAGGCGGAGGAGGAGGCGGAGGCGGAGGAGGCGGAGGAGGAGGAGGCGGAGGAGGAGGCGGAGGCGGAGGAGGAGGAGGAGGCGCAACCTAACCTTCATGTATTGTGACGTCACCCACCGTAACCCTAGCCTAGCCTAACCCACATCACTGTGAAGTCACGTACGCCAAATCCTGATGTCACCCTTATTGTCCTGACGCCAGATGACTTTATTATCATAACGTCACCCGCATTCCTCCGAGGTCGACGGTAGCGTCCTGACGTCATGCATATCACTGTGACGTCACGCACACGTGACGTTAGTACTCTGACGTCACCCCTAATCACCACGGCGATCGTATCAATGCGCTGAAAACTGTGCTGGTCTACCGTCATGCCCATAACTGATGTCAGCGGGCCACGACTCGTCACACATAC
The DNA here is from genome assembly GCF_036320965.1 of Panulirus ornatus. Classification (NCBI taxonomy): domain Eukaryota; kingdom Metazoa; phylum Arthropoda; class Malacostraca; order Decapoda; family Palinuridae; genus Panulirus; species Panulirus ornatus. The sequence continues at coordinate 11,333,537 of NC_092242.1, read as the reverse complement.
ACACACACACACACACACACCTGCTGCCCCAGCATACAGAGAGGCCTATCAGACCCATGGCAGATGTGTTGAGTCATGTGATAAACCTCGTTTTGACAACTCCTATAAACATATTACGGCAATCATTCTTTTACTCCTCTTATGTCTTAGTCTTTTTCCATCTCCCTCCCACTCATATATATATATATATATATATATCTATTTCATTATTATACTTTGTCGCTGTCTCCCGCGTTTGCGAGGTAGCGCAAGGAAACAGACGAAAGAAATGGCCCAACCCACCCCCATACACATGTATATACATACAGGTCCACACACGCAAATATACATACCTACACAGCTTTCCATGGTTTACCCCAGACGCTTCACATGCCTTGATTCAATCCACTGACAGCACGTCAACCCCGGTATACCACATCGCTCCAAATCACTCTATTCCTTGCCCTCCTTTCACCCTCCTGCATGTTCAGGCCCCGATCACACAAAATCTTTTTCACTCCATCTTTCCACCTCCAATTTGGTCTCCCTCTTCTCCTCGTTCCCTCCACCTCCGACACACACACACACATATATATATATATATATATATATATATATATATATATATATATATATATATATATATATTTTTTTTTTTTTTTTTTTTTTATACTTTGTCGCTGTCTCCCGCGTTTGCGAGGTAGCGCAAGGAAACAGACGAAAGAAATGGCCCAACCCCCCCCATACACATGTACATACACACGTCCACACACACAAATATACATACCTACACAGCTTTCCATGGTTTACCCCGGACGCTTCACATGCCTTGATTCAATCCACTGACAGCACGTCAACCCCTGTATACCACATCGCTCCAATTCACTCTATTCCTTGCCCTCCTTTCACCCTCCTGCATGTTCAGGCCCCGATCACACAAAATCTTTTTCACTCCATCTTTCCACCTCCAATTTGGTCTCCCTCTTCTCCTCGTTCCCTCCACCTCCGACACATATATCCTCTTGGTCAATCTTTCCTCACTCATTCTCTCCATGTGCCCAAACCATTTTAAAACACCCTCTTCTGCTCTCTCAACCACGCTCTTTCTATTTCCACACATCTCTCTTACCCTTACGTTACTTACTCGATCAAACCACCTCACACCACACATTGTCCTCAAACATCTCATTTCCAGCACATCCATCCTCCTGCGCACAACTCTATCCATAGCCCACGCCTCGCAACCATACAACATTGTTGGAACTACTATTCCTTCAAACATACCCATTTTTGCTTTCCGGGATAATGTTCTCGACTTCCACACATTTTTCAAGGCTCCCAAAATTTTCGCCCCCTCCCCCACCCTATGATCCACTTCCGCTTCCATTCATATATATATATATATATATATATATATATATATATATATATATATATATATATATATATATATATATATATATTCATATATATATATATATATATATATATATATATATATATATATATATATATATATATATATATATATATATATATATATATATGAATAAAGGCAGACAGTGTGAATTGTGTGCATGGGTATATATGTATGTGTCTGTGTGTGTATATATATGTGTACATTGAGATGTATAGGTATGTATATTTGCGTGTGTGGACGTGTATGTATATACATGTGTATGGGGGTGGGTTGGGCCATTTCTTTCGTCTGTTTCCTTGCGCTACCTCGCAAACGCGGGAGACAGCGACAAAGCAAAATAAAAAGAAAAAAAAAATATATATATATATATATATATATATATATATATATATATATATATATATATATATATATTCCTTTATATTGTTTTATTGTACCATTTTCCTTCTGTAACATTTCTTCTTCCTGATATCATTACTCTATCAGTTCTTCTCGTTTATCTTATCTTCTTCTACGTATCATTTCTCCTGTCGTCCTGTTTCTCGCCATTATTCTGATTTCTTCCCCACCCCCACCCGTCACGCGGGTAAATGTGTAACTGAGCAACAAATTTAGTCGAGTGAAATAATAAGTTGCATATCCTGCCACAGATCCCCGCTTACGTAAGATGGTGTGGCGGCTGTCCATGCTTCTGGGTTGTTGTGGGTGACTGTGAGGAATTGCAAAGCTTTCGAGATAACGATTCTATCTAGATGGCTGCGAGTTAATGAAGGTGGGTGGGGGTGTGTGGATAGTGGGGGGTTCTGAGTGGTTGTTGATGAAGGTGGGTGGGGGTTGTGGTTAGTGGAGGGTTCTGAGTGGTTGTTAATGAAGGTGGGTGGGGGGTTGTGGATAGTGGAGGGTTCTGAGTGGTTGTTAATGAAGGTGGGTGGGGGGTTGTGGATAGAGGAGGGTTCTGAGTGGTTGTTAATGAAGGTGGGTGGGGGGGTTGTGGTTAGTGGAGGGTTCTGAGTGGTTGTTAATGAAGGTGGGTGGGGGTTGTGGATAGTGGAGGGTTCTGAGTGGTTGTTAATGAAGGTGGGTGGGGGTTGTGGATAGTGGAGGGTTCTGAGTAGTTGTTAATGAAGGTTGGGGGGGAGTTGTGGATAGTGGAGGGTTCTGAGTAGTTGTTAATGAAGGTTGGGGGGGGGGTTGTGGATAGTGGAGGGTTCTGAGTGGTTGTTAATGAAGGTGGGGGGAGTTGTGGATAGTGGAGGGTTCTGAGTGGTTGTTAATGAAGGTGGGGGGAGTTGTGGATAGTGGAGGGTTCTGAGTGGTTGTTAAAGCCTGTGAGTGGTGGGGGAGATTATGAAACTGTGGTTGTAAGAGATGTGGGCCAGTATACGTATGAGGTTAGCACAGTTGTTGGAGACTGTGTGCTCTCTCTCTCTCGAGACCTGCAAGAGATGCAGGTCAGTGTGGTTGTTGGGAATGCGGAGACCGTCTTTCTCAAGCCCCTTCGAGGAAATGATAGAATAAATACATAAATAAGGAACTTCCTTCCAGTAGTGCCTGCAGAAGAGCGAGCATGTGCACCAACCAACCTTGGGCCAGTCATGAAAAACAAGCATGACGCCAGGCACATCACGTCAGCGGGAGGGACTAATCTCCTCTCCTCATCTTGTTTACATTTGTTACATTTGTTCCACCCTCTGACTTCCGCCTCAAGCTGGGGGCCGGAACTCACCACGAGAGCTGGTGCGTTCGAAGGCCTTATGCCGGCTGCAGCCAACCCCCTGAGCACACACGGTATGATGATCCTTGAGCACAACGGTATGATGATCCTTGAGCACAACGGTATGATGATCCTTGAGCACAACGGTATGATGATCCTTGAACACAACGGTATAATCCTTGTGCCACAACGGCATGATGATCCTTGAGCAGGAAGGTAGGATCCTTAGATAACATATCCTACTCCTTGACGTGACCTTTAAGGGCCAGGTCAAAGGGGTGGATATCAGACCCTAATGTCATCATACCATGCCAAACCCTCTCGAGGTTTCAAGGACTACACGAAAAGGGAGTCCCCACAGTATCTATGTGAGGTCGACCTCGACCTTGTAAAAGCAGTACCAATAGTTAGAGAGAAGATTTCGAGATTCATGATGCTCAAGGAAATGAGAGTAACCGAGAAATTAAAGTCATTCGAAATTCTAGAAATTGAAGCAATATGACAATAGTTGGAAGGGTTCGAACTGCAACACTGCCTTGGAGGTAGTTACCAGTGCATGCGTTCGAGACGAAAAAGCTTTGGTTTCGAAACTGAGGCGAAACAGTCGAACGAACAGGTTCAAGTTCAGATGCGCCCTCTTGTACTACGCATGGATAGATGCCGTTTGGTACACACGCCTTGACTGCATCCCGGGTGAGAGAAACGGGAGTTACGTATGGCACGAGGAGACTATAGGGAAGGAGAGATGATGAGTACTCCAGGGGATGAGGGAGAGGTAGGGTCAACCACTATGGTGGAGTTAGGTGGAATGGAAAAAAGAGTTGCTCTGTCAGTGGAGGAACAGTTATGGTACCGTGGGAAAGGAAGAGCGATGGATCGGCAGAGCACCGGTTGTTATAGCGATACTTTCAGCAAAATGGCAGGAAGACTCGTGAAAGGAAGATGATGAGAGACTTTCATCCCCTGTGAATAAAGGAAAGCTTCTTCTCACAATTGACATACTTACCCTCATCTCTTGCGTACGCGAAAGCAGAATGCGGGACGAAATACGGGATTTCTCCCACTCCTATACGCAAATCTCTTGTGCGAATGGTCTAAGAACTAAGGCGGTTGAATCATGTGAGAACCAGTATTAGAAGAATAAAAAGTATTCATCACTTACTTCAAAAAATTCAAAATAAAATCATCTTGAAAACTAAAGGATATAAATCAAGCTGAAGTGGAAGAGCCGTAATGCATGACCAACAGTAGACATCCAACAGGAGAGGCGGGGATACGTCTACCTCCAACAGAAACAATAGTATCTGGCGTGGCGGCAGTACCACCAGCAGCAGCAGCACCAGCAGCAGAGCCATCCCTCAGTAATAGCAGGAGCAACGACAGGAGGAGGAGGAGCAGCAGATGCAGCCGGGTCGTCGTCATCCACAGCAGTACGCAGCGAGGAAGTACAAGTGAATCATCAGCATATACATGGCATCCAGCTGATGAGCATCATTTGGGGTAATTCTGGGCCAAGTCTGAGATTCCGCGAGCAGGGCGTCCCCTAATCCCGCCAGCATTTAGGTCACTCTTCCCTCCGCCGCACGCCACAACAATACTTACTCCACCCGTCCCGAAGAGCCGGAGTCCCTGCTCGCCTCGCAAGTCATGAATGAAAAACTCAGGAATGCATAAATTGTCACACAGTCACCCACACATCTGGGGGCGGGTTCAGCCCCCTATCAACCCAACCCACCTCGGTAACTACGCGTCGCTAATAACGGGGAGGCTAACGACCAGCCTACAACGACAGTAAGAACAACACGGGACTACCACGCTCGTCCTGATTATAATCTCGGCAGCTAGAGGCTAGGTTCGCTATAGCGGTGTTCCGCTCCGGTGTGCAGATGTCCAGAGTAAATTGTCAGCTTCGTTAATTCGTTGGCC
>NC_092242.1:11158498-11325998 GCF_036320965.1 Panulirus ornatus | reverse complement strand
GTGGATGGGGCACCACATTAAAAGATTATTAAAAAAAAATATATTCATATAAAAGAAAATTCTACCTAGTGACCCTATTTCTATAAGGCTTCAACCATAACGGCAGCTTTTTCTTTTTCTTTTTCTTTTCTTTTTTTTGCCTGTTAACCCAGATGCCACCGGGGATTAAGAGGGAAGGTCTCAAACACTTGAATAAATCAGTCACTGCGACAGATAAACCCGGCATGTATATGGGAGGGAATAAGTGAAGACGATGAGCTCGTCAGGCGTGCGATAGAAAGCAAGAGGCAAATGCAGTGATATGAGCCAGTCACTGCGGTGCATCCCGGAATGAGTTAGTCACGTATTAATTGCAGTCTGTTAATGCAAAAAATAATCACCTTTGTAGATTTATTAGAATGAATTCATGAGTCGAATGGAGCAGTTCATATTACCCGGGTGAAATAAATCTATAAATACAGAAGAATTATTCAAATACTCGACAAAATGAATTGGTCATTTAGTGGATCATATCCATCAAACATGAAACTGATAATAAGTGCACGAAGTCAACACTCAATCGTTGTATAGAATACGGCAGTCAAGGGGAGCAAAAATTCAGCTGCTACAAGGAAAATAAATAAATAAATAAATCAGCCGTGATTAGAAAGAGACGCGTGTTGGATAGAATAAACTGGGTTGAGACAAAACGAAATCACTCAGGCACTATAGGCAGACCATGGTACCAACCTGGCAGAATGAACTGACAAAACTTGAATGAATAGAACATTTACAGTTACTTTTACGTGGCTCCTTGAGCTCAAAGGTACGATTCTTGAACACGACAGTACGATCCTTGAACACGACGGTACGATTCTTGAACACGACAATACGATCCTTGAACACGACGGTACGATTCTTGAACACGAAGGTACGATACTTGAAGACGACGGTACGATCCTTGACCACGAAGGTACGATCCTTGAACATGAAGGCACCATCCTTAAACACAACGATAAGATCTTTTACCACGACGGTACGATTCTTGAGCACGAAGGTACGACTCTTGGGCATGAAGGTACGATTCTTCTTGATCACGAAGGTACGACTCTTGAGCAAGACAGAACGACCCTAGAACACGACGGTACGACTCTCAGTGGTACTGGTCCAAGGCTCATCGCGTCGTGCTCGAGCAGTGCCGTCGTACGCAACAGTCGTACCATCATGGCCGAAGGTCGTACCTGAGGAGCACAGAAAACGTATCGGTAAGAAGAAAATATGAAAAAAATAAAAACTCAAGACTGACGAGAAGTAAAACAACACAGGCAAAACAACAAACATCAACTGACTAAACCTGAGGCAAAACAACTCAAGCAAAGTCCCGGATGATACACGAGTAACTATGACGCAAGCAAAGTCGTGGGAGACGGTGAGGCGACGCGGCGATGCAAGCAAAGTCTCGAGGGAGAGTGAAGAGAGAGAGACTATGATGTAATAAAAGTCTCGGGAAAATAGCGAAGAGAGAGAGAGACTATGGTGTGAGGAGAGTCTTGGTAGACAGTGAGGAGAGAGACTGTGGGATGTGAGGAGAGTGTCTCGAGAGACAGTGAAGAGAGAGACTGTGGGGTGTGAGGAGAGTGTCTTGGGAGACAGTAAAGAGAGAGACTAACGAAGCTGTTCATACCAGAACGTGGGAGGGGGTGTGAGACAGTCTCGGGAGACAGTTAAATGAGAGACCTAGGGTATAAGGAGAAAGTCAAGAGACACTAACGAAGCTGTTGATACAGAGAGCGCGGGAGGGCAGCGTCTTGGGCCGTGTGGCCCCGTCTTACTGCGTCTCATGCGTGGTGGGTCTGCGTCTCGTGCGTGGTGGGTCTGCGTCTCATGCAGAGATTTGTGCGTCACATTGCTAAGGACTGAGACTCGTGCAGAGATGATGCGTCATGGTGGCACTACGGCGTCTCATGCGGGGGCATTTGCGTCACAGCGGCACTACGGCGTCTCGTGCGGAGATAACTGCGTCACACCGGGCATTACTACGTCTCATGCGGAGATGACCACGTCACACCGGCACTCCCGTGTGTGAGGCGGAGATCACCGCGTCACGGTGATAATGCTGTCGTCATGCGCGTATATCAGGGCATCATATCTCTCCTTCTGAACCTTGTGGAGGGTTTAGTGGTCTTACCCCCACACGCCCACCCCCCAACCCCCAATGCGTAGACCTCCTTGGGAAACCACTGTAAACAAATACACTGCGTACACTGTACGTACTGATCGTTAACATGTTTACAGCAGGTGTTCATAATCACCCGTAAGGGTGAGAAAGCACTTTTGAGTACATGTAATGCAATGTGTACAAAGTGATGTGCACTGTGTGCGGTGCACGTACGTCTAAAGGAGCTCAGTGCGCAGTGTGCTACTGCGTCAGAATATCTCTCATTTAAAGAGTCGCAACGGGTACCTCACCCTCGAGTTGAGCTGCACCTTGAGTGAAAACTTAGAGTAAATAAATCTCCCGAAAGTTCCACCTTGAGTGAAGAGTTAGCATCAATGAATCTCCTTTTAGCTACATCTTGAGCTGAGAAGCGTCTTGAGTGATGATTAGTGTTAATAACCATCTTGATTTGTATCTTGAGCTCAGCTGGACCTTGAGTGACGCTCTGGGTCATTAAATCTCCATTCTCTCCCAGTCTCCCGTCCTCACCACAGTGTATTTACTTTTAATGACTTTCATCAACTATGTCTACATGCACTTGGGAGTTCATGCAGTCCTCTTCACCCCCCGACATCCCTCATGACCTTTGCATCACCCGCAAACATATTCGGGCCCGAGTCCAGTTCTTCTGTCAAGTCATTTACATAAAGATCAATGGTCCCAGGACCGAACCCAGTGGCACACCAAGCTGTTTCTAGAAGGCTTCTCTACGAACCGTCCTCTGACCCCATTCACTAAAGTCATCTTATGCGTATCGAAATAGCCTCTCCTAATTCCTCCATGAACCTCATTCTCTTTTTTTTTTTTTCGTTTTTGGAATGATCGACGTGATACGAACGAAATATGCCTTCGTCATGGCCATCTCGGATGGGAAGATAAGTGTACAGAGGAAAAAAAAAATAAAGAAACTTATGAATCACTCCATAATGGCTGAAAGAGACTTATGAATCACTCCATAATGGCTGAAAGGTTGCTGGAAAAGACGAAAAGATCGGTGAGAATTCATAAGCATCGCTGTTCAAAACAAGTTATCACAATGGCCAGTCTCCACAGTAAGTATGGGAGGCAGCAGCTACACGCAAGGGCAGACGCAGACACATAATGGGGGTTAAATGATCACATTAATACCCGTGCAACAGGCTGAGGGCAACATCTATCAAACACACGATTTCGGCAGAAATCGATAAACTCCGTTGGGTCGAGAGACTTGATACGAGTATCCTGTTTTAATCTTTTGGTAGTTTGTTTGTCTGTGTCTTTTCTAGAAGCCTCGATGCTTTCCAAGACCTCTCTTCTTCCCCATTCCGTCTCAGTTGGTGTTGGAGGTGTAACGTCACCCACTGTGAAAACACTTCTGAACCTGTCGTTCAGCTCCCCCCCCCCCCCCCTCATGACGCATCCTCTACAACTCTTCCTTCTGAATCCCCTTAGCCCGAGGCTGACCACAACCACAACGAACCTACAAGGTTGTATCATTATAGCAACCACAACAGTGGCAACTTAACTAACCACGTTCAATTAATCTAAACCTTCAGAGCACATAAGCACGACCCCTTGAGCACGAAGGGACGACCCAAGAGTACGACCAACCTGGCCTTTGACCTGACCGCTGCTTAAAAGGTCATCATCAACGTCATCTGTGGGTTCTTGACAACTGACATTGATTCGACTGATTTTGTGGAATTTACAAAACCCTGGAGCCTAATAGCTATTTATTAGCGTGAGAAAAGAGCTTAAAACTATCTACAGAGAAGAAAAAAAAGTTTGCTTTCCTTTAAAAAGCTGTTCAACACCTAAGATTTCTTCGATACTTTTCTTTCCTCCTTTGTTATCATCGATGTTGATAAATCTTTTACTCAAATGCAGGAGATTGATTTCGACAGCGCATAAATCATTCTCATTCTGACAGACAATAACATGCACTGGGTCTTGCATGCCTGGCGTCCGGCTCGGTCACGCAGCACACCCAACACACACACTGCTGCATCCAACAGATATTGTGTGGCGCTGGCAACTCGAGGATTGGCCGGCTTCATGTCGCCTTCCTCCCACAGATAGACTAAGGCACTTTTTACCTCCCGCTTTTTTTTTTTTTATCTAACCACAACAATGCCTTCCTTGGAAGGTCAGACCCACAATATCTTGAAGGGTGGGCGCCAGGGTCGCTACAACGTACTTGTACGTCACCTCGCGGATAACTTCAGGACAACGTATCACCATGTTCAGCTCGGCGTCAGTTCTGAATAACCGTTACCAGTGAATCATTAGCTCCCCCTCCTCCCTCTCTCACTCTCCCTCTCTCCCCCTTAGCCACCACCCGAGCCGGGAGGTCATAGAAAGTTAATTTTAGCCCCGTTATCACATCCTTATCTTCAAGCATAATGAGGGGGGGGGGACTCCCTGATAATTTCAGGGCTACTCCCCTCTTGTCTTCCCCCACTCAGTACCACCACAAACAATGAATGAGTCCTCCGGACCTCTTCCACACCTCCCGGGACATGGTGATCCACACACCCCGTCAGGTTTCCCGTGCCCACTTCACGTCTTACGGGGGACTGACTTCTTGCATGCTGGTCATGTGCTCCTACACCCAGACTAACTCTACCTCACCAGGACTAGTCTCTTATACCCCCGTTATTCTATCTGAGCAACAAAGTACTTTTCTGCACCCCCGTTCACGCCTTCCCTACACCGAGTGCGTTTTGCTCTCTGCAAACCCGCGCTACCTTCCCTACAACGCTTTTCGATTCCCTGACACCCACATAATCCTCTTAAGACCAGTGTACGCTTCACCGAAGATATTTCTTTACCCCTATCTACGTCTGCCAGCACCCAGACTCATCTATCCCCCACACACCTCGTTTGCGTCTCTGCGATTCATTGCCGTCAGCCATGTCAAGTGTCATGAGAGAGACTCTTCCGCACCCAATTTGCGTTCTGCACCAATGCTGAACTTGTTACACCACATATAGATCTCCCAGTCCCCCAGACTGACTCACCCATAACCCACTTATATCATTCTACACCTAAACTCACTGTCTCGTGTCCAATTCATAACTATTAACAACCGAACCAACCTGGTTAAGTCTCCATATAACCAGAGACTAGTACTCTTAACTCCTATGACTTTCCTGCATCTGACTGAGGTCCTCCTTCATCCAAACCACATTTTCATTACTACTCACTTGTCTCGATCATCAGTGTTATTTCTGTGTTTACTTCCACCCCTCTTCATCTCTTGATCCACCCAAGCAAGACCAACACAAATCTAAGTTCATATCTACTGTAGTACTCTCAAACGAACTGGCTACTCCCCCTTCCTCACAGATATATATATATATATATATATATATATATATATATATATATATATATATATATATATATATATATATCCACTTACTCGTAAATCGTAAAAAAAAAAGTGGTCCATTCCAAGCTTTCGACCGGAGTAGTTTGTATGGAAGCACCGATCTGAGGCCTGCCAGAGTTCATGTCCGTGAGTTCTCGTACTGACACCACCGAAGCAGGATGACTTCAACCGAAGCTCTGTAGCACACTGCTCATGCGACTCTGCACATACAAATGGCCATGAGAATGTTTTCACTTCGCTATGCGCAACACGGCGCATAACAATCATGAAATACCCACCTTGAAAGTGCATTATTAATTGTTTTCGCCAAATCGCCAATATCGACTAGAAGACTGTTAAACCTGAGGGGTGAGCAGAACATTTCAAGGACATCCCAGGGGTAATGTCATGCAGAAGACTGACTACTGACACTTTTTCATGTGCGAGGATGAAAACCTCCCTTACCGTACATTCATCCAGCTACCGCTTACCAACAAGCAGTTTCCTATATCAACTAGTTACCTTAAAAATAAGCCAAATACCCATTACATTCTCTCTATTGCCCCTTACATTCCCTGTACATTTCTATCTAGCTACAGGTGTCAGCCACCCCACAAATCAATCAGGCCACCTCACTTACTAAGCTACCTACGACTGCCAGTCACATAAACCAAGCAACCCATACTTCTCAGCCACCCACAACTGGCAACCAAACACACACCTGTTAGCTACCCACACTTGTCAGTGACCCACGCATGACATTACGCACAACTGTCAGCTACCCACACTTGTCAGCCACCCGCGTGTGACAACCAGCGACACCTGTGAACTATCTACACTTGTCAGCCACCCACATCTAACGACCACCACCAACACCTGTTAGCTACCCAGTGTCACCCACCTACACTCAGCAAACACCAGAAAAAGCGAGCACCACTGAAATAGCTCGAACGTACCTTATGCACACTTCAAGTTTCCGATATACACTTATTTATCTATCCACTGAATCCTGGTACTTTTTATCATTTCAGGTGAGACTGCACGAGCAAGTGGAGCTCCTAATCAAGGCTCTCATTAATGCTGTATATATATATATATATATATATATATATATATATATATATATATATATATATATATATATATACCCAAGCCTTAGCAAGGTGCCTAGTCTTTCGACCAACCCCATGGGAAGGATGAACAGATGGGCGAATTGCTGGCCGACTGCCCCACCCAGGATTCGAACATGACAGCATCGCTTTCCAAGGAAAGGATGTATCATAACAGTCAATCCCCTTGTGGCGAGTCTCCATACATAAACTGTGGGAAGCAACTGCCAGACGCGTGGTGCGGGACGAAGCCTTGGTGGCAGGAATACATGCACACAGCTTACAGGAGCAGGAGCGAAAACAGTACCAGTAGAACAGGGACAAGGAGAGCAACGTCGTACCGGACAGAGATGGACAGTTGGAGAAATGTGTGATGCTAGTAGAATTGATAAGCCTAGTGGTTTTTTATTCCCTTTTGTCTCTTTTAGATGGAAGAACCACTCCATCCATACTGAGGTGAATAAAACATGTTGTTATACATCACATTTTGAGAAACAAAGAGTGAAACACTGACATATGATGTCGGTCGTAGAAAGTAGTCGAAGTGATACCTTTATCTAGATAAAATGAAATAAATTTATCACAGCGTTAAACAAGTGTGCAAATAATGACAAACAGAAAAGATAAGTCGTAATATGTTTGAATTAATGAGACCACAGGTCTCGATTTTGGCCTGACAGTATTGTTGCTTCCTGAAAACTTAAGAAAGGACGCGAAAAAGTCGTTTTGAGAAATAATGAACTCAAAATGTCCAGCATTATCAAAATTACAACTCGTAGGGAGTATGACTGAACATAACTTTTGGTGTCCTAACGCAAACATTACGTAAAAATCAAAGGTATCGTAAGAAAAGTAACATATATAAAGGCCAACTCTCCTCTCATAAAACACATTTTCATAAATTAACGTTCAAATACGTATATGCTTGTATATTCATTGAGGATATATGATACTGATTTGTTTACCGATCCGTAAAATCGTTAGTCATTCACCCTTGTAATGTGAAATGTCATATATCAACGTTCGGTATATGATAACCGCTATGCAATTACGTTGTTATGATTGACAAAACAATATGAAATTTGCTTTATATCTGGAGCCACTCTCAGGGCCATACATATCGTTTGCAGACTCTTTCCTCACTCTTTAATGCCTCGATTTTTGTTGGTAATAGTTGCCCATACACGGCCATTACTATTTTTCAGTTACTTACCGATTACAGTTTCATATAGTAAACAAACAGTTACAGCTTATTTCAAAAGTCTGACGCCTAGCATCATAAAGTTACTTATTAAACATCTAATTACGAATTAGCAATGGTTCACAGTACTTACCTGTTATTACTCATCACCCAAAACAACATATAAAGCATAAAATCAATACGAAATAGCATAGAAATGGAAATACATGCAAACATTTAACCTACTCTTTTAACAAAAGAATCATACTCAATGGAATCATTAAGGTAAACAAGACATATCGAATCATCAAATAAGTTTGCACAGAAAAGAATATAATCACATCAAAGACGGTGCCATATAATTATCTGCACGGTAATTTCTTCGGAATTACCACCTTGAAACTGTCATCATCCACGTCAAAGCAATGCAGGGAAAGCAAAATATCTTATTCCGGCTCTTAATATTATACGTGACATGAAAAACAATATATATATATATGTTACAATAACAAATTACTGCTTATAATGATAAGACGTTACCGTGCCAGATATCACTATTTCGTATACAAATGAAACTCATCAGTTTTAATCTCAAAAAGATCAAACTTCTTAAAAAGATATTAAATGGCCAAACGCCATATTAACGAAGTGGCAGGTCACCTAGCGTCAGCATACTACAATGGCTTGCGTATCAAAAGTTACTTAACAATACGTAATTTCAAAACTCAAAAGTCGCAGGGCTTAATGCATATTTGGTCAAGTTATCGCAAAATAACGTCAACATTAATCACATTAAGATAATTTCTTACTGGTCACAATTCTAACTTAACCTAGCCGTAAATGTTGGAACTGATCAACTGTGAAGTATCAAATCAAGTCATCTGAATTCCAGACAGCTTTATACTAACTACAAATCGCTGATTTATTTCAGATACCAATCAGTTAATACAGTTATAGTTCATCAAAGGTCAAACATCAGAGGTTATTACCTTCCTCGTGAGTTTGTGTTAGGTGGTTTGTGGTGACTAAACATTTACCGTAATGTGATCAGTATTTAGGTTAAGGTGAGATAACTTGACCTAACGTAAGATGTATTATGCTTTCCAACTTGTTAATCCTATACATACTCTTACAAATGATCATCCGGTTATACAAATTGATCATCCGGTTATATAAATTGATCATCCGGTTATATAAATTGTGAAAGCCTTCGACAAACTGGCAGTCGGGTAGCGAGCTGGGTAGAATGAATGACAGTATAAGGGCACCACCACACGAGAGGCAGAACAATTACTACGTTCTATCGTATTGTGATGATCAATTTTGAAGATTAATCTCTAGAAATTAGTTTCAGGTATGGTTATCTGATAAGGTGATAAATATGTGAAGGAATCACTACGAGAACGATATACTTTTCTAATGAATGTAAATATCAAGTGTACTTACCAAGGCTATGAAGCAGGGTCTCGCCAAATGATTTGTATTCTAGATTCCTTTTCCAGTAACACTTCTGAAGCACAAATTATGAATGATCATAAAAGAAATCACACGTACAACTGTGAATTCTGGCGAGTTTATGGTATAAAACGAAATACATTCCCGCACTCCATGATCCTACGTCCCTCATTCTCGAGTCAGTCAAAATATCCATAAAAATAACTTCTCGTGAACGTCCAGAGCATTTTTTCTAGTATTTGTCTTTCAGTTGCACCTCACTGTAGTTTTTTCGTATATCAAAACACATAAATAGCTTGAAACACACTGGTCTTGGCCTGTATCAAGACGAAATAGCTGTGTACTAGCGTGTAGCCTACCCTCTGCCGGGCAACAAATTTGGGCGGTATTTTCAAGCAGATGTTTATCTTTTACAGTCAGAAATATATCAATATTGGATTACAAAAATTGATAGAAGATATTACTCTGGTATATGATTATACATATCATAGAATTCATCTCAAAAATACGTACGAAAATTATGAAATAGAACCAATACATGCGTCATCGTAAATCAGCTGATCGTGGAAGACAATCCTAAGTTGGCGGAATTGCAAGCAATTACTTGGTGAAATGTATTTGTTCTTTTGTACTGAGGTGGATGGAGGTATGTTACATATTTTGTAGTTTCTTTAGCACTAAGGGAGGTAGAAATTGTTTATTTTCCATAACCCTTGCGGATGATTTCCACGAGTCATACGGGTAAAGTATGCTTCGTGATTTTGTAGTCTACTATGTGTATTTTGAACCTTAAAAGACTTCACTTACTGAAAATATAACTGATGATTTCAAAGTATATGAAATGCAAGCATGATTTCATAATCCCCGTGTATTTTTGGTTTGAGAATCTGTTGACAGAGAGGGTGAGATTATGCGTTGCAACTGCACGTTGACACAGGTATATAGCCTAGTCGTCGAAATCCTGGTTTGGGGTTCGATATTATTAAAATTCTAAGATTTTATGACTTGTATTTTAGTGGCATGATATAAATGATGATGTTGTATGATGACAGCAATGAAAGAAGCGTGGATGCAGATTATGATTAATTTATGGAAGCAGCAGTCTTCTTATATGATACTAGGCTCCAAATAACTCCGCATCTGTACAAGAGCGAACAAAAGTTCTATGTGGTTAGAGAATTTGACATTAAAAAGTAGATGATGACAGTACGGTAACGGAATTTTAAAGAACTATATGTTGCAACCTTAATCTAATATAGCTTACAAATCATCCTAAGCTAGTTTACCTTAACCACATCCAGAACTACCTATCCTCGACAAAACCTAGCTTACAAAGACTAAAACTTCTGATAACATAACGTTACTCACACAGATGTGTGTTCTCTATACCTAGTTTAAGGTGCACCAACCAGAATAGATTCATTACTGGTATCCCAACCTTAACCACTTCATGAACGAAAAAAGCACTCGAAAATTTTGATAATTTTTACTGAATTCAAGGGGAAGTAGGTAGATCTTGATTTACCTTAACCTCCTAAAGTTACTGAACACTCGTTCTTTGGACTAGCTTCTCAGCAAAGCATTCTGGCTCTGTTACCAATAAGAAAGACAGGCTACACTGTATTTTGACCCCGAGTTTTGTTGCACGCCCTAATTGGATCACTGATTATAATGTCAAGACATAACCAGTTAAGCACTCGTTATGAAAGCCCATCTAGACATTAGGGCACAGTTATACGAAGTGATTCAACTGACGAAGAATTAAATAAAAAAAAAAACAGAAAAGAATTTATGTGACGTCTTTCCTTTGTTATGTGATCCGTTATCGGCCTCAGAGTGAGAAAGGTCACTATATTCAAAGGTAAGTGAACTGAAGAGGAGTGAGAAATATGAGCGAAAGATTCTCATCGTATGCAAAGGGTTAGATCGTCTATATTATTTAGAATCAAAATGAATATTGTACGTAGACCTTAGGGAATGAGCTACAGCAGCTCCTGATAGATAGGTTAGTGATGGTTGTGTGCATCGTATAAATGGAAGTTCTTTTCAGTTTGTACGTTTTTTATATGCAATCTGTTAGTCTGTTTGATCAAGTGTGTTTGTTCATTGTCTGTGGACCGACTGCCGCAACCAAGATTCGAACCTGTGAGCTCGACCCTGCGCGGCCCGTGAAAACAATCTATAAAATCAACTTAACTTTTGTCAAGACAACAAATATTCAGTCTCTTGTTACATAGTTGAGATTGTTTAAGGACTTTATAAACATAAATAGATGGCAGTGAAAAAGATAGTTGGTCACGTTCTTGTTGTGAAGATAACAGTATCGGGGTGTGTTTTGAACACTTGTTCGTACACACACACACACACACACACACAGACTCACCAACAGCATCATTCAGGGAGCACTGACCCCACTCCCCCCCCCTACTCCCTCCCCCACTTACACATTCATTCATAACCTCATTCACATATTCATGGCCGGAGTTCCACTTGCTGCCGAAAGGGTCATTCATCCCGAGCTGAACTTTTCCGCGTCTGCCTGACTCGTAAGTAAATTTCAGACTTTTACTTAAAGATGTGATTTAGAACCTGTGTATCTTACGTACGGCGTATTGTACTGAGGAATTTAAAGATATGAAAATATGAGGTAATCTTTGCACTTACGGATTTTGATTTGAGAGAGAGAGAGAGAGAGAGAGAGAGAGAGAGAGAGAGAGAGAGAGAGAGAGAGAGAGAGAGAGAGAGAGAGAGAGAGACAGACAGACAGAGACAAATAAAGATAGATTTCTTGCGTTATATCTATCAGTATGGTCCAGTACTGAGAAAATTAGGGATCTAACGTTGCCTCTCGAGCTCCCGTGAGGTCCAGAGGGCGTCGTTGGATCCGTGGTCGCTCATCGTGGCCACAGGCTGGCCGCAGCGTACTGTGGCCCGAGTCACCGTGGTCACAAATGGTGTGGCCCTGCCCACCGTGGCCACAAGCGGTGCGGCCTGGCCCACTGTGGCCACAGGGTCTTCTAAAGGGTCACTGCCGATTAATATATACAGTTACAGATTATAACAAAGATGAATCATTTTATGCCGTTCTATAAAAGTCACGTAAAAGAGAAGGTAAAAAAAAAAATATATTTTTCCACCTTGCAGCCGGGAAATCACCTCTGAAGTAAACTTCCACTGCTTCAGAGAGTCGGCCCATAAAGATGGGTTCTAATTAGAGCGCTTAATTAGGGGAGAAAATAACGGCAGCTAGAACCATAACCCATAGATTTTTTTTGAGGTGGAAAAAAAAAAGACTCATGAAAGAAAACGGATAAAGCAACAGATGTCTGATGATTTTAAGATTATATCAAATTAAAGTGATTTATTTGTTTGATTATATATTGTCTAGCTTAGACAGCTGGATCCTCAGCTGGTGTACAGGTGGCACATGTGTCACCAGCTGGCAGTCGCTTGTCAGAGAGGGACCGATCCAGGTGGTACCTTGGCTTGTGTTATGACTAGCGCTCCGTTCAGCACGGAGGAGAGGCTCTACATTAACCCTCCTGTTATTCTCTCTCTCTCTCTCTCTCTCTCTCTCTCTCTCTCTCTCTCTCTCTCTCTCTCTCTCTCTCTCTCTCTCTCTCTCTCCTCCAACATATCAATCACGCTCCACTCTGCCTCCCCCCCCCCCTCTCCCCAACTCTTCGCAACCACTCCTCCACCACCCCTTCTCCCCCACCAGCCAAATCCCCTCCTCCCCCCGTGCACCTCAACCAGTGTCATCGCCCTTACCAACAGCGGGCCCATAACCCCTCCTCCCCCCCTCCTTTCAACATATGTGTGTCCACGAACCAGTGCCTCTGCCACCTTCTGCCATCGCTCCACACCCTTCCCAACATCCACATCATCTTCCACCACCTCCACCACCACCACTCCCAGAACCTTCGCCACCTCCACCACGCTCACCACAGGCACCACCCACCGCATACACCTTCAACCACCAACACCAACAACAACCGTACTAGTTTTCACCACCAGCAGCCACACTAACCCTCCTGCGGCAGGAGCGGTAGCAGGCGCAAGGAAGGACCCGGACATGAGGCAGGGAACATGCCACTGGTGTCGATACTCCATGCACACGGGCCAGCCAGCCAGGCGGGCGAGCGGGCAGGCTTTCGGCCCACACATCTAGGTCAGGGAGTACAGACGGGCACCACCAGCTCGGCCTGTCGCGAACACTCGGTCATGTGCGTACATCATCTGGTCACGCCGTGCAACCCGCGTCCGATCTTGCGAGTGCCTCTCGGCCGGCCGTCCATATTCAGCGTTCATTTTCCCGGTGATGACATGAAGAATCAGTGTAGGGCACGGTATTCTAGGCGGCGTGATGTGTGCCCGCAACTATTCGCCGTTCTATTTCGGAGTGGTTTATTATCTGCTTACTTCCTGTCATTATATTTTGGCTTCGTGTCGCCATTAGGTAGGCTGTCACCGTCAATTGGGTTCCTGTCGACATCTCGTAGATTTGTGTCGCCATGTGTTGGTATCACGTTGCCATATGCCGGCCTCTTGTCTCCATCTGTTGCCCACCGTCAACATGTAGTGGCAGGCAGTGGTACCTGCCCTCACATGCACAGGGGTACCGCTGCATACAGAACACCCCACTGGTTATGCAGTGCTCCTGCAAGATGGACACAGTTCTGGTTATCATTTATCGTTCGCCATGAAGGCAAGAAACACCCCTCTCTCATTCACGGCGCCTTCCACGTACTCAATAGCGAATGAATGACATACAAACCATAAAATTTGCAGGTGTTCTCAGGTGTTCAGTGGCTCCACCTTGTGCACATCTGCGACGGCCTCATTACCTGTGCCATTCACACGAAGCTGTGTATACAGTACGGTATTTTCACGTACCTGGGAATATCTCTGTATGATTTCTTCAGTGATAACTTCGATGCAGCTGCAATCCTGTGTCCTGTTGTTGTCACCAGATGGCACACGTACAGTCGTCACCTTCCATCCGGGGCACAGCGGTATAACACCACCATCTCTCCCCAGACTTTATCCAGAGTGGGGAATGACAGACCAAGACCTTACCCTGCCCAGGCGATGACCTGGCTCCCGGATGGACGTTAATCTCTCTCTCTCTCTCTCTCTCTCTCTCTCTCTCTCTCTCTCTCTCTCTCTCTCTCTCTCTCTCTCTCTCTCTCTCTCTCTCTCTCTCTCATTGGCTTCCCTTTGAGCCAGAGTTGGGTGCTCGCGTACTAATAAGCATCCCCCTCCCAGCGTTACCCAGGACGGGCTGTGTGCACAGGCAGCATCCGCTCGTGAGGAGCGGACAGACGGCCCTCTGCCACAACCAGCTTGATCCCCTTCCCGCATTTATGAAATAACAGACGGAGATCACTTGAACGTGAAGTGCTATTTGATGCCACGTCGTTTAGCGAAGACGGTGTTCTAATGCGAGGTGTGAGAAACGGAGGAGAGGGGACAGATAGACACACACGGGACAAGAGATGGTGAGGTGAGAGATCAGTGCCAGCTAACCTAACCACTAAGTCAAGTGATCCAGCGAGGGACCAAGGCTAGAGCTCCGGGGTATGTTAATAACGCTCCTCCCACTGTACACACGCTGAAGCCACGGGGATATACGCTCTAATCGCCTCTACTAGACCCCTTCCTTAAGAGTCTCTTGACGACGTAAAGATGAAAGGCGGCGATCGTAACTACGGCGTGAGCCAGAGGGAGAGCGGGCACAGACGCAGAAGGACAGAGCCACGGAAAGATCACGGCCTCTGAAACTTGGCACCACCCCCCCAGGGGCGAGGAAGGGGGTCACGGTAAGGTCATGACCTCCGTACGGTCTGGCTCGGAGGGGAGGTGAGGCGTGGGAAGACTGGGTGGCGAGGCCAGACGTACCTATCACCTTTATTTTGGGTAGGGGAGGGAGGGAGTGCGGTCGGCTCGCGAGGGTTGTGTGGTTGTGTGAGCCAACAACCTCAGACGGTGTGGCGACCCTGAACTGGTGGCTCCTAGCATGTCCTAGCTGGCTGCCAACCTCCGGGAAGGCTCCTAGTCAAGGGCATGTCCTAGCTGGCTGCCAACCTCCGGGAAGGCTCCTAGTCAAGGGCATGTCCTAGCTGGCTGCCAACCTCCGGGAAGGCTCCTAGTCAAGGGCATGTCCTAGCTGGCTGCCAATCTCCGGGAAGGCTCCTAGTCAAGGGCATGTCCTAGCTGGCTGTCAACCTCCGGGAAGGCTCTTAGTCAAGGGCATGTCCTAGCAGGCTGTCAACCTCCGGGAAGGCTCTTAGTCAAGGGCATGTCCTAGCTGGCTGCCAACCTCCCGGAAAGCTCCTAGGAAAGAGCATGTCCTAGCAGGTTGAAACCCACTGGAAGAATAGCCAATCGTGACGAAACCTCTGCTACTCATTGGGAACAAGTCACTCCCAGCTTCGTTGTGAACGCCCGACGCTGTACACGTCATCAGTAGATTTTAGTCAGGGCAACGAAAACCTTTATGAACGTTCCTAGATTTTCCTGGGGTCACGGATTTCCCCCCAGTTACCCAGTTATACATTCAGTATGATCATAAATCAGGGCCAGGGGTGGGTTCCTTCTGACACCATGATTGGGCTGGGAAATGCCCCATCCTAGAAGTGGAATGGGGCCAGAGAAGTGACCCTTCACCGTATGTAATGAGGGCTAGGGAAATGCCAGCTCCCAATAGTGTGATGGGGGTCAATAAAGTATCATCTGTGGTGGGGCCAGGGAAGTTCCATCTCCTAGCAGTGTGGTGGGGCCAGGGAAGTGCCATCTAGCAGTATGGTGGGGCCAGGGAAGTACCATCTCCTAGCAGTGTGGTGGGGCCAGGGAAGTGCCATCTAGCAGTATGGTGGGGCCAGGGAAGTTCCATCTCCTAGCAGTGTGGTGGGGCCAGGGAAGTGCCATCTAGCAGTATGGTGGGGCCAGGGAAGTTCCATCTCCTAGCAGTGTGATGGGCCCAGGGAAGGACCATCTCCTAGCAGTGTGGTGGGGCCAGGGAAGTACCATCTCCTAGCAGTGTGATGGGCCCAGGGAAGTACCATCTCCTAGCAGTGTGATGGGCCCAGGGAAGTACCATCTCCTAGCAGTGTGATGGGCCCAGGGAAGTACCATCTCCTAGCAGTGTGATGGGCCCAGGGAAGTACCATCTCCTAGCAGTGTGATGGGGCCAGGGAAGTACCATCTCCTAGCAGTGTGGTGGGCCCAGGGAAGTACTAACGCCTGGTTAGTGGAGCTAAGGAGGACAAAAGTGAGAATTCAGTAGAGAAGTGGAACGACTTAAGTGTGTGAGGGTAGAGGGAGGTGATGAACCATTTAATTTTAGGAACAGAGTTCTAACTGAAAGGCGAAAAGGGACTGATGTAAAAGATAGGGTGAGAAGGAGGAAAGAATAGGGAACAGGAGTGGTTTTTAACAATGAAGAAGAGATGGTGTTATGACGAAAGGGAGGATGGTGTTACAAGGAAACGTGGATGGCGTGTTACAGGGATGAAGTGTGTTACAAGGGAATAGGGATGAAGTGTGTTACAAGGGAATATGGATAATTTATTGAAGGAAGCTGGGATGATGTGTGTTACATGGAAGCAGGGATGAAGTGTGTTACAAGGGAATAGAGGTAGTATATTGATGGAAGCAGGGATGATGTGTGTTACAAGGAAGCAGGGATAAAGTGTGTTACAAGGAAGCAGGGATGAAGTGTGTTACAAGGGAATAGAGATAATTCATTGAAGGAATCATGTATAGTATATGGTACAAGGAAGCAAGAAAGATGTGCGCTACAAGGCAGGAGTGGCGGTATGCGTTACAAGGAAACAGGGAGGTGGTGTTACAACCCAGGGGGTTACGTAACAAGCTTGGCAAGGCGTTGTCCGTCTCTACCCACTTGACAGTTGACGTCTGACCCTGGGGGGGAAGGGAGAAGGGATGCACATACCTACATCCCCATAACTCTCGACACTTTAACCCAGAACCTCACGCTTCATTTCACACCTGCTTTATCTTCAGCATCTGTAGCACACTGGCTCATTACCGTGTGTTCGGAGCATCTGTAACGCTGGTTCATTACCGTGTGTTCTGGGCATCTGTAATGCTGGCTCATTGCCGTGTGGCCTGAGCAACTGTAACGCTGGTTCATTACCGTGTGTTCTGGGCATCTGTAACGCTGGCTCATTGCCGTGTGGCCTGAGCAACTGTAACGCTAGCTCATTACCGCGTGGCCTGAGCATCTGTAACGCTGGTTCATTACCGCGTGGCCTGAGCATCTGTAACGCTGGTTCATTACCGCGTGGCCTGAGCATCTGTAACGCTGGTTCATTACCGTGTGGCCAGAGCATCTGTAACGCTGGTTCATTACCGCGTGGCCTGAGCATCTGTAACGCTGGTTCATTACCGCGTGGCCTGAGCATCTGTAACGCTGGTTCATTACCGTGCGGCCTGAGCATTTGTAACGCTGGTTCATTACCGTGTGGCCAGAGCATCTGTAACGCTGGTTCATTACCGTGTGTTCGGAGCATCTGTAACGCTGGTTCATTACCGTGTGGCCTGAGCATCTGTAACGCTGGTTCATTACCATGTGTTCGGAGCATCTGTAACGCTAGCTCATTACCATGTGGCCAGAGCATCTGTAACGCTGGTTCATTACCGTGTGTTCTGAGCATCTGTAACGCTGGTTCATTACCGTGTGTTCTGAGCATCTGTAACGCTGGTTCATTACCGTGTGTTCGGAGCATCTGTGACGCTGGTTCATTACCGTGTGGCCAGAGCATCTGTAACGCTGGTTCATTACCGTGTGTTCGGAGCATCTGTAACGCTGGTTCATTACCGTGCGGCCAGAGCATCTGTAACGCTGGTTCATTACCGTGTGGCCTGAGCATCTGTAACGCTGGTTCATTACCGTGTGTTCGGAGCATCTGTAACGCTGGTTCATTACCGTGCGGCCAGAGCATCTGTAACGCTGGTTCATTACCGTGTGGCCAGAGCATCTGTAACGCTGGTTCATTACCGTGCGGCCAGAGCATCTGTAACGCTGGTTCATTACCGTGCGGCCAGAGCATCTGTAACGCTGGTTCATTACCGTGCGGCCAGAGCATTTGTAACGCTGGTTCATTACCGTGCGGCCTGAGCATCTGTAACGCTGGTTCATTACCGTGTGGCCAGAGCATCTGTAACGCTGGTTCATTACCGCGTGGCCTGAGCATCTGTAACGCTGGTTCATTACCGCGTGGCCTGAGCATCTGTAACGCTGGTTCATTACCGTGCGGCCTGAGCATTTGTAACGCTGGTTCATTACCGTGTGGCCAGAGCATCTGTAACGCTGGTTCATTACCGTGTGTTCGGAGCATCTGTAACGCTGGTTCATTACCGTGTGGCCTGAGCATCTGTAACGCTGGTTCATTACCGTGTATTCTGAGCATCTGTAACGCTGGTTCATTACCGTGTGTTCGGAGCATCTGTGACGCTGGTTCATTACCGTGTGGCCTGAGCATCTGTAACGCTGGTTCATTACCGTGTGGCCAGAGCATCTGTAACGCTGGTTCATTACCGTGTGGCCTCAGCATTTGTAACGCTGGTTCATTACCGTGTGGCCTCAGCATTTGTAAGACCTTCCTGGTGTAATGGTTAGCGTTCCTGACTGTAATGCATTCACGGGCCGCCCAGGATCGAGCGCATAGGTTCGAATCCTGATTGTCACAGTTTGTCCACAGTCAACCCAGATGTTTATCCACTCCCTAGGAATTGGTCGATAAAACGGATACCTGGTTCAGGCTAGGATCTATGTATAGCGTTAATGAGATGACCTTTATTACGGCCTCAGTTGTGCCATCCGTCTCAGATAACATAAAAAGAAAAGGTACAGTACGATATAGTTCGGTCTTTCAACTGTGGCTTGGATGTAATCCTCACCTTCGTTCGTAATGCTTTGGACCTGAACCTCAGTTTATCTTAGATAATGATTTAGACTTGTAACTCACCGTTGTCTCATCATATCTTGGAAATCATTTTCATCTATTAAATTTCTGGACTTGTGCCTCACACTCTGTCTTGAGTGTTTATTCAAGACCAGGGCCTCGCTTGCCTCCAGTAACACCTGAGTTAGGTTACACTGTCGTCCATTTAAAAGCTTTGTCATCGGACCTTTTAGATTCGTTCCGGTAGCGTACCGAACTTCAGACCAAAATTTCGCCAAGTAGCGCTTCGAAATCCCCTCCCGACCCCCCTCGTACTCTCTCTCTCTCTCTCTCTCTCTCTCTCTCTCTCTCTCTCTCTCTCTCTCTCTCTCTCTCTCTCTCTGAGCAGTGCTTTCACCCTAGCATGTACCCAGCTGTCCATACCCGCGACTGCACCTTTGGCAGTGACGGGGCTGGCGAGCGAGCGGGCGGCGGCGTGCGCGCTCGCTCGCTCTGCGCCCTCGGGAATCGTGTCCCGAGAGAAGAGCCCTCCCTGCCAGGGTAAGGGGCGAGGATGCTTGAGGGATCCTGCAGCGTGGCATGCTGCAACGAGATCTCAGCATGATGACCGCACCACAGACCCCGCAGTGTCTCTCACGACGACGAACCCTGCCCGTCCCTGGGAAAACAACAACCAGCGGTGCGCAGTACGGGCAGGCAAGCAGGCAGGGGCCATCCGCCCCTGTAGATCTGCAGTCATAATCATGGCTGGGGGAGGAGGGGTGGGTTTGCCGATTGGTGTGTACTCGTATGTGTGGGAAAGATGTGGGCTCCGAGAGAGAGAGAGAGAGAGAGAGAGAGAGAGAGAGAGAGAGAGAGAGAGAGAGAGAGAGAGAGAGAGAGAGGAGTAATGGCGTCACTGTTATCTCTGGTTTTATATTTTATCTGGTATTTTTTTTTTATCTTACATTTGCAGTTTAGCCACACCGAGTGTGGCTAAACTGTTTAGTATGTCTTTTGTGGGTGTGTGTGTGTGTGTGTGTGTGTGTGTTTTGGTCATACCGTTTAACTGGTGATCTCTGAGTCTAGCTACGCTGTTATCTCCAGTTGTATATTCTATCTGGTATCTTTTTTATCTCACATATACTGTTAAATCCTACTAGATCAATGATTGTGGGTATACTGTTAAATCTTTCTTTCTTATGTGTGTGTGTATTTTCTGGTCATACTGTTTCACCGTTGGTCTCTGAGTCTGGCTACACTGTTGTTATTGTATGGGTAATAATGTTCATCTATGATACACTTACTTCATCGTTGTTCACTGTATTCCCCCCCCCACCCCCTTTTTTTTTTACTCTGTTCATATAGTGTTGGCTCTCGTTGCACTGGCCATTTCGGTGTTAAGGTTTGGCCACTACCCAGCTACAGGTGGATAAAATATGGCCACAGTTAAAACTGGCCACAACATTAACTATGGTCATACCAACTGTTAAAACTGGCCACACCACTGTTGGGTCAGGCCACATTCCTAAGCCTGGCCACATTATTGAGTCTGGCCACAACAGTGTGTTGGGTCTGGCCAGGAGAGTGTTCGGCCCGGCCATATTAGTGAGTGTCGAGGGTGGCAACAGAATGTGTGTAGTGGGTGGTGGGCAGGGGTGCGGGTTCGTCCTTGACCCACTATGGTTCACCCGGCAACACCACCACCATCACCAACACCAACACCAACACCACCAACATCACCACCATCACCACCACCATCATCATCATCATCATTATCATCATCACCATCACCATCATCATCATCACTCACACTGGCAACCCCAGCCTTGCCATACCTAAATACTCCCTGCTATGCTGTCACCTGTGACCACAGCATTTTATTTCAAAATGTATTTTCCCCTTGTATATATATATATATATATATATATATATATATATATATATATATATATATATATATATATATATATACATCAGTGGTAATCTAATAAACATATTACAGGGTTTAGTACAGAACCACTTAAGATACTGGAAGGACATTTATATATGATGATGCCAATCTTTATAATGTTAGTGTAGGACGTGTGTACAGAGGAGGCTTCCGTCATCATCGGCCTAAGTCATGGGTATTATCCGGAGCAGCGGTGTCTCCGTCGGATCTTACCACCACGTAACGTCCTTGGTCGTAACGTTGGTCCTTTTGCGATCACACGAACGTGTTCTCTCCAGTGTCGGAGCGGGCGGTAGAGCTAGAAACAGTATCTGTCTCTGAAATTCTTTTAATTCTAGTGTTGTGCTGATTATGTATGAGGCGGAGACGGAGAGAGAGAGAGAGAGAGAGAGAGAGAGAGAGAGAGAGAGAGAGAGAGAGAGAGAGAGAGAGAGAGAGTTAGACAGATAGATAAAGACGAAAGAAAAACAGAACAGTGGAGGGATATGAATACAGACAGATAAACAATGACAGATGGGAAGCAAAGACATGTGTACGTACAGAGAATGAACAGACGGATAAACAAAGATTATGTAGCCACATTGGATGTACCTCCTTCAAACCATCTCTCGAACCCCTACACGTTGTATACTTAACGTCTCGTGTTTCCACTACCCATTATAAACTAATGTTTATACTTGCACCCAAACGACCCCTGAAACTCTGTCCCTGTACTGAACTTGCCATAGTGTAGTTTCATAAGTAACCTCCCGTATCATACTGTATTCTTTGAATTATGCATGTACCCCTAAACCTCTGTATATTGTGCAGTGTGTACCCGGTGTGATCAGGTATGTTTTCACTTCCCAATATAATTTCTGTACCCAACTGAACCCATTTTCTGACGGGGTGAGAATCCTCTGGGGCCCACCAATCACCCTCCCATGTCCATGTACTGTACCCACTCTCTTTCTGCACCTCTTCCCACTCACCCCTCCCTAGCCATGTACCCTTCCCCGATGCTTTGATCGAGGTGGTTGGTCTATGTATATCTAGACGAAGGAAAACTTCTGATCGAGTTCAGATAAGTAGAGACGAAGGAATATTGGAGAGAGAGTAGACCAAAGAAATAGGTAGATAAAAAGAAAGGAATAAAGCTAGGGAAAAAAAACAGACTGGAAGAATAGATAGACAGACGAGCAGTAGACAGATGTCTAGCCTCGGAAACCAAGAACCTCCAGCCCAAGGCACAGGGCCACAGGAACCGGTCCCAACCAAACCCCGACCCACGCGACTGATCGACACCCAACCACGTACCTCAGTGGCCAGTCAGTCAGCCACTGAACGGACTGAACCAACTCATCGACCAACTGGACCCCGCTACCAGTGAGCCAACCCATCCATCAACCAACTAATGTTCGACCACACTGCAAGACAACCCGATCGACCGACAGTTCGATCGACAACCGACTAACCGCAGTGCCATCTGCATACATGGTTGGATCTCTCTCTCTCTCTCTCTCTCTCTCTCTCTCTCTCTCTCTCTCTCTCTCTCTCTCTCTCTCTCTCTCTCTCTCTCTCTCTCTCTCTGCCTCCGTAGCCCGTGATCCCCTATAGATCCCTATGCACTTCTGTAGAGAGACCGACCATGGATACCTAATACTTGTTCATGTCTCATCTTGAGTGTAACAGACTGCATTTTAACTGCACAGCCTCGCTCGCTCTCTCACTCTCTCTCTCTCTCTCTCTCTCTCTCTCTCTCTCTCTCTCTCTCTCTCTCTCTCTCTCTCTCTCTCTCTCTCTCTCTCTCTCTCTCTCTCTCTCTCTCTCCATCCTGTCTAGCGCTAGTAACGAGTCTCCTTCTGGTGATGAAGCAAGAGCACTGTACCCCACAACACAGCACACACCAACTACAATATTTGTTCAAACGGTTTGGGTTCTCTTGTAAGCGTTTCTGACAAGCCATAACAGTAGGAATCATTGGAGGAATAATTCTCACAAATAGCGACCTCGCGGAACCCCGTAGCCTTGCCATACACACAGCAGAAATCCCTGAATATCACCAGCAAAACAAACACGATACACTCACGCCTTTGTATATTCACGTCCCAGGAGATCTTCCGGTGGAGCTCCTTCAGCGCTCAGGAAGCCGACCATGTCCACCGGGTCGGATCATAGGTCATAAAGCGTGGTGATGCTACGTGCATGTCTGTGATGTGAGCAAAGGGCACTTGTGAAGTAATTAGGGCATGACGGTTCTTGGGATATGTTGAAACGGTGTTAGTAATGTTGGAGTGACACTTGCATGTCTAGGGAGTTTAGTTTCAGATGGGGCTGTGTCCGGTGGGGAGGCATTTAAACCTGGGTTGGGAAGACATATGCTTAGAGCTTGTCGGGTTAACTGGGTAAGGAAGAATCTATAAGTATAGGTTTCCAAAGTGTGAGGAAGAGTAGACGTGCTGTTCTTGGCGCTACCTCCCTAACGAGAGAAGCGACGAACAAGTATTATGTGCGTGTGTGTATATATATATATATATATATATATATATATATATATATATATATATACATATTATATTAGCTACTTCTTCAATCTGTACTTCTAGAAAGTGATAATACAAAAGCGGAGGATTTCCATTTCCCCTCCCCAGCACCCGCCCCTCTTAATCGCTTTCCGCTTTACGCGTAAAATACTAAGGCAATGATCTTTCTCCTCAATCACATATACAGCGATTAATACCAACTCTGACTTCCACACACTCACACATCATACCACCCTTGCTCTACTGTAGTCTCGAAAAGTATTTAGATATCAACTATATTGAGGGATATTGTTTCTCCCACATTTTCCTCGTATTGTTTTGAATAACTTGGACAAGTTTACCGAAGGGAAGAACTCGAGAGATCATTTCGTGTAATTTTTCCTACATTTCCTTTACAGCATTTGGAAAACCTCAACGCATGTTACTTCCTGTTGATACATCCACAGGAGTTAAGTGGCCAAGAAAAGAGCGAAGGATAAACACATATGTTCCACTGGGCTTAGTAGACTTCAAGGTCAAGGTACTGGGCGGGAGAGACCACAGTCACAAAGTGTCTGTGGGTGAATCCATTCATATACTCTTCTAGAAGCTTCTGGTCTGCTGCCCCACTAGTATGACTGGCGCTCAGATAACGCTCAGATAAGGCAGTGATATCAGGCAGAGCCAGCATGAAGGTAACCCCAATAACCGAGATAACAGCAAGTGGTTTATTGGTCGCCATCACTTCGAACGTGCTCCGCCCCTGCTTCATGACCCTCTTCCCACACTCAAGGAAGCACAAATAAGTGATAGAGAAATAGAAAAGGGCACTAAAGTTGGTATATACTACAGTAAGGGAGATAAGTCTAGCAGTGAGAGGTGAGAAGCCATACATTTGCCCATCATGGAGAAGAGACGAATTTGAAAAGGGAGATTCGATCTCTAACATTCGAATCTCTGGACCAGTTTGATGATGTCAACAGGGAAATGTTTTTTTTTTCCCAGAGATGTAAAAATAGAGCAGCCAGAAGAAATATCCAGAGACAAAGGAGAAACGGAACAAAATTGGAAGTGGAAGGATGGAGTGAAAAAGATTTTGAACGATCAGGGCCTGAACATGCCGGAAGGTGAGAGGCTTGCAAGGAATAGAGTGAATTGGAACAATGTGGTATACCAGGGTCGATGTGCTGTCAATGGACTGAACCAGGGCATGTGAAATGTTTGAGCATGCTAGAAAGGATGTGAAGAAAACATTTCTGTGGCCCCAGAGTACCGGTAATGAGTGAAAGGAATATCCTAAGACTTAGGATATTCCTGTGAAACCTGACAGAATATAAGAGTTAAACATCTGACAGTAGAGAATATTCAACCAGTAGGGGCTCCATGAGTGAAAAATATCTTCCCCGTAATATATGAGCAGGCTTTTACACACTTCATTAAGACCTCTTGTGATCTCTTTAATCCTTTTGCGCTACCGCTCGCAGGATGAGCATGGGGTGCACAATAAACCTGCCGGGGTTACCGGCATAAACCACTGAATCATTCGTTCCAAACTCACCTATGTCTCAACCAGCCACCTACCTTGTCCTTCTCCTACTTACCGACATAAGACCAACGGCTGCTGTAAATAGTGCTGAAGAGGAAGGCATGCAAGACCATCCTTCATCCTTTTTGAATACCGATCAAAGAGGCGCTCAACACGATAACACTTGGACGCCCTCCGCGCCACCATCACCTCTCGCCACTAGAGATCCCTCGTCCTCGAATTGCAGTTCGGTACCACAACTGCATTTAGTTCAACCGAGTTGTTACAGCTATAGGAATAGCAGCATCACAACCGTTGTGAATATGATTAAGAGCTTTAATGTTTGTGTGAAAACTGTCTGCTTAGACACCTCCTCCCTTATTATAACCTCAGTATTCAGAAGTTAAGTAACATGTAAATAAAAGCACAAGAGAATGTTTTACGTCTGCGTATTTCTGTGAATGTTTTACTTCTTACTTTCGTAAGGAGGGAAAGACGTTATTTTTTCCAATGTTTCGTCTTTCTCTTACCCCAGTTTTTTCCCCCAACATGTAGGTGCCATGCACCTGGACCTTGGGAGGTGTCTACTGCGTATCTCGGTCCATTAACGCCAAGATTTCATCATTATCATATGTACTTTTCTTTTCTCATATCATTGTTTGAAATCTAAGCGGTCACGGGTCATAAAGTTTAACACCTGCTGTGATGATACCTTGTGGTAATTAGCTGGGGCATTTGCCTCCTGGTAAGGGGTTTGGGAGGGAGAGAATATACATGCATTTACATAAACGCTTTTGCGAATGTCGAAACTTCTAACTGATAAGCTAAGGTACGAGTTAGAACTATATATATATATATATATATATATATATATATATATATATATATATATATATATATATATATATATGCTTGTATATACTGCGGCCATCAACCACGGAAGTGGAAATGACCTAGGTTGCAGGGGGAGGGGTTTTGTGGCTTGGGGAGGAGGGGAGAATATTCGTCTTGCAAGTGTACACCTGGAATTACGAGAGAAACTTCTGGCTTGGCTTGGCTGGTGGGTGAGGGACTCGACCCAACAAAAGGCGGTCATCACGGCCAGCTCGCCAGACGAAGCCATGGGCCCGGAAACCACCCTCAAAAGAGGAATTTCCCGTGTTGGATCCGGGACAGACCAAACACAATACCATTTTCCCCCCACAACTCCATTTGTCGAGATTGCTAAAAGCTCTCGGTACATTGTTTTTAAAGTCATTCCATCGTTCTAATTACTCGACCACCTCGTTCTCCCGGAGTTATTACGTTCTTGGCGTCTAGTACCTGCCGGAGAGGCGTGTTATAGAGAGACGTATAAGCAAAGCTGTTCGTCTGGTTTCTCATTCTTGCCGCTGCAGGAGCCTGGCGCTTTGACCGAGGCACAGGCTTCCACATATACCATAGCTTCAGAAATATCAGCTGTACAGAGAGGGACTTTTTCCTGTGTTAACGTAAGAGGACCTTCGCTCTAATGCGAGGATTTCATTATGAATTTGTATTATGCTACAGACGGTGTATTTCATGTGGTTCAAGCGTTCAGTGTTAACTCTGAAAACATTATGTCCCTAGAAAACCAGTAGAGTGACCCCGTCTAGGAAGGAATCTACTCTCTCCGCTGTCTTTCTTCGCAATACAAAAGAATTCAAACAGCAACAAACTAATGGATCCTTTCGAAACTGTCTGATCTTTATATGAGAGCTGAGACGGTAAGACTAAAAGAATCCAGATCACTTAAACTTGACGTGTCATTAAGGCGGTGCAAATAATATCAGTCGTGGACTTGAAGCGAAGTACTTATGAAATCTAATCTTGAACGTTTCTATGGCGCTTCTTTCAACCACTCTGAATGGTAAATCATTTCAGATGTTAACAGTCCTTTCAAGAAGAAAAAAAAAAAAGAATCGTCGCCTCATTAGAAGTAAAACGTTTGCCCACGAGTTTGTATCCATCAAGGCGAATGAAATCAGACAAATCTAGCCCTAAGTAGCTTGTTAGAACGAGATTATCATAGCCTTTGATCACCTTGAATCGCTTCTTACACTTATTTTTTTTTTTTCTGTGGTTTATAGATTTTAAGTCGTCTAGTCTTTCGTGCTTTCATAGGATATGTTTCTCAGGACAAGAATTATTTTGTTAGCTCGTGGCTGTACTCCCTCCATTCTGCTTACGTCTCACCTTAAATAGTTTGAATTAAACCATGAATTCCTTTCTTATAAGCCGTAGACTTTGGTTCCTTTTCATTCGCTGTCGTACACAGTATATATTTGGCTTTGTACCATCAGAGATTACATTACACCTGTCCTTTTCCCTCCTGTATTACCTTTTATAGCTCGACCTAAGTCATAGTGTGGATACTGACGGCATACTTCGAATGGGGATCTGTGGTTCAACAAGAGAGACTCGAGAGTTACCACGAAGAGGCTAAGAGAGTCAGTTGTACACCGCGAAGGAGGAAGAGGAGGAGGTTGTAAGAGCGTAAAACAGAGAGGAGATAAAGCAAGAGATGATGTTACGGGAAAGGAATGGATGAGAAGAGACATGGAGACATGGAGAGCGAAAGTAGAGGGCGTCATCTCATCACCATTTCACAATGTTGGTGAAAGGCCGATGTTAAGGAAGGTCTTGGAAGAAGAAGGTGGATGAAGGCACTCTCTACTGTTCCACGGTGTTGTGGAGCTCTGCGCCATTCTACTGGTGGAATAGCAGTGGTGTGGAAGAGCTCTTGGTCATTTCATTATCCTTTGGAAAGGGATCTGGCAGAAGCTGTAACCGTTCCACAATGAACCTGGAAGGGAACAT
Organism: Panulirus ornatus; assembly: GCF_036320965.1. Lineage (NCBI taxonomy): Eukaryota > Metazoa > Arthropoda > Malacostraca > Decapoda > Palinuridae > Panulirus > Panulirus ornatus. The sequence continues at coordinate 11,297,976 of NC_092242.1, read as the reverse complement.
CAAAAAAAAAAAAAAAAAAGAACGCTGGGTGGAATAGTTCTTCAGCAGCCTGTAACGAGAATGGAATGGGAATGTTTAGGAAGAATGAGAGCTGAAAGAATTCCTCAGCGTTCTATAATGAAGGTGGAATGGGAATATCAAGAAAGAATGGAAGCTGGAGCTAAATCCTGGAAGAAATGTGGGGGGTCTGGAAGCAAGGCGGGCGCTAGGCGGGGTGGGTGCAAGTTAAAGGTGGAGGACTGGTGGTCTGTGTGTCTGGCTGGGATCAGGAGGTGGGGCCCCACTCTTGACCAGTGGCGTGGGGGGAGCCGGCAAGGGAGCTGGATGTGAACGTAGGGGAAGGGGGAGCTTGGAGAAGATGAAAAGGTGGAACTACAAGACAGTGGTAGGGAAAGTAAAGGAAGAGGTTAGGAAACTTTGGAGAAAGCAATGGAAAAATCAGGAATTAGGTCCAGAATGGGCTGGGAGACGGAGGAGGGAGAGAAATGGGAGTTGGTGCAGTTTGCGAATAGAATGGGAAAATGAGGTTCTACGGAGGGTTCCATGCTCTGTCATGATAAAGACGAGGTTCTACAAGGGGGCATGGGGGAGTGAGATCTTGGGTACGGCTGAAAATTTTCTGTCGAAAGGATGATGCCCTCTGTGACGTGGGAAAGATAGTGTGGTCAGTGTGATGGAGGATCTGTCGAAGGAATAGTGAGGCCCATGTGATGTTGTAAGGCCCATGGCAAGAGTCAGATCCTTAGGACGTTGGAGAAAATTTGGATGATGAGAGGTTCTTATGATGTTGCTGGTATTCTTGGGATAAGGAGCTTCACGTGGTACTGGTAACACTTGCGGACTCTGGTGATTTCTGTATGATGTTCAAGAAGAACTGGAGGGGTAAAGAACAGATTCTTATCTCGACGAAGGAGCCTGAAGAAACCTTGGATTGTATGTGATTCTTGGAGGCCTTCTGCTGGGTTTAGAGAGCTTCTGGCAGTTTGTTATTCATGGAGGTTTGAAGAGCCTTTGCCTTTACATGAGTCTTGTAGGCCTTCTACATAAGTTTAGTGAACTTTTGGCTTTATGAAGCTATTGGAGGCCTCCTGCATAGGTTTTGTGTGTTCGTAAGTTGTTTGTACCTTTTGGAGGGCATTCTCCATGGATTTGGAGAGCCTGTAAGCCTTATGTTACACGTATATTCATTCTGCATTCGTTTGGAGAGCGCCTGGGCTGTATGTGACTCATGGAGGGTTTTCTACATGGGTTCGGTGAGCCCTTGGCCGGTATGTAGATCTTGGATACCCTCTGCATGAGATTATTGAGCCCTTGGGCTGTACGTAGCTCTTGAAGGGCCCTCTACAAGGGATTGGCTACCCGCTATGGAGGTATATTACCCGTATGATGTTGGGAAAGTTACACGGAAAAGATGTTGATTTTTAATGCAGTCGTAGTTCGTAAGAAAAGACTTGTGAGACATCTGTGAGTTAGAGAGGGTCTCAACAGCCATTATGGAGACTGTCTACCGATATCTTTTCATCGACCGGAAATTGCGAGACGAAAGGTGGTACCTGACAATGATACTGAGAGAAAAAAAAAATGGAAGGAAGGAGGGAGGAAGGTGAAAATAATGGTGTAAATGATTGCAGAGATACGGGTAGTGGAATGTGGGATGGAACAATTGATAAGAGTTGATGGTGCGGTATGCTATAAACCAAATGATAATGAGAGTTGATGTTGCACTATGGGTTAGACTAGATGTTAGTTATAGTGCATAATGGTAGAGAGCAAACGATAGTGAGAGTCCATGATGCTGGTGGCGCTTGCTTGAAATTTTTTTTTTATTCTTACACTAAAGTCTCAGGTGAAGCTGATATAGTGTGATAGTACGGTGGGAGCAAAGAAAATGGAACACCAACAAAAGACTGAGAGAAAAGAGTGAGATGAGAAAAAAAAAAATGTATCCGAAAACAGAAAAACAGAGGAGGTCGAAATTTGGGATTCACTCAGAAATGTCTTTACCACTTTTCTCTCTTCTTTCTGTTGTGACTTGATATTTTTTTCCTTGGGCAACATGTGGAGTGATCTGTGCATCAAGGAGAGGAAGGCTGTAAGTCTTCAGTTCATCAAGGAATAAGACTCTTAGATTCTTTAAGCACAAGGCTAGAAGTCCAGTTCGAAACCCTAGAGTTCGCTTCTGCTCGAGGCTTTTGCAAGACTGTTGAGTGAAGGATCAATGAAAATACGAGACATGGCAACACCAAACACGAATCTTTGTCATGTCGAACCTTCGACCTTAAGACATCGGTAGAGTTCATCATTGAAACGGAAAAGCATATCTGATCCTATTGGAACAGGTACTTTCCCTCCGAATTTCCAACCCATCGGTTGGAAAGGCAAACTGTCAGTTGTGATGGAACAAAAAAAAAAATGAAGTGACAGAAAATACTGACATGAATTCAAGGTTTTCTTTTAAGTATATTTGTTTTTGTGATAATGTAGCTTTATTGGCAAAATTCTTCATGTACAAGGCCAGTGCATCAGTGTTGTTGCTGGCTGCCATGACGTCTTCGTCCAGTGAATAGTTATATGTCCGCCTCAGTGACTGTCATGACGTCTTGAGCCAGTATTCATCAGTCACTGCCTCAATTATCTTCGGCCTGTGATGAGTCGGTCTGTGATGAGTCAGTCTGTGATGAGTCGGTCTGTGATGAGTCAGTCTGTGATGAGTCAGTCTGTGATGAGTCAGTCTGTGATGAGTCGGTCTGTGATGAGTCAATCTGTGATGAGTCAGTCTGTGATGAGTCGGTCTGTGATGAGTCAGTCTGTGATGAGTCGGTCTGTGATGAGTCAGTCTGTGATGAGTCAGTAGGATTCATCATTTGTCGCTGACTGCCACGATGACGAGTTTCCAGCGTGTGTCTGCTGATCTGAGAATATGGTACCAAGATCATCCAAGAGAGAGAGAGAGAGAGAGAGAGAGAGAGAGAGAGAGAGAGAGAGAGAGAGAGAGAGCGTGTGCGTGTGCGTGTGTGTGTGTGTGTGTGTGTGCCTGAAGATCGTGCAGCCGATCGAGACCAAACGCTGGGTAATTATGCAAATGAAGGCACAATCGCAAGGAATTATTGATATGGCAGACTCCGATAATCTCTATGGTCTTTAAGTGCTGGGAGAGACTATATAGTTTATAACTGTGCCCAAGTAATTAGTGGAAGATATCACTTAACATAAAATCAGGCAGTTATGATAGAACAGGCGACCGCCGCAACTCTCACAGACTTACATCCGTTCTTGGTATGTAGAAAAAAGTTTAGACTCCACATAAATCTTTGGATCTTACAGAATAAGACTTAAGATGCAAGGTCTATATTACACTTAGGATAATACAAGTATACATATACATAAGAAACTCGAGAACAGCGTCTACTTCGCTACAAGTATACATATACATAAGAAACTCGAGAACAGCGTCTACTTCGCTGCTCTCGCCATGTGGGACTCTGGCGACAGACGAAGAAAGGCGTCAGCTCCGAAATCCTTCCCAGATTCCTTAGGCTTATTTCCAAGATGATAATCGTACTGAGGCCTCCTCTAACTCTGCCCCACCTCGGACCTACGTAGTTACACTATCCTCGATTCTTATTTTCATAGTTTTTCGATCCAGAAAGACGTACGACCTGTTTATCAGTGTTGCACAGAAAAAAAAAAAGAAAGGGTATCATATAAAAAAGAGAGAGTCGTCCAGATTCCCAGCGTTACCTCGAAGACACAACAGGATTTTTATCCGACGATACGACCCTTTGGCTCGGCGGGACGACCCTTGGGCACGATGATACGACCCTTGGTTTTAATGGCCTATCCTGTGAACTGACACTTTAAGTGTCTGCTTAAAGGCCGGTTCGTACCTTCGTTCTCAAGAGTTATACAGTCATGTTCAAGAGTTTACGGTCACCAGAGATTGCATAAGGTCACTAGAGACTGTATAAGGTCACCAGAGAATGCCTAAGGTCACCAGAGAATGTCTTAAGGCCACCAGAGAATGTCTAAGGTCACCACAGAATGTATAAGGTCACCAGAGACTGTATAAGATCACCAGAGAATGTATAAGGTTATCTGAGAGTGTATAAGGTCACCAGAAACTGTTTTGGGTCACCAGAATTCAACAATACTCGAAGGCGTTCACAGTAACAAGACGTGTGGTAATTCCGCCATAATGTTTGCGTCGTTAGCAACAGGTCAAGGTTCGTGTTTCATATATCATGATAAAAACAGTTTAATGTTGCTGACGCTTGACTCAGGCGCCATATTATGTTTAAACGGCCGTCAAAGACAGCGTTGCGACATCAGCAGACGTCGCTAGAGACTTGTAGTTACTTCATAGTCACCCCTGGCGATGCTGCGTCACTGGGAGTGCCCTCTCGTCGAAGATCTTATCACTCCGAAGGAGTCCACTGTTTCCTGCTGCTGGAAGCAGCGCAACCTTGGATTGCAGGGGCTTCTGGGAGGGAGTCCTGTTGGAGCACTAGGACCCTGTCTTACAGAGGGGTCCTGGGGAATCATGGAAGGAATATTAAGGATCTTAGACTCCTTCAGCGCGACAGTATGAGCTTTGAGCACGACGACATGCCTCTTGAGCACGGCGGTACGTCCCTTGGGTCATGATGAGACGACTGTTGACAAGCTCGCACTTGAAGGTTCAGGTTCAAATCATCTCGTGTGATTTCTCAGTGTGTGTGTGTGTGTGTGTGTGGCATAAGAAGCGGGGGAATTAATGTCGCGCTCGTACCCATCCTGTGGTCATCGGTGGGGGAAAAGAAGACACGGAGGACGAAGAAAAAAAAACTCCAAGAACTGGACCACAACGGCTGAACTACATAACAAGTTACGTGGTTGAGTGGACTACATTCGGTGTATGTACTTGGGATACATTTCAAGTAACTGGGAGTTCAAAACATCGTCGTGGATGTAATGCTCACACACGTATGTGGTGGAGGGATCGTCTCTTTAAGTTCACCGATTTTACAGCAGTTGAGGCATTACATTGTTGCCATCACGTACTCCTGTCGCAGACTCCTAGGTATCCTCGCCGATTCCAGAGGGAGAACATCTCGAAATGTTTTCTAGGAGTATTTCTCACCTTTAAACTGGTTCCTCGCCCTTTTCTTTAGGGAAAGAGGCTAAAGTGACGAGGGCGTGAGGGAGGGAGACAGTCATGCTGTACAAGGATTATTAAGGTGAGGGAACTTCTATTTTATCGAAGGTTTGATAGATAAGGCTTATCTTGCTATCTGTGTACGGTACGTTGGGTCATATTTCATGGCTTGCGTAAGGCCCTTAGCTTCAGTTCGTCGCGTTGTGTAGGGCAGTTGCGTTAACGCCCATGTGGCGTAGTGGGGGTTCACATTGGTGCCTATGTAGGGTTCTTCAGGTGGTTTACTCTATTGCCTGTCTAGCGTCCTAGGTCTTATTTCCTCGCCCTTGAGTAAGGGTTTACCTGACACATCATGGGGTTGTGCCAGAGGTGTGGGTTTATGTTGAAGGCTTCATGTGGGAACGTCAGGCATGGTGAGGGGTGGGGAAGGGAGTGGCTTGATCTAACACTGGGACCGAGTGTCTCATGGAAGGGAGAGGATGTTGTGGTTCTATTTTGCCAGATAAGGTATATATTATGTCATTGAACCTCTTCAGCACAACGTCACGACCCTTTAGCACGACGGTACGACCTTCTACCACGACGATACGACCGTCCAGCACGACGATACGACCCTCCAGCACGACAGTACGACCTTATTCTACGACGATACGTCCCTCCAGCACGACGATACGACCTTCTTCCACGACGATACGACCCTCCTGCACGACGGTACGACCTTCCTCTACGACGTGAAGACCCTTTAGCACGACGGTACGACCTTCTACAACGATACGACCCTCCAGCACAATGGTACGACCTTCTTCCACGACGATACGACCCTGCAGCACAACGGTACGACCTTCTACCACGACGATACGACCTTCTACCACGACAGTACGACCTTCAAGCACGACGGTGCGACCTTCGAGCACGGCGGTACGACCTTCGAGCACGACAATACGACCCTAGAGCACAACAGTAGGCCTGAGATGAAAACGGGAAAGGAAAGGTTATATGGAGCAGAAGTTACTAATAATGATAATATTAAAGCCAGTAAATTGAATCACTGCAGAAATTGTAAAACGCTATACATATAATGATAATGATACTAAAGAAAACAAAATGATATCAATGACAAGAACCCTTCTCGTAGTTCTGTCACTATTAGAAGTAGTAGTAATGATGATAAACATAATTCAACAGCTATAATGACATTGAAAACAGTATGATAATAAAGTTTTTATTAACTATTAGTATTATTATTTGTATTATTATTATTATTATTATTATTATTATTATTATTATTATTATTATTATTGTTGTTATTATTATTATTGTTATTATTATTATCATTATTATTATTATTATTATTATTATCATTATTATTATTATTATTATTATTATTATTATTATTATTATTATTATTATTATCATTATTATTATTATTATTATTATTATTATTATTATTATTATTATTATTATTATTATCATTATTATCATTATTATTATTATTATTATTATTAATATTATTATTATTATTATCATTATTATTATTATTATTATTATTATTATTATTATTATTATCATTATTATCATTATTATTATTATTATTATTATTAATATTATTATTATTTTTTTTTTTTTTTTTTTTTTCTTTATACTTTGTCGCTGTCTCCCGCGTCTGCGAGGTAGCGCAAGGAAACAGACGAAAGAAATGGCCCAACCCCCCCCCCCATACACATGTACATACACATGTCCACACACGTGTATACATACCTACACAGCTTTCCATGGTCCACCCCAGACGCCTCACATGCCTTGATTCACTCCACTGACAGCACGTCAACCCCTGTATACCACATCGCTCCAATTCACTCTATTCCTTGCCCTCCTTACACCCTCCTGCATGTTCAGGCCCCGATCACACAAAATCTTTTTCACTCCATCTTTCCACCTCCAATTTGGTCTCCCTCTTCTCCTCGTTCCCTCCACCTCCGACACATATATCCTCTTGGTCAATCTTTCCTCACTCATTCTCTCCATGTGCCCAAACCATTTCAAAACACCCTCTTCTGCTCTCTCAACCACGCTCTTTTTATTTCCACACATCTCTCTTACCCTTACGTTACTTACTCGATCAAACCACCTCACACCACACATTGTCCTCAAACATCTCATTTCCAGCACATCCATCCTCCTGCGCACAACTCTATCCATAGCCCACGCCTCGCAACCATACAACATTGTTGGAACCACTATTCCCTCAAACATACCCATTTTTGCTTTCCGAGATAATGTTCTCGACTTCCACACATTTTTCAAGGCTCCCAAAATTTTCGCCCCCTCCCCCACCCTATGATCCACTTCCGCTTCCATGGTTCCATCCGCTGACAGATCCACTCCCAGATATCTAAAACACTTCACTTCCTCCAGTTTTTCTCCATTCAAACTTACCTCCCAATTGACTTGACCCTCAACCCTACTGTACCTAATAACCTTGCTCTTATTCACATTTACTCTTAACTTTCTTCTTCCACACACTTTACCAAACTCAGTCACCAGCTTCTGCAGTTTCTCACATGAATCAGCCACCAGCGCTGTATCATCAGCGAACAACAACTGACTCACTTCCCAGGCTCTCTCATCCCCAACAGACTTCATACTTGCCCCTCTTTCCAGGACTCTTGCATTCACCTCCCTAACAACCCCATCCATAAACAAATTAAACAACCATTATTATCATTATTATTATTATTATTATTATTATTATTATCATTATTATTATTATTATTATTATTATTATTATTATCATTATTATCATTATTATTATTATTATTATTATTATTATTATTATTATCATTATTATTATTATTATTATTATTATTAATATTATTATTATTATTATTATCATTATTATTATTATTATTATTATCATTATTATCATTATTATTATTATTATTATTATTAATATTATTATTATTATTATTATCATTATTATTATTATTATTATTATTATTATTATTATTATTATTATTAATGATAATAATAATAATAATAATATTATTATTATTATTATTATTAATATTATTATTATTATTATTATTATCATTATTATTATTATTATTATTATTATTACTATTATTATCCTTATTATCATTATATTTTAGTAGTCGTATTAGGTTCTGACGCCACACCACCTCGTCAAGTTTCAGGTTCATTATGGTAATGGCTCAGGTGATACAAGCGAAAGCAGAGGAACGATTGCTCGCTAGTGACTGTGGGATGGATGGAGGTGGGGGGAGGCTGTTTATCATTCGTTCATCAGGGTAATTATCTCAAATCACCCAGCTAATTCTTCTAATCAGAAAATGAGTGGTTCAGATTTTTGTCTTTTCCTCTTTTTTGTCTTTTAATACCACATTTCACGGGGAGCCACTTTTCTTGAAGATTCGCACGAAATGCGTAGATCCAAAATGGCCGTAAGATGTGTTGACCAATCAGCAGCCCAGACCTACTAGCAGCTCATGACGTCATGCCTCAGCCTTCCACGAAGCTCCGGCTTCTCTGACGTAATGGTTCAGGATACACTGGCTAGACAGATTAAGGAGAAACTCTGATATATATATATATATATATATATATATATATATATATATATATATATATATATATATATATATATATATATGTATATATATATATATATATATATATATATATATATATATATATATATATATATATATATATATATATATATATATATATATATATGTATATATATATATATATATATATATATATATATATATATATATATATATATATATATACATATATGATTACACCAGGACCTTTCTAAAGGCCTCTGCTGTACACCTAGTGGCAGCAGGGATATGCTAACTCCTTTGCTTTGGAATTCACACACACACACACACACACACAGGCTGGAACAGTTCCATGACAAGCCAGGAAGGCTTCCGTCTGGCGGATCAGAGTCAATAAGATGATTATAGGCTTTGAGTCTGCCAACTGCAGGACGCGGTCGCAACATGACGCAGGACCAGCCCTTAGATTTAGATTTAGAAATAGACAGCAGCGGTACCTTTAGTAGAATTAGAAGCGATTGTCGTTAGTGTGTTTAGAATTGGATGTGATTGTGTTGTGTAGTTAGAATTAGAAATGATTATGAGTGGTATGTTTAGAATTAGGAATTCGTCAACGGCATGTTTAGACTTAGAAATAAGAGTCAGCATACAATTAGTATACGAAGAGACTCACTGGTATCTAAAACTATATATATATATATATATATATATATATATATATATATATATATATATATATATATATATATATATATATATATATATATATATATACATATATATATATATATATATATATATATATATATATATATATATATATATATATATATATATATATATATATATATATATATATTATTCATTCATTATACTTAGTCGCTGTCTCCCGCGTTAGCGAGGTAGCGCAAGGAAACAGACGAAAGAATGGCCCAACCCACCCACATACCCATATATATATATATATATATATATATATATATGAGAAAGAGATTTACTACAACTACAATCATGTTTTGTAAATACATTCCATTTGCTAACACAGACTCCACATAAAGATTGTATCTACATTGCTGAAGGCACGTTCCAGATAAACTCTAAAATAAATCAGATACAGAAATAAATGCTGTACTGAATGATGGTAAGAAGTACCTTACTAATAAACTATCGGATAAATTGTTTCCTTGACCAACACCGTCCTAATACAGCCACAGTACAGTGTGATACAGACGGAGATCACCAACGTTACAACCATGACCACCTCTTTGGTACGGTCCCACCCCCCAAAAAAAGGGGGACATTATCGTGCAGCTCCCTAGTCAACCACCTGGGAGTTACTGTGTATGCAGTTGAGACAATAAGAGATCCACTATTGTTTTAGCAATGAGCACCGTGCAGCACATCCACTGGAACTCCATCTGTCACACACGCTCCTGATCCTCCTACAATACATTCCTGATAAAGCTATAAATAAAACACTTATGAAAGCTTCTACGTATTTTTATCTTAGCACGGAAAGGTCCCATGGGTCCGGTTGTAGATGGTGGGGCTCTGGTACGGGTAGATTGTTAATGACAGAGAGTGAATGTGTGAGCTAATGACACCGTTCTTCATCCGTTCCAAATGCTTTAGAGAGAAACGGCGACCAAGTACAGAAAGCACACACACACACACACACACACACACACACACACACACACACACGCACACACATTTCATATATATATATATATATATATATATATATATATATATATATATATATATATATATATATATATATATATATATATCCTTTCCTGATCTGTTTGTTTATTTTGCCACTAAAATTTTCAGGAAATTAGCTGAGGTTTTGTTACGTAAGTTATGACTCTCAGAGAAATGTGGAGACAAACTGGAATATTGTTCACAGATTTTTCAGCTTAGTTAACCAGAGGGCAAATGTAAGGACAGCAAAATATGGGCAGGACACGGTGTGTGTTACGGTAGTTGTAATTGCACGTCCACGACCAGTTTCAAACTGCTCTCAAGCACATGGACTCCAAGAAGTTTAGGAAGATATACACAAATTGGGTTGACCCTAAGCTGCAGTCTGCTGCACCAAGCTGGCCTCCTTACTTGAGGAGCTGTATGGAACTGCTGGAAAGGGTCCAAGGGAATGCATCTGGAATGAGGTAAGAAGAGAGGAGGAAGGTCCCTCCTCCCCAATCTGCCCTTTTTGGATAATTACACACGGATGTCCAAGAGGCCATGACGACGTTAACATAACAGAGTTCTCTTTAGCTAGAGGAGAATCCAGAACAAGAAGACACAGCTGGATTAGGCAAGAGAAGTGTACGAGGGGAGGTGAGGAAGCAATGGCTTCTGCAGCAGAGTCGTGGACTCGATGAAGAAGTTAACCCACAAGGAAACTACCACGACTCGATGAAGGAAACTAATGCGATTACCTCTGGAAAATTAATAGAAAAAAAATTATATGACAGACGACAAAGATTAGACCCAAGGGCGAAAAGCTCCCTCCTCGTCTGCATAAATAGGTTACCACAGTCAAGTCCACCCGCCTCCCCACACCCTTCTTACAGCTGTTGTAGCAGTCACCTTGCCCAAAAGCACGGTCGTTTTTCAGACACATTTTATGTAGAGTCCGACATAGCATATGTGAAAGACGGTCGATGATAAAGCAAGGACTTCATCATCACCAGCTACTGGGCGAGCTGACGATACCGTCACCCGAAGACCCGAGCACGTAAAACAGCCCTGCAGCTGCTGCCTTCTTCATCATCAGCTGCGTGAAGACCAACATACCTGCTTACAGAGCTGCCGACACAGCAGCTGGATACAGGTGGATGGGAGTCCGTTAACTTAGACGGGTGGGGCGGGCGTCGGCCATCAGTGCCGCTGGAACGTGGCCGGTCATCCCTGGAAAGGGGGAGGCGAGGACAGAAAGACCTGAGCTTGATGGTCTATGACGAGGACGTCTGCTGCAGAAAAGGACATGGGAAGGACAGATAACAGAAGACCTGATGGTCTATGACGAGATTGTCTGCTGGAGCACAGTACCTAGGAAGAACACCTAACAGAGGACCTCCAGGTCAACGACGAGGTTATCTGCTGGGGTACAGTACATGGGAAGGACACATAACAGAAGACCTGATGGTCTATAACGAGGTCATTTGCTGGTGAATATCACATGGAAAGGACGGATAACAAGGCATGATGGTCCATGATGAGGTTATTATATGATGAATAAGACACGGGAAGGACGGATAACAAGGCATGATGGTCCATGATGAGGTTATTATATGATGAATAAGACATGGGAAGGACAGATAACAGAAGACCTATTGGTCTCTGATGAGGTCATCTGCTGGAGAACAGTGACAGAACCTTAAACTCTTAATCTGTACACGTGGATACGGTACAGTAAAGCAGAAAGTCCCTCCCTAACCCACAAAACCCACTCTGTCCATGATGGAATATCACGTACAACAACGAAAATACGACACCAAAGAATTTTTTACAGGAAAGGAGGAATGATAAACAAATTCTGGTCTAATTCTAGCCCCAGGATACCCCCGAGGAAGGAATATTTTGCCTACTAATCCCTGAAAGAGAAAAAAAAGGTTGATTAACCTGTAATTTTTGAATGTCATTCGTGTACAGGTTTATTCACTGATGATTAATAACATTAGAGTATCTGTGTAGCCCTTTTATGAATGTATGAATGGTCCTCGCCTTGACCACTGGTTTGTGCCAGTGTTCTGTAACTACTGCTGCTGCTGCTGCTGCTAGGAGGGGAAAAAATAAAGGCTCGCCCACGTTTGTACTACAACTCTTTCCCTTTAATATCGTGATGGTGGTGGTGGTGGTGGTGGTGGTGACTTGGTGGTGGTGGTGACTGTTGGTGGTGGTGGTGGTGGTGACTTGGTGGTGGTGACTGTTGGTGGTGGTGGTGGTGGTGACTTGGTGTTGGTGGTGGTGGTGGTGGTGGTGGTGACTTGGTGTTGGTGGTAGTGGTGGTGACTGTTGGTGGTGGTGGTGTTGGTGGTGGTGGTGGTGATTGTTGGTGGTGGTGGTGTTCGTGGTGGTGGTGGTCGTGATGGTGGTGGTGGTGGTGATTGTTGGTGTTGGTGATTGTTGTTGGTGGTGGTGGTGGTGGTGGTGGTGATTGTTGGTGTTGGTGGTGACTGTTGCTGGTGGTGGTGGTGACTTGGTGGTGGTGGTGGTGGTGGTGGTGATTGTTGGTGTTGGTGGTGACTGTTGCTGTTGGTGATTGTTGGTGGTGGTGGTGGTGACTTGGTGGTGTTGATGATGATGGTGTTGTGTTCAAGACGTCCTCGAAAGCTATACATGGTAATAGTAATCCCATTATTCATGGTAATGGTATTATCATTATTCTTGATAATGGTATTCTCATTATTCATGGTAATGATAGTCTCATTATTCATGGTAATGATAGTTTCATTATTCATGGTAATGGTATCCTCGTTATTCATGGTATTAGCATTATTCATGGTAATGGTATCCTCGTTATTCATGGTATTAGCATTATTCATGGTAATGGTATCCTCGTTATTCATGGTATTATCATTATTCATGGTAATGGTATCCTCGTTATTTATGGTATTAGCATTATTCATGGTAATGGTATCCTCGTTATTCATGGTATTATCATTATTCATGGTAATGGTATCCTCGTTATTCATGGTATTAGCATTATTCATGGTAATGGTATTATCATTATTCATGGTATTAGCATTATTCATGGTAATGGTATTATCATTATTCATGGTATTATCATTATTCATGGTAATGGTATCCTCGTTATTCATGGTATTAGCATTATTCATGGTAATGGTATTATCATTATTCATGGTATTAGCATTATTCATGGTAATGGTATCCTCGTTATTCATGGTATTATCATTATTCATGGTAATGGTATTATCATTATTCATGGTATTAGCATTATTCATGGTAATAGTATCCTCGTTATTCATGGTATTAGCATTATTCATGGTAATGGTATTATCATTATTCATGGTATTAGCATTATTCATGGTAATGGTATCCTCGTTATTCATGGTATTATCATTATTCATGGTAATGGTATTATCATTATTCATGGTATTAGCATTATTCATGGTAATGGTATCCTCGTTATTCATGGTATTAGCATTATTCCTGGTAATGGTATCCTCGTTATTCATGGTATTAGCATTATTCCTGGTAATGGTATCCTCGTTATTCATGGTATTATCATTATTCATGGTAATGGTATTATCATTATTCATGGTATTAGCATTATTCATGGTAATGGTATCCTCGTTATTCATGGTATTATCATTATTCATGGTAATGGTATCCTCGTTATTTATGGTATTAGCATTATTCATGGTAATGGTATCCTCGTTATTCATGGTATTAGCATTATTCATGGTAATGGTATTATCATTATTCATGGTATTAGCATTATTCATGGTAATGATATTATCGTTATTCGTGATAATGGTATTATCATTATTCATGTTAATGGTATTCTCATTATTCATGGTAATGGTATTAGCATTATTCATGGTAATGGTATTATCGTTATTCGTGATAATGGTATTCTCATCATTCATGTTAATGGTATTCTCATCATTCATGGTAATGGTATCCTCGTTATTCATGGTATTATCATTATTCATGGTAATGGTATCCTCGTTATTCATGGTATTAGCATTATTCATGGTATTATCATTATTCATGGTAATGGTATTATCATTATTCATGGTATTAGCATTATTCATGGTATTAGCATTATTCATGGTAATGGTATTATCATTATTCATGGTATTATCATTATTCATGGTAATGGTATCCTCGTTATTTATGGTATTAGCATTATTCATGGTAATGGTATCCTCGTTATTTATGGTATTAGCATTATTCATGGTAATGTATCCTCGTTATTCATGGTATTAGCATTATTCATGGTATTAGCATTATTCATGGTAATGGTATCCTCGTTATTCATGGTATTAGCATTATTCATGGTAATGTATCCTCGTTATTCATGGTATTAGCATTATTCATGGTATTATCATTATTCATGGTAATGGTATTATCATTATTCATGGTAATGGTATTATCATTATTCATGGTATTAGCATTATTCATGGTATTAGCATTATTCATGGTAATGGTATTATCATTATTATTATTATTATTATTAATAATAATAATAATAATAATAATATTATTATTATTAATAATAATAATATTATTATTTATTATCATTATTCATGGTAATGGTATCCTCGTTATTCATGGTATTAGCATTATTCATGGTATTATCATTATTCTTGATAATGGTATTCTCATCATTCATGTTAATGGTATTCTCATTATTCATGGTATTATCATTATTCATGGTAATGGTATCCTCGTTATTTATGGTATTAGCATTATTCATGGTAATGGTATCCTCGTTATTCATGGTATTATCATTATTCATGGTATTAGCATTATCATGGTAATGGTATCCTCGTTATTCATGGTATTAGCATTATTCATGGTATTGGTATTATCATTATTCATGGTATTGGTATTATCATTATTCATGGTATTAGCATTATTCATGGTATTAGCATTATTCATGGTAATGGTATTATCATTATTCATGGTAATGGTATCCTCGTTATTCATGGTATTAGCATTATTCATGGTATTAGCATTATTCATGGTATTATCATTATTCATGGTAATGGTATCCTCGTTATTCATGGTATTATCATTATTCATGGTATTAGCATTATTCATGGTATTATCATTATTCATGGTATTATCATTATTCATGGTAATGGTATCCTCGTTATTCATGGTATTAGCATTATTCATGGTAATGGTATCCTCGTTATTCATGGTATTAGCATTATTCATGGTATTAGCATTATTCATGGTATTATCATTATTCTTGATAATGGTATTCTCATCATTCATGTTAATGGTATTCTCATCATTCATGTTAATGGTATTCTCATCATTCATGTTAATGGTATTCTCATCATTCATGTTAATGGTATTCTCATTATTCATGGTATTAGCATTATTCATGGTATTAGCATTATTCATGGTATTGGTATTATCATTATTCATGGTATTAGCATTATTCATGGTAATGGTATCCTCGTTATTCATGGTATTAGCATTATTCATGGTATTAGCATTATCATGGTAATGGTATCCTCGTTATTCATGGTATTAGCATTATTCATGGTATTGGTATTATCATTATTCATGGTAATGGTATCCTCGTTATTTATGGTATTAGCATTATTCATGGTAATGGTATCCTCGTTATTCATGGTATTAGCATTATTCATGGTAATGGTATCCTCGTTATTTATGGTATTAGCATTATTCATGGTATTATCATTATTCATGGTATTATCATTATTCATGGTATTAGCATTATTCATGGTAATGGTATCCTCGTTATTCATGTATTAGCATTATTCATGGTAATGGTATTATCATTATTCATGGTAATGGTATTATCATTATTCATGGTAATGGTATCCTCGTTATTTATGGTATTAGCATTATTCATGGTAATGGTATCCTCGTTATTCATGGTATTAGCATTATTCATGGTAATGGTATCCTCGTTATTCATGGTATTAGCATTATTCATGGTATTAGCATTATTCATGGTAATGGTATCCTCGTTATTCATGGTATTAGCATTATTCATGGTAATGGTATCCTCGTTATTCATGGTATTGGTATTATCATTATTATTATTTTTTTTTTTTTTTGAGATTCCACTCGAGCCACGTCCCTAAGTATGGTAGGAGGAGAGGGCTCTAAGACACTATAAAGGGTGGAATCGTAGGGAGGAATGCTGAGCATATTGGAGCGTGGGTGTGCAGAGTCTTGAGCTTGGGGAGTGGTAGAGAGGGAGAGGGCCGGGAGGGAGGGAGAGAGAAAGAGAGCAGAAAGAACGGTCGGTCCATAAATGAAGACATTTGTAAAAGAGTGAAGGGCGTAGAGAGAAGCGGCGACGTGCACACGGGAGGGAATCCAGGGAGGGAGTGGCGGGTACAGCGAGAGATAAAGAGGTGGTGGTGGTACACAGAGAGCCACGGAATGGATGAAGGAAGAGACGATGGGAACGGAAAACAGATGGTGGGGCAAGTACTTCAAGAGGTCCAACAGAGGTAACGGGAGAGACTGGTCAGCCCCCCACACACACGAGGAAGTAAAAGAGCAAAAAAGTTATGAGACGAACCGTTTAAAGAGAGATGAGACAGAAATCATTAAGGTGTAGAGAGAAAGAGCAGTAAGATACGTAGAGAGTAAGAGATAGAGAGTATTGGGGTACGTAGAGAGGGAGAGATAAAGAGAGGAAGAGAGAGAAGGAAGGAGGGGAGGGGAGAGGGAGGCTAGTCCCGTTAACCTGCCGCGGGTTTGGCTAGCCAGGCAGGGAGTGACGCTGCTGCTGCTGCTGCTGCTGCTGCTGGTGGGTGTCTGCCTCCCTTCCTGCCGCCGCGCACCTCCCCGCCCCTCGCCACGCGCAGCCCCCACCACCACACCGGCCCGCCCTTCTGGTGTGGCCCTCTCCTCTGCCCGGCCTTGTGGTGTGGCCCACCAGCCTTGTGGACCTGATTTACTCCGGATGGTGGCCAGTCCTTAGGGTGTGGCCCAGCCATATGGTGTGCCCCGGCCTCGTAGCTCTTCATGAGGTCTGGCCTTAGATCATATGGTGTGACCTGGGTACGTGGTCTGAACCTGGGTACATAGTGTGACCTGGGTACATGGTGTAACCTGGTCCTTCTGTGTGACACCTCTACACCCTGGCCCACTTGAGGTTGCAGCGTGTGACGACGATGTCTGGTGGGTTGTAGTGTGGTACGACCACATCCTGCGGTATGGCCCGGGGTTTGAAGTGTGGCCCACTCTGTCGTATGGCCTGCTTCCCTGGTGTGGCCCACTCCTGGTGTGTGACTTACGATGTGGTCTGTGCCTCGCCTGTGGCATGTGGCCATATGGTACAACGGTGATGTGGTGTAGCACAGCCTTATTGTACTGCCGGATCCAGGGGTGTGGCCCGGCTTGTGGTGTGGCACAGCCTTATGGTACGGCCGGACCCAGGGGTGTGGCCCGGCCTGTGGTGTGATGTGGCCGGGCCCTGTGGTTTGGCTGGACAAGTGGGTGTACCCCAGCCTTGCCGAGTGGCCCATCCCTGTGGTGTGTGGCTCGGGGCCCTGTGATGTACTCTAGTCCCATGGACTCCGCGGGGGGATTGGGGGGGGAGGGGTATGGTCCGACCCTGTAGTGTGATCAGCTTATACGATGTGGTCGGGATCAGTGATGCGGACCCTCTCTGTAGTGTCACTCACCCACGTTACGGTGTGGCTTCATGGTGTGACCTGCCTGTATACTTGTGGGGCTCTGGATTGTTGGTGTGGTCTCGTCGATTCGATGTGGCTGGGTCACTCCTGTAGTGTGGCCCAGCGGTATTGAATAGCCCGGACCCATATTGTGGCTCGCCTCATGATGTGACATGGCCCCTGGTGTGGCCAGATCTTTATGGTGTGGCTAGCCCATCATACCTGGCTCACCGTCCATACGCTTTGGCGTCTACATGATGTGGCCAAGAGCATACTACTTTGACCTGCCCTGATGGTGTAGCCTGACTGCGTGGTGTGTGGCCCAGGTGCATGATCTGATTCCGACTGCCGTATGCTGTGGTCCGGGCCAGTGAGGTGATCGGGGGGCATTGGTGTGGACAGACTCTGGTGTAGTCAGTGACTCTGTCGTAGTCAGGGGCTCTGGTGTAGCCGGGGCCTCTGATGTGGTCAGGGCCTCTGGTGTGCCCAGAGTCCTTAGTGTAGACACTCCTGTGTGAGGCCATGCTCGAGACACAAGCTAAATGGAATACAGTGGGTCGTGTTCTAGATAAGTGTCTGGTGAGTAATATTTTAGGCGTGTGTGGTGAGTCGTGTTTTAGATGAGTGTCTGGTGAGTCATATTTTACCCCCCCCCCCCTTCCCAGGACTCGGCCAAACAACAGGTGACTGCTCTTCACCTGTCTGGATTCTTGAGGTGAAACCACAAGGACTTTGTCTCCAGAGGACACTTTAAGTTAACCTCACACTCTTGTATCCGTCTATATCCAAGATTAAGAAGGGAAACGATCATATATATATATATATATATATATATATATATATATATATATATATATATATATATATATATATATATATATATATATATTACAAGTATGTGTGAATAAAAGTAAGGTTATGAGGTTGAGCAGTGATTAGAGACTTTGGTTTGCGTTTGGGTTTGAGCCGAGAGAAGCTGAAGGAAGTGGAGTGTTTGAGAAACGCAGGAGTGGACGTGGTAGCTGAGGTAGCTATGGGATCTGAAGGGAATCATTGGTTGGGTGAGGGCGGAGGGCAGAGGTCCTGGGCGCATTGAAAAGTGTGTGAAAAGACAGATCACTGTCTGTCGGTGCAGGGACGGGTACAGTAGTGCCAGCGTTGCTCTGGATGCAAGTCGTTGGTCCTGAGTGAAAAAGAACAGAAGAGGTTGAATGTGTTGGAAGTGAAATGGTTGAGAATTAGATGGGCCATGAGGAGGGTTGTTGAATGTGTCAGGGTAAAGAGAGATGTATAGTAGTAAGCTGAGTACTACTGAAGGAGCTGAAGAGGATGTGCTGAAATGGTTTGGACATATGGAGAGGACGAGTGAAGAGAGACGAAGAGGATGTGTGTTTCACAAGTGGAAGAAGAGAGAAGGATCGGGATACTGGAAAAGAATAGGATAGAAGGAGCGAGAATCATGCGTGGGATCGAACGAGTTGGAGTGCTTTGATATACAGGGAGAAGTCACCTTCGGTGTGGCTGGATGAACGTCAGTCGACAGAAAGGAGAACCAGACTTGTTAAGGAACTTCTCCCGCGAAGATAATTCATTTGCCTGATCCTGAGAGAAGAGCAACCTTGGAGGGGCAGGAACCATGTAAAAGAGGTCTTAGGGTTGCATGATGATAATGATAATTATATTAATATCTATTAATATAATCATGATATCATTATGATAATAGATGATAGTAATGATCATTATGATAATGACTAATAATAGTGATGACTATAGTCATAATGATGATAAGAGTTACAGCATGAGAACGAATATAACTGACCTTACGTTTGTAAAGATAGATAAAAAAAAAAAAAAGAAACGATGATAAATGAAGAATATGGAAGACATTTTATCTCTAAAATCGGTGAATCAAAAAAAAAATGTAGACAGAACATTCTGGCGCTAGAAGGCCATTCATATTTTCACAGTGAGAACAAGTCTGGACGAACATTATATGAATTACTCCGCCTACAGGTGGGGGAGGAATATCCGTGTGGAGTGGGCTCGGGTCACCCCTGTGTGTATGTATGGCAATGTGAAGTTGCCTTTGAGGGTCGGCTCTCGTTGTGGACCTGACGTCGACGAACAAGGATGCAAGGAGACTTTTTAAGGGATATATATATATATATATATATATATATATATATATATATATATATATATATATATATATATATATATATATATATATATATATATATTTTTTTTTTTTTTTTTTTTTTTTTTTTCATACTATTTGCCATTTCCCGCGTTAGCGAGGTAGCATTAAGAACAGAGAACTGGGCCTTAGAGAGAATATCCTCACCTGACCCCCTTCTCTGTTCCTTCTTTTGGAAAATTAAAAAAAACAAGAAAGGGGAGGATTTCCAGCCACCCGCTCCCTCCCCTTTTAGTCGCCTTCTACGACACGCAGGGAATACGTGGGAAGTATTCTTTCTCCCCTATCCCCAGGGATATATATATATATATATATATATATATATATATATATATATATATATATATATATATATATATCATGGGGCTCGCCCAGAGCTTTGGAAGTCAGCCATGTCCACCGGAAGGGACCACGGGAAATGAGGTGTTGGGATATATGTTGGTGTGAGCAAGACAGATGCAGAACAGTTGAGGAAATGTTTTGGTGTCTTTAGTGTGAGAGTTGCATCTAGGGCACGAGAGGGGGGGGGTCGTGTGGTATGTTGAATCCCTGAGGAGACGGACCGCGTCCCGAACGCAAACGTCCGCGGGGTACTTCGTAAGTTGTCTGAGAAGTGGAGTTTGTAGGATTGGACTTTTATCAAAGATTCGTGCAGTTTAGGAATGGCCTAAGGCCACTCCTAAACTACCTTAAACGGTAAAAGAAAAAAAAAGAAAAGGGGGCTCAACTCTTGCGTTGCAAGTTCGTCTTGCATCTCATCGCCCTCGACTGCACCATTCTCCACCTTCGTAAATTTAAGAGGTTCATCGTTCGTGTGGAAGTCGTTCGTACCATTAACGAAGAGGCAGATGTACAGGTGGTGGTGGCGGGTGAGTGGCGGCGGTGGCGAAGGCGACGAGCGGTTCCTCCTCCCTCATCGTGCCAGCTAACGGTGTTCCATGTCTCCTCCTCCACCACCAGCTGACTTCTGACTAATCATCCAAGTGATTCCTTATGACTCAGGATTTTTCCCCTCGCTGGTGTATGTGTGTGTGCTCTCTCTCTCTCTCTCTCTCTCTCTCTCTCTCTCTCTCTCTCTCTCTCTCTCTCTCTCTCTCTCTCTCTCTCTCTCTCTCTCTCTCTGCCTACATGTGGTTACATCGCTAGCAAAAAGGAGTCCATCATTTCCCTGCTCCTGGTTGGAGCTACGGTGGAACCGAGGAGAGAGAGATCTTGTATAAGGAATCAAGATGACGTAGTCTTGTTAAGATCTCGTCTTTCCCAACGCCTGAGTGAGAGGCAGCATCAGGGAACTGAGCCTTCGAGGAAGGATCCTTGCTTTGTGCCTGCTGTTACTTTGAAAAACCGATAATACAGGAGGGGAGGGTTTTTTTTATCTTTTTTAGGCCTCCCACGAATATATATATATATATATATATATATATATATATATATATATATATATATATATATATATATATATATATATATATATATATATTATGCCTCGCCGATTTCCGCTTTGGTGATCTAGCACCAGGTACAGACGAAGAATGGCCTCATTCTTTCATCACATCCACACTCTATTTGACATATACATGTGTGTGTGTGTGTGTATGTGTGTGTGTGTGTGTGTGTGTGTGTGTGTGTGTGTGTGTGTATAGCTGTTAACTGTACATACTTGTGATGATGCAGTTTAAGTACACACATAACCATTATGTTACCTCGTCTTCTCCTGATCGAACAGCGCAGCTGTGGAATTCCCTTCGTACTTCCCTCTTCCTATAACCTTTGTACCTTTTGGCGTCAGGTGTGCAGGCACCTGAGGAGTTCTGACTTAACTCCTTCTTTTTCTCACACTTTCATCATTTTTCACCTAGTACGGCCAGGATATCGGGCGTGTGTGTGTGTCCGTCCAGGTCAGGTCAGTCACGAGGAAAACATACACAAATGTCCACACATACATATACTTGTAGGAGTAGTGGTAGTGGTGCAGGTAGTAGTAGTGGTGGTGCAGGTAGTAGTAGTAGTAGTGGTAGTAATAGTGTACAGTCCTGGGATCCCTTTCATTAGGCATTTGCAGCCTCGACGCTGCACCTCACGCAGGAGCAGGGAAATGCTGTGTTCCTTTGGAGCGAGAATGTTCTCGGCGAGACCGTACTCCTCTAACTCCATTGACAAGGAGACAGTTTCGTCGAAAGTGACTACGCAGATGTACTGATCAGTAGGTACCAGCTTGAACAAGATCATTAGCGGAGTGAAAGAGTCTCACTCTCTCTCTTTAGGAAAATTTGGTCATGATGCAGTGAAAGCTAGAATGTGCAGGGTTGCTCTGGGTATGATTATATATATATATTTCTCTTTTTTTTTAACAAGATTTTCATCTTTGACTCAAATCAGGTCCATGGCGTGTGTGTGTGTGTGTGTGTGTGTGTGTGTGTGTGTGTGTGTCAGGGAAACACCAGACTGGCAGGGTACAACACCCCTGGCTCCTCTCTCCCCCTCTCTTTCCACCCCACCGTCGCCAGAGCCACCCCATCCACGACTTAGGCCTCACGGAAAAGCTTCATGTCTCGTGTCTTGGAAGCTAATGAATATCTAAGAATTTCATATTGAGATTTCCAACCCCCTCTGATTCTTAAAAGTCAGGTTTTTGTATGTTTCAAACGTACTCCTTCTTTCGTCAGCGGTGCTCGAAAATTACGATTTGAATGTAGTTCTTTCTTTTACCAAGTGTGGGAGTTAATTACCTCTAATTATCCCCCCCCCCCCACCCGAAAAGTTAACCATGAAAGTGAATCACTGGCGACGCGCCGACCTGTTGTCTCCACCTTCTGGAAAAAAAAAAGAGATATGTCATGTATGTCTCATGTCGAGAGAGATTTCGAGTCGATCTATATCAGCAAAGTGGATGTATCTATCTCTTATATATTTCTACCCGCTAGTAACATTTTACCAATTGAAGTTCTCATTTCTGTTATCATGTCAGAAATTATATATCAAATCCACGATCAAACATATATATATATATATATATATATATATATATATATATATATATATATATATATATATGAATATATATGTATATATATTTCTTGGGTAGTTTATTAGATATGATTTAGTGCGCTACATATTCCAAAAAGGCTTTAGCCAGCGAATCTTGTATATGTGTGTGTGTGTGTGTGTGTGTGTGTGTCTATGTGTGTGTGTGTGTGTGTGTGTGTGTGTGTCTATGTGTGTGTGTGTGTGTGTGTGTGTGTGTGTGTGTCTATGTGTGTGTGTGTGTGTGTGTGTACCCGTTGCCAGGTGGGTAGTGTAGGAGTCCACGAAAATTCTTATCATCACTGATTTCACTTGTAACCCAAAGACCGCGAGGTATTTCAAAATCTCGCGAATTGATTATTAATCGCCAAACGCATGTATAAATTGTGTGAATATATATATATATATATATATATATATATATATATATATATATATATATATATATATATGATTAGTGTCTAAGGGGAAATTGCTTCTTTATACACAAAACTCGTTGCAAAAAAATTCTTGCGCATTGATTATTGATTTTTGGTTTGGGTGTGTCAGCTGCATTGGTAAAATCTTGACTTTAATTTCAGATGTTCTAGAGAGGGGGCATGCTTTCCACTCATCACGTGAAACCTGCCGGATGTTACGTCATCGCAGACATTGGCCGTCATGAGCCTTCACTGTGAGTGGCCAGGACCTCGCTAGCGTCACGAAAATGGAGCTCCCCAATTGGTGCACACTTTACGATGACGTCACGAACGACCTCCTGATTGGCCAACTCGGGCTGGTGACGTGTATGCGGAGCAGTGCTGTGGTTGGTGGAGGCAGCAGCTGCCAGACTCAGCCAGACCACAGCGCCGCTCACATGGCCCGGGAATGGAAGCCTCCCTCGGCTCCAGTCTGGAGGCTTCGCATCAGCTGTTCGCAAGGGCGGAGTGGCAGCGGAGGAGCCAGCCTGGCCTAGACTCTCGCCCACCTTGTGGCATTACTCACACTTTGAGGGCGACCACCGTACATTCCCTGGCGACTGACGCGCAGTAGGACTTGGGCAGTCAGTATTGGAGGGAGTGTGCTGCCGTCAAGACAAAGTAGCCCTTATGCTCCGTGGCCATTAGGATCAGTGAAAGTTCAACCGGCGACACCTTGACATCATCAGCTGCTGCTGCTGCTGCTGCCGGCCGGCTTCTCTCCTCAAGGTGAGTAGAACATTCTAGGCCCTAGTGTTGTCTCACCCATACAACATCCCTATATGTATTTGGTTAGCCGCCGCCGCTCCTGCCGCCAGTCTCTCGCCACATAGCCCCCAGTACTCAGCCGCTGCACTTGTCAGAAGAAGGATCCTCCTCCTTCTCCTCCTCTCGGCACTCAGACAAAAACTTCCCGGAAGTGTTAACTCAAGTAATGGAAGTGAGCTTTTAGGCCTCCTTTAGTCATCGTGTCTCGAACTTTTACATGATAGCTTCTGTCCGGCGAGAACTTTCTCATCTGAATCAGTCTCAGATGTGAAGAACTTGAGCTGCAGCAGAAGCATTGTGCCATCATTGTGTGTCTGCTGTTAGTTGTATTCAGGGGATGCAAGTCGCTGCGGTTTTTCCACCCTGGTAGAGACAGCACCCGAGAGTCTAGATTCATCATCGTCTTGTGTGAAAAAAAAAAAATTCGTGATGAAATGGGTCCATCCGAAGCCTTCGATCATTACGTTCGCTGGTCTCCAGGCGGTAGCTTTCTCAGTAGCCTGGTAGGTGTGGTGTGGTGTGCATAGTCCTGTGCTCGTGGCTCAGAAGTGATGTTCTGGGTGGGAGTTATGCAGGTGACGAGGTCTGCCCAGGGAGATGGGGCACCCAAGTGGATACAAGTTGAGCCTGTGGTGAGTGTTGGTGGACCATGGGAGGATAATAGAGGTATCAGGTGCATGGCTGCTTTTGATACCGTGAGAAATTGTGAGGTCTGCAGTGTATTTGGGGCAGCTGTGGTGACTCTGACCCAAGAAGGGTGGACGGGGGAACATATGGACTTGGGATTATGAAAGTCGAGAAGCGTGGGACGGAATGACACCTCAGTTTCTCTTTTGGGGTTCTCCTTGGGCATCCGTGCAGCCGGCTCGGACACCCTCTCTCAAGCTGGCAAAGTTTCAATATCGTCTTTATTTTCTCCAGTCACTTTCCGTATTCGTGGGATAGCGGGGCTACAAGGATCGTAAAGATTAAGAAGGAATATCTTTCAAGTGACTTGTTCAAGAAGTTATAGAATTTTGAGATTGGGAACCCTTTAAAACTCCCCACGAATGCGAGAAACTTTTCCAACGCTATTTTCCAGTAGTTTACTTTACTTTACCACGAGAGCAATCTAAAGACTTTGTCTCGGCTAAATTCCGTATGTCATTATTGTACATGTGTCGGTACACGCCACGCTTTTCGTATCTAACCAAAATTGATATTAGAATATCAGTGATGTAACCAGAGTTACTCAATGTCTGGAAATGATCCCGTGATGTGAAATGCCCACCCGAGTGTATATATGTTATGTCTGGTGTCGGTCCTGTGTGTGTGTTGGCAGGCGCCGATGTCTGGAGACCCAACGGTGAAATCTCTCAGGTAGAGACCCACCAGTAGTCAGTTCTGGCCAGTGAGGTACTCCCGTGGTGAGTATCATAGGTTGCTCACGGTGGGATCTCAGTGGCTGCTTAGTATGATTAGTGAGTTTTGGTGAATACTCGCCATATGGAGTCTCAGTGGAACCTCACCTTTTGTATTGGGTCTCAGTGGGTACTCATTATGAAGAGCCTCGTTGGTTACTCATCTGGGCTGGTGAGGATTTCTCGTCATTGGATCGTTAGTGAGTCTTGGCGAGTCCTCACCATCGATCATGAGTCCGTTTACTCACCATCGACCCTCGTCAGGCGCGGTAGCCACTTCCCATTGTCAGTGAATCAGATTTCCTCTAACTGTGAGCAGTGAGTCTGGGTGCTCCTTCACTGGTGAGTTTCAGTATCCGGCCAGTGATGAGTCAGGCTGCACACTTATCAGTAGTGGAGTAATGTGATTACTCACCATCACTGATGAGTATGATTAGTCAACGCTCTGTAGTGAGTCCGCCTGGCTACTTATCGTCACTCTTCACAGCGAGTCTCACTGATTACTCATCACTGATGTTGAGTCCTCTCACTAGCAGTCATGAGTCTGGTTTGTAACGCCACTGTACCGGCAGTGAGCCACAGTGGCTTACTCATCACCCGTACACCATCATTGGATACTGTTCATCCGTCATGAGTCTGTGATTATCCATCGATAGTGAGGCACAAAGAGAGTCATCATCAGTAGAGAGATTGTGAGGCAGTGCAGCTCGTACGGGTCTCAGTGGTACATTGTGATTACTCATTTACAAGTTGTGTGAGTTTCCGATTACTCATCATCCGTAGTGAGTGTTTGGCTGACTCATCTTCCAGAGGTGAGATATGGTTACACCACACTCGTGGCTACTGAAGACATCTCAGGTAGGTGGCTAGTGCTGGCCTAGAAAGCTATCCTACTCTGTCAGTGATTTGTTTGACACATCTGGCCAGTCAGTATGTAGGTCACATGATTCGTGGCGTTTGATTCCCGGAGAGTTTTACCTCAATTATGCCTACCCCTCCATCTCTGTCTCTCGTAGCAGCCAATCGTCCAAAGGAGATTCGATAGACTAAAGATACATATATGTATATATATTTTTTCATTCTGAACTTCAGAAGCATTGAAATGTTCTAGTTTTGAGCTCGGGTTTGGACTACATGTCTTACGTTCGTGTATGTTGAAGGACTTGTGTGTATTGTATAGAGTGGATCGAGGTGGGCCCAGTGTGTGTGTGTAGGAACTGGACATAATGTGAGACGACGTGATGATTCTTACGTGTTTGTTTTTCTTCCTCGCCAGAGCCAGCTGGGCTCTCCGGTCAAATTAGAAGACCGACCCATGTGGTCTAGTGTGAGCAGAGGGCTAGTTGATTATATTAGCGGTCTGTAATAGATATGGGACGAAGCATTATAGGCTGTGGTAGGTTTACTTGTGTGTGGTAGTTGGTTCTCACGGTTAATAGAAAGAGAAAACTTAGAGGTGGTAATTTATGTGTGTGTCCTAACATATGGCCTTCTGCAGCCACCACATGCAGTCGGACTTTCCTG
Organism: Panulirus ornatus; assembly: GCF_036320965.1. Taxonomy (NCBI): domain Eukaryota; kingdom Metazoa; phylum Arthropoda; class Malacostraca; order Decapoda; family Palinuridae; genus Panulirus; species Panulirus ornatus. Next base: position 11,270,504 of record NC_092242.1, on the reverse strand, counting down.
GATTTCATGGTTGTCTGGAGAGCTTAGCCATTGGTGCCAAGCTGGAAGACTTTCTAGGTCTCATGCCAGGGAGGAAGTCTTGGATAGGCTTCCATGGTAATCAGGAAGGGAGTGGTCGAACCCTCATGAGGGTTGGCGGGGAAGGGTGGGTGGGCTACGAGTGGGGTGGGAATCATCAGCCATCTGTTGTTGTTAGTTAGTTATATTCGCTAGGTCTATACCTGGCTCTCACGACCACTTGTGTTAGCACAGTGGTGGTGGGTGATGTAGTCTCGACTTCCGGTTATATAGTTATATAGTCTCGTCTTCGAGGTGCTTGGTTATATAGCCTTGTCAGGGTACGCGGTTATATAGTCTCGTTCTCTGGGGGAGGGTTTTGGTTATGTAGCCTCGTCGTCAAGGGACGTGGAGGTATTGTGCATTGCTTCGTTATCCTTGTTCTTGATGTAGGTTGCTCTTTCCCTTTCACTCCACGACATTCATCCCTTATCCCTCCGTCCCCTTTTTTTTTTTTTTTACCTGTTCGTCTCTCCAAACTCTGTCGCCATCACACGCCTGACCGATCGTACTGGTTTCAGCTCCTGGTTTCCCGCCGTCTCTCCCCGTATGGTTTAAATGTCTTTTGCCGCTTAGGTGAGCAGCAGGACGCGGGGAAAGGGGGGTGGGGAGGGTGTTGCGTACCCTGCACCTGAAACTTGGCCCGTCTGGATCTCTTAAGTGACGGATCAAGGTGCATACTAACGTGTACCCCTCACCTTAGCTTGCTCTTTTTTTTCTCTCTCTGCCCCATACGTGACACCATAGGGTTCCCCATACCATGCATCATCACCTTAACCCCTTCTTGTAACTCTTACAGGTGACGTTTGAAATTGGTTTCTCGACCGATGCAACCTGGCATGCCAGAAATCACCCGTGATTATCATTTCGCCTCGTTCTTGACTCGAATAATGGGGATCTTCCTTATTCCGTCTTGTTATTCGCCTCAGGTGAGGACGTGTTTCCTTCTCCGTGTCTGGTTACAGGTCCTCGTCTGCGACGTCGGCAGAAACTGTTGCTATGCGCCGGCTGGCTGGCCTGGCTGGCTGGGTCTCGGTGGCTGTCTCCCACCACCGCACCTGCCGCCGTGGCCGCCTAAGACACACACACACACAACACACACACACACACTCACACACGAGTTTCTTCTGTTGGGCTTTTGTGACATGTCTCTGATATATTATTCTAGTTCTAGGCTTCCGTCCTGTAGACGAATTAACCCTTCTCCCCCTCCCCTTTGAACACGACCATTGAACACGTTGTTAACGATGTTGAAATACGATGGTACGATCCCGACCCCCCCTGGAGCACGACGAGACGACCCTTGGATACATGACCTGCCTGGCCATTGAGTCTAGTCCGTACCGTAGTTGTTCCAAGATCGTACCGTCGTACCCAAGAGTTATACCGTCATGCTTATGTGGTGGTTGACATTAGTGGTGTGGGGTCCGTCCCTCGGGGGTGTGTGTGTGTGGAGTGTGGCGCATGTGCGGTGAACGTTATCAGCTACTTAATCGACCCCTATGTAGGGGATGGATGAAGATACTCATGACAGACAGACAGGCAGCCTCGTCTATACTTCCCTTCCTGTCCAGGATGACCAGACTGTGTCTTTTGTTTGTACAAAGAAACTGTTCATTTGGGTCTAAAATCTGAGGACTGTATTGTTTGCAATAACAAAATGTTTCCTTGGTCTATTATGTCTAGACAGCATTGTTTGCACTAACAATTTTTCTCCTCTGCTTCTTGATATCCAGATTTTATTGTTTGTATGAAGAGAATGTTTGTTTCGGTCAAGATCGACGAGAATTTTTGTTTACACTAACAAACTGCTTACCTCCGGATTTTATTGTTTTCAACAGATTGTTTTTCGTTTTAATATTTGTCAATTGTGTACATCAACACGATGATTACTTATTGCTTTTACATAATAAACCAAAGGAATTGTCTAGACAAAATGCACATTTTATTTTCGAAACTGACAAGATTATATATATATATATATATATATATATATATATATATATATATATATATATATATATAGTTTTTGTTAATGTTTGAGATTGAGTTAAGTGGAAAATTGTTTCACAAATATTTATAACCCGTGACACGAACCAGACAGGAGGTCGTCTGTGGCGAAATGATGATTAGAAATAGTTTCTTGTGGCCAGTAAAGAAAAAAGTTTGCCAGGTGTCTGGCATATATCTTGGAAGAGGTGAGGAATTGATCTGTGGACCAGCTGAGTTACGTGTCAGCACCAGGACAGGGTGAGTTACACCTAGACACGCCACGAGCTACCCATCAACCCCGGGAACTGCGGAGTTACTGCTGAATGCAATCTGAGTTACGTAGGAAGCCCAGAGAGGAACGTTGCTACACGTTTAGACGAAGAGTTACGGATCAACCACTGAGGAGTGTTACCGGACTCCCCTTGTTTGCCCTCACCTTCGGAGACGTTACACCTTTAATGGACAAAGAGGAGTACAATCTCGTCCAGGAACTTCACTCCAAATGAGTCCATAACTCTCCGGCGTAGGATTGGAGCGCATTCTAAACCAACTTGAGTCCCGGGTTTTAAAGAGGTCCAGGGAGGAGGGATGTACAGATGAAAATTGTCAACCCAAAGACCAGCTGAGTTGCACTCAAAGGACATCTCGACACGTGTGTGTGGAACGCCAGGGAACAGCAGCTGAGGTGCACCTTGAGGCATTGTGTCAGTTGCACCTCACTAACTCCAGAACACAGACACTCGCTGTCTCTGGTGGAGAGGGGCTCCCACCACCCACCGTCCTCACCACAGCCGCCGTCCTGAACCACTGGAGCAGGACGAGACGACCCCACTGTGCACGGCGATACGACCCCATGAAGGTACAACCCTTTAAGCGTGGCGGTACGATTCTTGGTCGTGATGGCCTGGCCTTTGATCGCCCCCTTAAGGGTCAAGTCAAAGGCCAGACCATTTATACCCAAGGATCACACGCGTCGTGCTCAGAGGCCGTACCGTCCATGGACACCAGGGGATGGCGGCGGTGGTAGTGGTGGTGGTGGTAGCGCCGGCCATGCTTGGGGCTTCTTCGGTGGGCTCCTGCCGCCGGCGTCGCTGTATTTCAATGTACTCGGCCGCCTGTCACTCACCTTGCCACTGCTCTCGCCAGTTCCACCATCCCTGTATCAAGAGCAGCTCCCACTTCCTTGCATTTCCCATCTCCAGTGTCCTAACTTCTGCAACTCCCTAAGAGGCTCCCGCTTCAGCTCACACTTCCTCTCCCTGTGTCTGAAAATTCTGTCACTTCCCTGTAGATTTCCCTCCAAACAGACAGTTCCCTCCCTCCCTCCCCCAATCGTCTTCGTTTCATCCTCAGTAAGGTCTCCCACCACCACAGTGTTCTGCTGACCTGTCCCTATCCCCAATTTTCAATCAGTGACTATTTAACACCGTGCCTCCACGAGACTATATTTCTTCGGCGTCGTGTGTTCCATGCCCTCCTCCATCCTGCCATCTTTATGATTCCCTCCATTTTTCCAAGTGGTCTAAGACCTGTTACCGGAAGTGGAGGAAGTGGGATTATGTAAATCACCAGAGAGGCATGGCTGGTGCGGCCTGGCAGAGCTACCTCTCTCTCTCACAGTCGGCGTCACAGCAGAGACCATCTCGCTCTCGCACGAAGATAACACACTGTACTCACAGTGGGTAAAACATTTTTTCTTTTCAAAAGATCGTCTTCTGTAATCAAGAAAATGTGTATGTCTGGTTCGCACAAGCTGAACCTGAAAACTTTAGTTCGCACACTTTAACCTTTGTGTCATCCGAAATGTGTACAGGCTAACTCCCGTTATCCGGAATATGTACAAACTAATCCTCCCGTTATCCGGAATATGTACAAACTAATCCTCACGCTATCCGAAATTTATTTTACGTGTTCTGACGTTCAGCCGGTCACTTCCTCATCCGCACTTTGAACAGGCTCTCTCTCCCTCACATTGTATTTGGTGAGAGGCGTTCCCCCCCTCACTTGTGGAGTGAGAGGTGAGGACTGCGCCACGTTCGGCAAAGGACGGTGACGAGGCAAGCAAGGTCTCAGCTGACACTCGCCACGCCCACACACACGCACAGCACGCCCTTACATACCACGCCCACACACGCGCACAGCACGCCCTTACATACCACGCCCACACACACGCACAGCACGTCCTTACATACCACGCCCACACACACGCACAGCACGCCCTTACATACCACGCACAGCACACACATACCATGCCCACGCAGACCACGCCCACATGCTATTTGCCCATAAACGCCACGCATACATACCGCACACCCAGGCATGTGGATTCGTCCAAGCACCACAGACATCCACAGAAACATCCCAAGCACAACAGATCTTAGAATTGATCCCTGGCGCCACACGACAGCGAGAGTGTTGGGTTCCAGCGTCACACGGAGGAGGAGGGAGGGGAAATCAGGCAGTAGACAAGCGGACGAAACCAACGCTCAAGCGACCTGCCGAAGAACCATCAAGAGATGCTTTACCAGTGGCTCATTCCATACATCATCCTACGGCCACCACTGCAGTCCCTCGGGTAAGACGATGGTCTAAGCCCACAGCTTCCTGCATCACAGTCCGAAGCTAAAGTGCTGGGAATTGTCTTCAACGGACGTGTCAATGTTGAAACCAAGCGCCGACCCGTCTAGATTAGTGCTGGGAATTTCGGGATCCGTGGGGTCATTGGCTTTCCCAGTGGGAGGAGGAGGAGTGGGTGGATGCGGTGTCGCGTGCCGGGATTTTTTCCTGGCACTGACGGGGGGCCTGGGGGCTGGAGGGAGGGGGGTTAGGTGGCAGTCGCTGCCTCCATATCTATCACAGCTGGCGAGGGGGTTACTGCCTCGTATCTGCCACTGCCGGACGGAGGTCACTGCCTCGTACCTGGCGCTGCTGGGCGGAGTCGCTACCTCCTATCTGACACTGTTGGCTGAGGTGTCTGCCTTGTATCTGGTATCGCTGGCTGGGGGTCGCTGCCTCTGTACCTGGCACTGACGGGGTCACTGCCCCTAAATCTAGCACATCTGGCTTGGATCACTGCCTTCTCCTATCTACCAGTTTATCTGTTGATGTTTCGTGATCCGTATGATTGTCAAAGATCACTAATGATACTGACGGGGGAAATGCATGTGTTGTGTGTGTTTCCTCACACATGGATGTACTGTGTGTGTGTAGACTGTATGAGTGTATGCATCCAGTTTCGTCAGTAGAAAGCGATGGTATACCCTGTTGTATTATCTACCACAGATTTTGCCTGTTACCATAACCCCCTATTCTTTTAGGCCTTGGTCCAACCTGCACTTGAGAGACTAACGTTTCATTCAGACGAACAAACGCCGCGTGGAGAGAGCAGAAACTTCTTGGTCCCCGACCGAATTTTATGGGGGGAGAAGCCCTCCACAGCCATCGTAATGTATACGTAAGCTAAGGTCCCTGACCGAACCGTGAGGGGTAGAGGCCCACCCAAACCATCGTAAAGTATATGTTGTCGTACTACACACACCTTGCGAAGCTATATTACATCCTAGAGAGAGAGAGAGAGAGAGAGAGAGAGAGAGAGAGAGAGAGAGAGAGAGAGAGAGTTTTTAAGGTGATTGGTTCACGTTAAAGTGAGGGAAGAGCATCACACGGCCACGTCCCATGTACCAAGTCGAAGGGTGGCCATATGTGGCCACAAGTCAACCTGGTCTTCAGGCGTGCTGGGCTTCTTAACTTTTTTCGGTGCGTTTAGAGGGGGTTGGGGGATGAGGCCTTTTGTGTTACGTAAAGCCAAGTGTGACGAATGAAAGGATTCATATTGTTATTAAGAGCAGTAAGCTGTATCATGCATCGTTCCGTCAAGGAAGAGGCCGAGGCGACCAGCTTCTCCAGATGTGCCTTTGTTGAAGTGATTCCACACTTGGAGGAGATGGTCTTGGTGGCGTAAGAGGCGGGGGACGTGGGCACCCTCCCGGGGTGGAGGGTAGCCCTGCACCAGACTCCCGTATTGATCTTACCTCATAACATATTCACTTTACATTGGTAGCTCGCCCAGCCCTGTATTTCGGCCTATGTATCTCTCAACACCCCCTTCCCCCCTCCATCCGTAGATTCTCTCTCTCTCTCTCTCTCTCTCTCTCTCTCTCTCTCTCTCTCTCTCTCTCTCATGCTCCTGTCTTAACCTTTCTCACCAGTTTAGCGTCTTTCTCTTCTCTGACGTTTCACTTTCCAACTCCTTTGGCATTCCCTCTTTTTTTTCCCCCATGAATGTATTTTCTCAACCACCTAACGTATGTTTTTCGTTTCTTTACTTCCAGTTTTACTTTTGTATGACTTATTTCTGTTGCTCCTATAGTACTTTTCCATATATATATATATATATATATATATATATATATATATATATATATATATATATATATATATATATAGGAAAATGCCTGATAATACCTACAAGTATTTCTTTCGTTCACCTCAAGTACCACATGCGTTTGACAGTTGACATTCACTGCCCTACAGCCACTTGGGTATTGCGTTCCTCTATCTAGTCCATTTACCCCCAGATTAGAACTGAAGCCTCTAAACCTACGAGGCTGCACCGTCCACTGAAGAATATCTTGTTTCCAGAGGGTTCATCAGAACTCGTGAGTCCACCGTCCCAGCCAGACAGACCTCCAGTATTCCATGGCTGTGACTGGAAGACGACCTTCTCTGGCGCGAAGGATACATTAAAGTGTGTACGACCTTTGGGTACGAAGGCGGAGGATTAGGGTAAAGGCCGAGCCATCACGCTCGACGGCTTACAACGACGTGCCTGAAGGCGTCCTGTCGTGCTGAAGGGCGTACCTTCGTGGTATTCAAGAGGATCAAGATATCCAGAGGAATTTTCCATCTAGGAGGCTGTTGAGGCAGTGATCATACCTGGGTCGCCACTCCTCGCTGTGGACTTGCTCAGACAGTAACTGTGCACAGACAGTACCTGTGCACGTACCTGGACCTTAAAAGATAATAGCAAGTCCAAGGAAGCCTTGGAAGATACTTCCATTCTGGACCTGAAGATTTAGGCAAAGAGCTGGATGGGTTGTGACGTGGCCGTAAGGAAGATTAAAAGAAGCAGAAAGTACTCTTTTTTTTGAAAGGCTTGCCAGGATATGGATGACAACCGGAGCTGCAGAGGGAGAGGCAGAAGATATGGTCTGCGTCTGCTGCAGGATCCGGGTAAGTCCTGCGTGGTTTGTGGCTGTATTACAATTCGTCATTCAAGGCCAAGCGTCGCCCCAGCTTGTCGTTTATGTAAGAATTGGAGGGGGGCGGCGGGCGGCCTGGTTGATTGTGGCTGTGCTTGCCTCCGTGTGCGTGTGTTGGCATGCCTTATATGTGGGGGTGGTGCTCCTGTACTTGTTAAAAACTGTCTTAACCAAGCAGGTAGAGAGTATGTGTGATGACAGGAGTACATACGGAAAACTATTCCTTTTTAAAGGCCTGCACGTGCACACGCTCACGCACGTACGCCTGCGCGAACATACGTATATACACACACACACACACACACACACAAAATGATAACGCACGCACACATACCGGCGGAAACCCCCATAAACATATGTACAGTAATGTTCACAATCCCATCCATACACACCCCTTTAATGTCTACACAGCCGGGGTCAGTAACCCCGTTATCGAGTCTGGGCCGTAGGCCTAATCCTGAGGGGCGGAGAAGCCCTGCTATAGGCTTATTAGCATATGCTCTCATGTCAGTTTATGTAGCGGGGTTTTGTGTGTGTGTGTGTGTGTGTTGTCGTCACTAGGGGTTGGGGGTGCACGTTCCACACACCCCCACCCCACCTGAATCAAGATGGACTATTGCTGTGTGTTAATATCATGCCCAACGGTGTTTGAAATTCGTCCGCTGGTGAAAAAAAAAGGGGGTAAAAAGGATCATACAGGTTACATTATTTTTTTCTCCCCTCCCTCACCACCACACTCAAGATTATTAGTTATTATCCAGGGTCTTACGAGGAACAGACGTGAACACACCGTGTTGCCGGAGGGACAGAAGCTCTAGATTCATGTGTGGATTAGGATTGTCTTCCATGAGTCACTTCCATTGGCTGATCGAGTATCGAAATCGATATATAAGATATTTCTGTAGGAGAGAAGGTTAGAGGGAAATCCACTCGAGTCTCTGTCTCAACCGGTGGCAGAAGTGCACTTCTTTGTATAAGGAAATGGTCATGGCTCCTCATGGTCTGGAGTCAATAAACAAGAAAAAAAAAAAAAGAGCAAATGGCGGCAGCTCTCCACGTGTTGTGAATGTGACCGACCGACTCCTCCCTCGCAGCCGGCCGGCAGTGAGGTGCCAGAGGCCGCCAGCCAGCCAGTCTAGACCAGCCCTCCCTCCCTCCCTCTCCTGTTCGCCCGCGCCCGCAGGGAAAAGTCAGTCCAGATGACGCATTGCCTGTATATCTATCCTTGTGTCTTTACCTCTATAATGTGTGTAAGGTAAACCTGTCTATCTGTAGAGAGGTTGTCGAAGTGCCTGTGAAGTGCCTCGCCCATATAGCAAGTAGGTCAGTAACTATAAGTGTCTACTGTTATGAGAAGGAGTTCTTGAATGTCTGATTTCTTGTGTCTGGCTGACAAGAAGATAGATTGATTATTCATAAAGATGGTCGTCCTTATGTCAAGCTGTGGTGGAAATCAAGGGAGTCTGAAAGTAGGGAGGAGGTGGCTGTAGTCGCTTGGATACAGGAGGCAAGAGAAACCCCCCCCCAAAAAAAAAATCATTTTGCACATAGTCTCCAAATGAACCTCCATCCTAGGGCGATCAACCGAGGTCTTGCAAAGTATAGCGTGGGAAATCTTGGAAGAAGCCACGGCTTAAATCCCCTCTCCCTTACTACCTCTCAACCCTCAGTACCCCTCCCACACACACACACACACACACACACACACATACACACACACACACACACACACACACTCACTAAACCCCTCCCAGTCCCCTCCCTCCTCCACCCTAACCCTCTTCCACTCCTCCAGCCCCCCTCCTCCTCCTCCTCCTCCTCCTCCTCCTCCTCCTCCCACCTCGCCGTGTCTGACTTTCCTCACTTCTGGTGTCGAGGCTAGCAAGCTACCTAACCTCGCATGCTTTTTTTTTTTTTTTCCTAGTGTTAATTGCTAGAAACCTTACTCGCCAACGCGATGTACCGTAGGTTTGCACCTGCGTACCTGTGAGACACCGACGTGTAACTTCTCTAATGCTGGACGGTACGTACCGTGAGCACTGTGGTATTAGTCCATTGGTCACGAAGGTAACGACCCTTGTTTATCAGTGACCTGGTTGGCCTCTCGACCAGCCTCCTTCAAGAGCCGGGTCGAAGGCCAAGCTGTCGTACCCGAGTCGTACAGTTGTGCTTGAAGGTTCCATGCAGTCGTACTATTGTGCTTGCCGAGTGTGTGAGGTGTGTGTGTGTGTGTGTGTGATGGAGCAAACTGCAGGTGTTAGTTGTCCCTCGCTTAGATACTTATGTTGAGACCATTAAAATCAGCAGTGAGGGTAGTGCTGAGCACGCTGACGCTGTCGTCATGTGCTCTTGTGGTGTCCAGCAGTCTCTCTCTCTCTCTCTCTCTCTCTCTCTCTCTCTCTCTCTCTCTCTCTCTCTCTCTCTCTCTCTGGCCCAGGTGCCTGTCTTGTCTTTCTGCCCCACCCACACGTGGGTTGCTGGCATTCAGTCCACAAACGTGCAATCTCTCCATCTCGCACATAACATTTTGACAACACGTAACTCACGCCTCTCTTTCCTCATTAGTTTTTTTTCTCTCTCTGTGTGGTGAACGCTACGTGCTGCCCGTTCCTTTTAGCAGAATCTCAAGTGCTTGTATGTGGGTTATGTAGGTGGTAGGCAGGTATCGACCGGTGTTGGAAGGATTAGTGAATGGCGCAGTGGCTGTCAAGTGTCCCTCGTTGCCCCTCGTTAGCCCAGGTTGCCCTGTCTCTCCTTCCTGCCTCAAGTCACGCTTGGGTTTACCAGCATTCATTCCATGAAGACACTTTCTGTTCCATCGTGTACACAATACATGACATCATGCCTCGAAAAGACTCTGTTCTGAACTAGATTTTTCAGCAGGTGACTGTCTCTCTCTCTCTCTCTCTCTCTCTCTCTCTCTCTCTCTCTCTATATATATATATATATATATATATATATATATATATATATATATATATATATATATATGGTCATCCACTCCATCACAGCACAGCGTGCCCACCATAATGATTGTCTTGAGCTCCTCCTGAAAGCCATTTACTCCCGAGGCGACAGTGGAAGACATCGTGCGTGCTGCCTGGTGTTGAGGAGGCGGCGGTGCACGGTGGGTGAGGGAGGTGACCAGCACCGTCCAAGGACACGCCAGTTAGGACACTGATGGGGCTGGACACGACCAGGATAGGACAACAACACGCGTCGGCTCGGATACAGATGGATCGCATGTCTTCAGTTTCTGAATTCGCCTCAATAGTTCGTGGCCAGCGGGGTCTCGAAGGCTTGTCTCTTGTGTGTAACTTCCCATCCACGATCGAGACTGTGTCGTGCCTCTGGCAAGACGCTCTACGACCCCTGATCACAACGAATGTTGGTCTGTGGTATTAATGGTGTGACCTTTGACTTGACCCCCAGAGGCCATGATTCCCAAGGGTCGCACCGTCTTGATTCAAGAGTTGGAGACTACATCAAGTGACGAAGCATTCGAGTTCCACAGAAGACGTTGTGCATTGTAGTATATATCCCATACCAAGGCCTCCACACTCTCTCTCTCTCTCTCTCTCTCTCTCTCTCTCTCTCTGAAACTTGACAGCCACTGAAGTGCTAGTTCACTGCGTAGCCGTCACTAACCTTCCTGATTCTCCTATGGCCCCTAAGTCGCAGTCTTATCTTTCTGCCTCACCCACACGTGGGGCTGGTGGCATTCAGTCCACAAACACAATCTCTCCATCTCACACACACGACGCTTGACAACACTCGACTCTCACCACTCGGTTCTTCGTAACGTTAGATTTTTCCTGTGCAGTAAGCCGTACGTGCTTGCCCTGTCGTTTGGCAATCGGTGCTCGTAATTTCTACTCTCTCTCTCTCTCTCTCTCTCTCTCTCTCTCTCTCTCTCTCTCTCTGCGTTGTTGCTGCCGGCCTAGTAAAGCTGTTGTCTCGGCAGTACTGCACTTGAATCTATACAAGTGATGTCATGCTATCTTATCGGCAGATTGCACCTTGACCGAGTTCGTCGTGGAAACCCCACCGTGTACACGACGCTACGAGAGACCCCCTTTGAGTGTGACGACGGTACGACCCAGGAGCAGGACGGTACGCTCGTTGGGTAGAGATGGCTTGGCCTTTGATTTGACCCTTTTAAAGGCCTGGTTCAAAGGCCAAACCATCGTACCCAGAAGCCGCACCGTGGTTCCCGGTGTTTTGTCCTGTCGTGTTTAAAGAGGTTAAATTCCTGGCACATAACATACCTGACTCACTTTTATCACACCTGGCGCACCGTGGCCTCCATACCTGAGAAGTGGAGCAGTACCTCAGGTCACACACACACACACACACACACACACACACACACACACAGATACAGGAGACGTGGATATTTTTTTCTTTGTGAAGATATTTTGATCCTCGATGGTGGGTGATCTCTCTCTCTCTCTCTCTCTCTCTCTCTCTCTCTCTCTCTCTCTCTCTCTCTGCTAGGAAGCTGATGGATGCTTCCTGGCGCGACCAGTGTGTGGGTGTTAGAAACATATCAAGTGGAAGTAGTGCAGACGTGCAGTGTCTGAGAGTAGCCGACGTTGTATCTACAAGCTTTTACAAAAGAGAATGTTGGGCTACCCAGCTCAAGATTTGCAAGGCCTTGGAAGTGTGCCTTCCCTGTTCAAGTTGTGGAGGGCACGCACAGTAGTGCTTGCTTGCCGGCGAGGCATGAAACACCCCTGAGTGACCAAGCTGTGTAAAGTGTGACATAATGATGACTCTCTCATCTCCTCTACCGTCACAAACAACATCCAAAGGAGCTACAGTGGTGGTGTGTTATTGTTTGAATTACTTTGTATTCCTCCGGTATGGCCCAGTGTATGCTGCAGCCTGGGGAAACCTTCGCATTGAATTAGTACGAGCATTTTACATGGCTCTACGAATTCATTAAAACGAATCATGATTGTTATCTTAACTTTTTGATAATGGAAGAATACTTATCCATGATTCAGTACGCTATGTTTAGCGTCCTTGATAGTGTTCACCGGATTTTCAGGGTTTCTGACTGTGTTAGGACAGTAGAATAACAGAGCCCAAAACCACTGATATGGATATTCCTTCCCTTTACCGTCATGCAAGATTGGGGATAGGAGACCGGCGTGCTTAAGGGGCTATGGAACATTGCGTTTGGCTTTTGTCTTACAGTGTGGACCACGTATGATCGATTCTCAGTGTGAGGACACGAGGCTGTCGGTAGGTTGAAGTTTGTGTGTGTGTGTGTGTTGTGGTATCACCTGGGGCGTTATGGTGTTCCGTGAACCTTGTCCCACGACGCGTCGCCCACGTCTGGTCACCTGACACGGTGAAAGTGACGGACCACTGGAGTTCCAGATGATCCAAGGGTAAGTCTTCAGGTGTCGGCAGCTGACACACAACACAGGAGGGAGGGAAGGGGAAGGAAAGGCTGCGTGTGGGTTACAGATCAGTATGGTACACATGGTTGGTGTGGTATTTGTAGTGTGGTACATGTGGTGCTCAGGATGAGGGATTTTGAACGAATGAGGGAGTTCAGTCTTTAAACCCGGTCGGCAAAATGTGGTTGGATTCGAAGTAATACTTCTTGTGGTAACGTGAGAATGAATGCATCAATCCTCTAGGTCCTCACTCCTCCCTAGTGTCGTTATTGATAGAAATAGGTGAATGAATGACATGATACACCGTCCCCTCCTACGGCTGTTGATATATACATCATTCATTCCATGGATTCAACCAGATGGCAGAATAAGACCCAGTATATTGATTGCTTATGCCAAGTTATTCATGCAGTTCCTCGGCGCTGAAGACATTCAAGGGATACGCTTAGAAACAATCGAGAAAACAACACGGGAATGCACACTCGGGGAGCCGGCTTCCCTACACCCGCGGCACTTGCGAATGCACACTGGCCGCCATTTTGTTTTCTGCATCCCACCATCAGAGCGAAAAATGTCAGACAGTCAGCAGGTACCACCCCTACCCTGCTCCTGTCTGTGCATAGCCGACAACGGGGGTTCTATATCTGCGAGAGGTTGACGAGGAAACCCTTCAAGGGAGGGAAAACACACGGTGACAGAGAAGTGTTGAGGGAGATGAGTCAGTCGGGGTTGGGTTGCAACACTGGGCCTGCCGGCCGGCAGCAGCCAGCCACCGTGTGTTTGCCTTAGCTTCGGAGGTCTTCATCCGTGGCGTGTATGTGTGTGTGTGTCCGTCCTGTGTCGCCCCACACCGCGGGACCCGGAGCAGCACCGTACATGGGTTCGTGTCCTTTTCAGTACCCGTTTAGAGATGGAGAGAAACCGTGCTTGTCTCGTTCCTTGTAAGGGTAGACTTTAGGTCACTGTTGCCGTCCGACCAGAAGGAAGGAGGAGACCTCGCTAGCTGGCTGGGCTGCAGAACTACGTGCCTCTGGATTATCAAGTCTCTTATGAGAGATTTTAGGGGTCGTCATACATATATATATATATATATATATATATATATATATATATATATATATATATATATATATATATACACTGTATCTGGAGACTTGGTATGTTCTCAATAGGTGGACGTGATGGTTCCTCGACCCCTTTGTTGGCCAGTCCTGCTGCCGTACAGAAGATCGAGTTCGAGGTAACCCACCTCGGGGTCTGTATGTGTTGTATCTTTACCCTCGAGGGAGAACCGGACTCTTCCCCTTTTTCCTCCTCCTTATCCCCCCCCCCTCCATAACCCCATCATTCTAAATAAACGTGAATCTCTTTTTTTCTAGTCATCGTCCCTTGTTTTCTACATCCCCTCCCATCCCCTCCTCCTCCCTTCCCCACGTCGCCCTGTCGCTCCCTCCCTCCCTCTCTCCCTCCCTCCCTCACCCCCCCCCCCTCCCCTGCATGATACCGTCTGCCTGGAACATTCCGCCACGCCGCTGGGCCCCGCCGCCGCCGCCGCCGTGGGAGTGGCGCGGCCTCACGCACTCCACACGTAGGCGACGCTGACGGTGGGGGCGGATTTATGTCACCGCTGGTACTGAATTGTTAATGAAGTCTTTGAGCAACTTTTTTTTTTTTTTTTTGCCAGGTAACTTCCTAAACAGTTACCAAGGTGACACTTTACTGCTCATAAGTTATACACTTAGTCATTTTGAGAAGCAATCGATTTTCAGTATACTGGAAAAAAAAAAAAAGTTAATGTAAGTTGCGCTACGCAAAAGATTGTTGGTTCATATCGTTGAAATTTGTTGACGTAAGACATCAACCGATTGTCCTTTGATTATATGGGATGACTTTCATTTTACGCTCATCATTTAATCTATATTTCGACACTTTTCACCGTAAGTTCAGTTTCTTAATGGTTGCAGTGCGCCTCCTGGAGTCATAACAGCCGGCAGCCATGACGACCTACGAAGACAGGGGCACTCAATGTCACCTCCCGTGAGCACGACGGGACGACCCTTGAAGCATGATAGAACGACGCTTGAGCTTGGTGGTGCGACCTCTGGCCACAGACTTCGAGCATAGTGGTAATGCTCCTGCGTTACGATGGCTTGGTCTTTGAACCTGACTGTTAATGACCTCCCGGTTTATCATCTGAGGGAGGTTCCCGTCGTGCTCAGGGATCGCACCCTCTTGCTCAACTTCGTCGAGTTTGAGGAGTTGAAGGTCCTTCGAATGCTTACCTTTGTCTCCGGCAACCTCATGTCTGCCATTATTTAACGAGAACAAGCCGACTCAACATTGTTGTCCGCTCCAATATCCACGATTAGCGTCTGTGTATAAGAGATAGATGTCTCAGACTCGGTATTACCCCGAAGTAATAGATAAAACCGTCCAGAACCAGCCTTGTCCACCAAGGGAGAAAGTATTACCAGTTACAGAAGTGCAGTGACTTCTAAATAGTGTCACTTGTAGTGAAGGTAGGAACGTACGAATGGAGAAGTTGGTCCCACTTGAGGAATTCACTCCAGGGTGCACAGTGAAAAGTGAAGAAGCACTTGAATGGGAGCACATTCTTGCACATTTTAGCATGGTGGACGTTAAGTGATGGATGTATGGGTAAATGAAGAGGCTGTATGTACTTTCCCCTTGCCTTGTGATAGAGTATTGCAATCTAGGTTGATTTACCGATGGAAACGAATACTACTTATAGCCATTAAGCGTGAAGTGACGACCCTTGAGTGCGACGTTACTACCCTTGAGTGCGACGGTATGACCCTTGAGTGCGACGGTACGACCCTTGAGCACGACGGTACGACACTTGGGTACAATGGCGTGGCCTTTGGTAAAAAAAAAAGGAACCTGGCCATCGTTCCCAAGGATTATACACAGTCTTTCTCACGGGGTTAGACACTAGAGTCTAAGAAAAGACGCCAGCAACTCCCTCTAACCTCTCATAGAAATTTACAACCCTCTGCAAGTACCCTTACACCCACCCTCCCCGCCAGAGGGAGCACCACCACTTCCAGACACACTGGTGATCACCTTCCCCTGGAACAGTAAGACAAAACTCTACCCAAGGCTCTTCCAGGACCCTCTCCCCAACTTGAGACATGATATATAGTGTGGCCAAGAATAGGTGACACCCCACACCCCCATTCACTCGCACACACACACTCATCTCCCAGCGCTCAGAACCACACATTCATGTGGGTTTAGTTTCTGGATATGGATGAGATCTCCCAGTGGCAAACTGGTATACGTCTGGTGAAGAAGATGGTGGTAAAAAAGAATGAACATCAACCGGAGAAAAATGACGCAGGATTATGTAGATTTAGGGTTAGAGTTGTGTGTGTGTGCCTCGCGTATAGCTGGATGCCAAGGTTCAGGCTGGAAATATAAGGAAAGTGATTCAATTTGTGCGAAGGTCTGCTGGAGGAGATATTGAGTTAGGTTATTTATGGCGGGCTGAGACGTCGTTATTTTGATCGTGAGTTTATTGTGTTATTAAGCTGCTTCGGTCAGCCGCTGACCTCGGGGGAGGAGCAGGAGGAGTTGCGGCAGGTCAATCATTAGGGTAGGGCAGGGCAACTTTCAGGTTTTATGAGGTGTTGTCAGGCCCGGTAAGGTCAGGGTGCCGGATAACTGCAGCTTCTGTATTTCCTTGATGCGTTTTGGTATGAGATGTAAACCCACTGTGAATTGAGAGGACTTCAACATCCACTTCTCTCTTATGTTGGTCGTGGACTAAGTTATTAACGATATTAATGTAACCCTCAGTTGGTCACAGCATGTTAGTTGTCTGCAGGCCACAGAGTCGGTACGTTGCGACGTACACGAGGAGTTGCGTCATGACCCAGTCTGAGCCAGCCGGGTCATGACTGCAGGTGAAGGCAGTAGGAAAGAGAGAACGCGACGTGCTCCCGACATATGATCTCCGTACAGTTGGTATAGCGTGAGGAGAGAGGGAGGGAGAGAGAGAGAGAGAGAGAGAGAGAGAGGCAGGTATACGTGTGAGTGGTGTACCCTGAGTACCCAGGAGGGCCAGCTGGAGGAGGCGGGAGTGTGGTGGGTGCCAGTGGCAGGCCAGTGACAGCCGAGGTATTAATGGCTCACACTCTAGGTCACTGACACCTCCCTCCACTCCCATCCTTATTTACCTTAGTGGCCCATGGCTGGCTCTCCCTCCCTCCCTCCCTCTCCCCTACAGTAGTTGTGATCATCCACCCCGTCCCTCCTACTTACCCCAGCATCTGGCTGCTCGCCATCACGAACACCCACTTCCCTCCCTCTTCCTTGGTTTTTGCTGGTCTCTGGTGATTCCAATTCTGTTTTAGCGACAGTTGTCGTTGTGGCTGCCCCTCCTACCTTAGATAAGAGCAGCGGCTGCCACAAAGCGTCGAGCCACGACGCTCTTATTTCATGATTCCCTCCCTCCCCCTCCCTCTATCTTGCCGAGCTCCACCCGACACCAGTTTAAGGTCCAATGTTGGCCAAAAGGTCATCGTCTCCCACACGCTGGAATTCAGGACGCAATCTCTCGTGGGAGTGAGTGAATGTCTCTATCTCGACCTCAATCTATCGGATCTTTAGAACTTTGAACCCCGTAGCCGCAAAGGCCTTCATTATAGTAACTCATGGGTTCAATAGACTCGAGGCCTACGGACGTGTAGATCTGTAAGGATTAGAGTTGTTGATGCCTAGGTATGAGTGAAGGGAAATAAGAACCATTTGATTCGTATGTGATATTCGGGGTGTGTCCTGATATTAATGGCTGAAGTAAGTGGCTTAAACCAGCAATCTTTTCCTGTCTGTGTGCGATGGACCCAACTCACGTCCTGGGTATGCGGTCCGGCATCCTTTTGTGATGGCCTGGAGTCGGATCCGGTCAGGGGTAGCCTGGATGTGGTGGAAGAGCTCCAAATTAAGGCACCGAGTCCCAGATCTAGCGGAGAACCCCCTAGATCATGTGGTCATGGCGTGGGGATGTTGGGGGAGCCAAACGAGGCGACGTGATCAGCAATCCATTTCGCCGATGAACAGTCATCCCCTCCCACCTCCTCCAATCATGATCTCCCTTCTTCACTCTCATCGTCCACCCCGGACTCCGTCTTCTAAGATCTTCCTTGCCTTACCTTTCTCATTCTGCTCTCCCATCTTTGCAGTAACTTATGTGTACTGTTGTTGTCTCTCTCTCTCTCTCTCTCTCTCTCTCTCTCTCTCTCTCTCTCTCTCTCTCTCTCTCTCTCATGAATGCCATTCATATAGGACTTATCTCTGGACGCCTGTGAGCGGCATTCCCTCCCTTAGACGAGAGCCCACTGTACGGGGTTGGTTGTCAGCCAATCTGGTGAGCCCGCGGGGCAGGAACTCCTCCTTCCCTCAGCCCCTGCGGCACTCCACCTGCCTCACTCATCGATCAACACCCACCACCCCAACACTCGTCTACCAGGCACCAACCACTGCCTCTGAGAAATCGTCCAGTTTTGCTCGTTCAGAAATCGTCACAGTTCTTGATCGTTGACAAGCCAACCGCCTTACTTCAGTAGTCGATCGGATTGATCAACTGAGAGTTGTCGAGCACTTTAGTTATTGGACGAAGTCGACCTTCTGTCAGGTGCAGTAGTTCAGCCAGACATGCAATTCACCCGTCGATCATACCAGCCGGCCAGCTCGACGCACGAGAACGGGGTCAGTGTGTCGCCATTTTACTGTTGGTTCATGAAGCTGTTACAGTTCGCCGTGAATGGTGCCAGTCTCCTAGACTGACCACCACGCCGTTTTCAGGCGCGATTCTTCATTTATCTATGACAGTCATGTCCTGTTTATTCTTCATCGGGCGTTGGAAACCTGCATGTTCTTACAGTAGCTAGCGAAGCGATCGTGAGAGTAGCTCGTGGGACGAAAGAATTTGGACTAGGAACTCTCCTGTCAGTAGTGTTGAAGTGATATTTCCATTCGTGCCTTCCATGTCATCCATATCTTGCGTCCAGTGGGAAGTGTGATGGGTTCGGTTTAACATGTTTTACGTTGCTTAAGATCTTTACGAAACTCATTTTAAACGTATTAAGAATTTATCAGTAACAATTGAGTGCTCTTCAGTGATTCTTCCTTTTGTGGTAAATAGAATTTGTGTGCTGATATATGTCCATCTCAAATTGCTTAAATATTTCGGTTTCCCTGAGTTCATCGAATATATATGTTAACCTCCCGTTTTCTTTCCTTGCAGGTGAGTGAGTACAGTGCGAAGACGAGGAGGAGGAGGAGACCAGAGATGGGTGCTGCGTGGTCCCCTCCCTGTACGGGATGACGGGTCTAGACGAGGCTGGAGGTGATGAGAGAGAGAGAGAGAGAGAGAGAGAGAGACCACCCGCATGGATTGTTGGAGTGGGAGAGATTGATGATGGAGATGGTTGATAAGGGCGAGGGTGGTCAGAGTTGAGAGTGAAGATGGGACGAGCATGAGAGATAAGCAAGTGGCAACAGGAGAGATGGAGATGATAATGATGAGGGATGGAAAGAAGAACGATGGAGAGAAGTGTTGGTGGCCAGGTAGCGAAGAGGAGGCTGAGGGAGATGATAATGATGAGGGATGGAAAGAAGAACGGTGGAGAGAAGTGTTGGTGGCCAGGTAGCGAAGAGGAGGCTGAGGGAGAAAGGACAGATGGAGACGTTTGAGGGAAGACGACGGGGAGGGGGTGGTCAAGTATGTGTATGCAACCGTGTTAGTAGATCGAGTGTGCATCTGTTGCAGCGTTGATAGACCAGGTTTATGGCTTTGCCAGAGTTGCTAGTTCTGTATCCTCTCTCTCTCTCTCTATCTCACCCAAGCTGCTAAATATGGATTTACTGATACTTCTGGCGAGGATAACAATGTCTCGTAGGCCTAGCACATTAGGGAGGAATGTGTCATGCTAACGAGTAGGTGCTGGGGGGAGAGAGAGAGAGAGAGAGAGAGAGAGAGAGAGAGAGAGAGAGAGAGAGATTCCTCAGCAGTTGGTTGGTCTTCAAGGGAAGTGGTAGAGGCTCTCCAGACTGAAGTGGCCGGCCATAAGTCGCGGAATCTGTTAAGTCGTTAGCTCTAGCAGACTCCGCCAGGCGCGCGGCGGCGCCCCTCCACCGACGCATTCCCCAAATACCTTCTGCCGCGGTAAAAATACCCGCAAGGCACCTGCAGCAGTGGACAGGACGGCACGTGTCCTGCACAGGAGTATCTCTCTCCTGCACAGGAGTATCTCTCTTTTTTGGGGGTGGGTGGGTGGGCGGGGACACACCCGGCTTGAAGGATGATGGGAAAGCGGATGAGAAAATGGAAATATGTCTCCCATGCTAGAAACGTCCGAGAAGAACCGATGTCGGCGAGTGGGAAGGAAGGTCTTCCCCCCCATCAGGATGATACTGGGAGGTTCCTACGGCCCCATGCACCCGCCAGCAGCAGCAGCAGCAGCAGAAGCCAATCCATCTTGCGTCGAGGTGTCTGCCCCTTGCGACGCAGTGCTGCGCAGGTGCTTACGACTTGATATTAAAGAGTCAGGTACCTGATGTAGCGCGCGCCGCGGGGGGCGCTACCAGCCAGCTACTACGGGTGACGGGGTCCTCAACCAACGTCTACGTCGCCCACGTTGGATGGGAACGATCGTAGGGCAGGACCTCGCTTGGGTTTGTCGTCACGCTGCCAGGATGTGCTTGTCCTGGATCACACACACACACACACACACACACACACACACACACATACAGCCACCTTCCATCAGCCTGACTTATCACACTGACACGCCACTTTAAACTCGCCCACTCTGAACTCCGTAGCATGCACCACTCGTGTCTACCACACTGACTAGTACAACCTAAAGTCTTAATTTGTGATTCTTGGTGTTGCATTTGACATAGAAGCATTATTGCACCTTCCCTACACACCACCGCCTCACACCTCGCTTGGTGTTTACACCTGCCCTTCTAACACACACACACACACACACACACACACACACACACACACACACACACACACACACACACACCATCTGTACACTGAGTGAGGGTAATATCGCACACTTCAGGGTTCCTCACAACCAGATATATATAGCATGCCTCTCGTCCACGTGTTGCAGCCCAGGCAGATATAGATGCCAGGGGTAAAGTGTTGGAATATAACAGGTAGGAATGGATCGGTGTCGGACTACGCGATCGAAGATGGGTAACGAGGATGAAATGTGTGGGAAATGTTTGACAGATACAATATATCTAAGGGGAAAGATCACAAAGACTGCAGTAGTTATATATATATATATCAGCTTAAACGCCTTTAGAAGATTCTCAAAGGTACGGAGGATAAACTTAAGTCTTCTAATAGAGATAATCGAGTGTTACTTTATAGATGATCATTTTCAGTTTGCATATTTCATATAAACTAACTAAAGTTAGATTTTAAAGAAATAGGTTTGGGAAAATCATTTAAAACCTTGAACAAGATTTTTGTAACTAATGAAGACTTACAGAAGTCCAATTAAGAGTAGTGTACATAGGACCTGTATGAAAAGTATGGTTTTCAGAAAGTGTTGGGAATATGAGGATAGATAAAGTTACCTTTCTCTGCAAGACCCTTCGACAGTTGGTCTGTCGTGAAAGTCAGGTGAAGAAAGGGGATTGGTGGCCAAGTGTCATTCCATCTGGGAGTTGGATCCTAACACATGACGCTGAGCAGATCTTTGGAAAAGAATTTGGACTTGAGGGAGAGACGGTGACAGGAGGGAGGAGGTGAGGGTGATTGCCAGTAGCCAGCCAGCCGTACCGCTCGCCCTCTCTCAAGGTCTTGTCCGTGGAAGCAATGACTGATCGGGGCTGGTGTTGTGAAACCTAAGTGATGATTAGATTACATACCGCTGGCGCTGAGGAAGTTCTCGAGTTTCTCCTTGAGTGAAGGCGGTGCCCGGGGGCCTGAGGGAGAGGACTTAGGTGTGTGTTTATTGTAAGGCCTGGTGGACACACCACCTTTGGAGGGGGGAAGGTGACGAGCAGTGAAGTGTGGGAGGTTTAAGATCATTATGCTCTGGACTCTGTATTGTAAGCCCTTGTATACGACGGCACGAGCCTATAGCTGGAGTCTACGACTCCTCAGTTGTGGTGGTATGGCCTAACTCTGAAAGGCTAGGCTGTCGTACCTCAAGGGTCGTACCGTCGTGCACATGGGGTACAGCTATTAAGTGGACAGTGGACGAGTGTCTCTCCTTGTTTTTTTGTACCAAATGCCGCCTGGAGGAGGAGGAGGAGAGGTTCCCACAGGACCCAACGCCAAGTAATGTTGATCCCAGTGCTTGATGACCTACTTCTGCTGTCTGGGAAACTTGAGTCAGCTGGTGCCTGGCCACCTAATCCTGACCAGAGATCAGCTGAGGCATAGAGGTGATGTGTGTGTGTGTGTGTGTGTGTGTGTGTGTGTGTGTTCCCCTGGGGCACTGGGCGTCCTAGCTATCGGGTGTTATCTCTTAGCCTGTCTCGTCTCCCCCCAACTTCTACCCCACCGCCACCATTCTATTGCGTGCCACACTCCCTGGTTATTTTCACAGATCACAGCTACTGCAACACACCCTGGTTCGTCATGGGCCGCCACAGCAACACACGAAGATTTATTTATCATGGTCCACTGTCACAGCAACACGTGTTGTGAGCCATTGTAGCAATACATGATTTATGGGCCGTCACAGCAACACATGACTCCTAGGTATTCACGGCAACATGTGAAGATTCATTGTGGGTCGTGTCAGCAACACGTAATGATTAGTTTGGGGCTGTTACAGCAACACGTAGTGAGTCTTTAGCGACCGTCATCGCAACACGTAGATTAGTTGTGGTCCGTCACAGCAACACGAGAAGATTCACCATGAGCCGTCACAGCAACACAGGTTTCATTTTCTTTCTGAACATATGTTGGACGACTCTGTTTCACAGTAGATTATTTCAGGAACACCATGATATAGACAGAGCAACACCCCATAATGCACTCCTGCAACACAGTATGGGCTGCCGGCAACACTGCTTCGGTATGAAGTTCTCAATAATTTCTTAAGAATCTTCCAGTAACACAGGTCTCTTCACTGAGCAGTTACGGCAACTCATGCTAATTCACGACAAGATTTTTATGCAACAGCGTGATTGATTAAGTGGGATTACTATCAGCATGACTCATTATGAGTCGTCACAGTAACACAGGATGATTTAATACAGGCAGCACAGCCATCACCGCATGATTCTTTGAGGACAGTCACAGCAACACAGTTTGACTTATAGGCAGCCTCGGCAACACACGATGATTCACTATGGGCGGTCGCGGTAACACAGGATGACTTACTATGGGCAGTCACAGCAACACAGTGATGCACCATCAGGGACGGTAACATGGAAACACGTCACTGACATCTGGGTCTTGGCAACAGTGTTATGAAAGCAGCTTGGCTTATCTACATAGAGAACGAGAGACCAAAGGAGGCCAGTGCCAGCTGTTACATAGTGCCAGCACCGCCACCTGGGTGGAGGAAGGTGGCGAGGGAGAGGGAGGGAGGGCAGCGCGTTGGGGGGAATATCTGGGTGAGCGGGCGACGCGTCGATGTCATCACCTCACACGGGAGTGGGTCCGACTTACATGGATGAGAGAGAGAGCGAGTTTACAACCCACATGAATGTGGGTTCTGTTCGCAGGAGTTTGGGTTCCACATAACACTCGAGGTGTTCGAGTGACATAATTGTGTGTTCAGCTGACACCGACGTGGGTTGCGCTTCAGTTCAAGAGTCTGTCTTTCGACGCAAGCCCTTGGTAACGACACACACACACACACACACACACACACACACACACTCACACTCTAGGTCGAGAGTTACACAAGAAAACGAGTTTGATGAGGGTCCATTAGCGAGTACAGAGCGAACGTGCCATGTGTGTGTGTGTGTGTGTGGTGGTGGGAGAGGCTGGTGAGGGTGTGGGCAACAACTTGCAACCTCCCCACTCACTCACCCACCCCCACAACATGCAGGTATTAGCCTCGAAAGATGACATTGAGGCAAACGTAGATGATCATCGTGATGTTCACAGGAGAATTCCTTACATCGTTGCTGGTAGCTGGCCGTGCTCAGGTACGCGATATATATATATATGACTGCGTCATACGTGTCGTGTATCCTCCTGACGGGTATTTGATCTGCTACTGAATGATGTCTCAGGTGAGGGCTGACGTGAGCTAAACTCGCCGTCGTGTGCGTACGTACTACATCGCTGGCAGAGGAACAAAAGTTTTATTACCTTACGAAAGAAAAAAAAAAACAGGCGGTAAATTACTTGTACTGTGTGCAAGTCAGTAACCATTAAAACGCTTATACCCAGCATGGATGTAGTTTACAAGGTTATACCCAGCATGGATGTAGTTTACAAGGTTATACCCAGCATGGATGTAGTTTACAAGGTTGTACCCAGCATGGATGTAGTTTACAAGGTTATACCTACCATGGATGTAGTTTACAAGGTTGTACCCAGCATGGATGTAGTTTACAAGGTTATACCCAGCATGGATGTAGTTTACAAGGTTATACCTAGCATGGATGTAGTTTACAAGGTTATACCTACCATGGATGTAGTTTACAAGGTTATACCCAGCATGGATGTAGTTTACAAGGTTATACCCAGCGTGGATGTAGTTATACCTACCATGGATGTAGTTTACAAGGTTATACCTACCATGGATGTAGTTTACAAGGTTATACCTAGCGTGGATGTAGTTTACAAGGTTATGGTAGGTAGAGGTGAAGCCATCAAGGTGTTAACAGTTGCCACCTGCCGTCATGTGCTGCGTCTTGTTGAAAGAGGAAGGAGGTCGATGTTGTGGAGGAATGACGTCATGCGGTCGTTTAAAAGTCCTTAATGAGTGATGACATTCCGGCCAAGGATGTATGAATGGGCTGGCTCGTTTGTACGCCGTGCCAAACCAATTAAGCAGTCCATATGTTCAACGAGAGAGAGAGAGAGAGAGAGAGAGAGAGAGAGAGAGAGAGAGAGAGAGAGAGAGAGAGAGAGAGAGAGAGAGAGATGTACTCCAGAGGACTAGACAGCAGCTGGTACAATATATGAAATGAGAATGTAACAGACATGGCTTTATAGGTGAATGATATATACGTGAAACCCCCCAGCCATCAGGTAGGAAATGTTATCTACACACACATACATACATACATGCTGGTCAGACAAACTTACCATCATTGCACAAACAAGGTCCTGTAGTTATAAAACCAGCAGGGGGACGGGTGTGGCGTGGGGTGGGGTGGGGTCGGTATAGTATTACGTAATGAAGTCTGGGTTTGTGTGTGTGTGTGTGTCGCGCTTCTTGGGTCAATTTTTATGTTTGTCACGTTAGGTCGTGTGCTCCCCGCTAAGGACCATACTTTTCGCCCTTGATAATGTATCTTTGAGGTGAAAATCCGATTTTAGGACTGTATGCTTACATGAATTATGTATATATATATATATATATATATATATATATATATATATATATATATATATATAGATAGATAGATAGATAAATAGATATCCTCCCTTACATGTTTGCCTTTCCCGCGTCAGCAAGGTAGCGCCCGGTGGGATAGAGGAAGGAAGAAAACAAAAGTCCCCCTTCACTCACATCGTGTCAAAAAGTTATCATATCTTGTGCACCGAAACCAGAGCCCCTAGTCCACAACCAGGCCCCACAGACCCTTCCGTGGTTTCCCCTGACCGCTTCATATATGCCCCGGTTCAGCCCACCGACAGCACGTCATTTCCCACTTAAGCGTGGACACTTGTGTTCTCTGTTTATCCTCACACTACTCCGTTAGAAGACAGTAAACTTCATTCTTCCCTGTCATGTTCATCCGTTCAGTTCCCCAGTCTCCACAGTGATGCGCGTTGCTTAACTTTCTCACTTCTCTATTTTTTTTTATCTTTAGCATATCCCTTGATATACTAACTGCTATAATTCTCGAGGATTTAGTATACCCTGTGATATACTGTGATATTCTTTTGTGGAGGTTAGTATACTCCATGCTGCCCTTGTGGATAATGTTCAGTTTTTCCCCACAATACCTTAGGTTAAGTTTTAAAGAACCTCAGTGCTTTAACTCAGGGCACAGTCGTTGCATCTGAGATTTTTTGTACGTCCTTCAAATAGTTTTTGGCTTCTGTGTATTTTTATGATCACCGTTCTTCGTTTAAGGGGAAGATTTCATGCTTTTATTATTATTATTATTATTATTATTATTATTATTATTATTATCATCAATCCTCACCTGGACCCCTTGTATATCTGATATAACGTGCCGTTCTGTGTTCCGGAGCTTCGAGACTGCCTGGCGAAACTTCAAGACGTCCCGAAGCTTCGAGGCGTTCAGGTTTCGATACTAGCTGTCGAGGCTCCGAGGCAACCTTCTGAGGCTTCGAGACTAACTTTTGAAGCTTTAAGACTGCTTGCCGAGGCTTGGAGACTGCCTGCCTGACGGGGTAGCGAGCGATCCACCTAACTAGCCTCTGTGACGCCTTAGGACGGGTCCGCCTGCCTAACCTTGTAACCAGTGACGCAGCCAACCAGGGAGGGATGGAGGCTGTAGTGCGCAGTTGTGCTCGCATTCTCTCTCTCTCTCTCTCTCTCTCTCTCTCTCTCTCTCTCTCTCTCTCTCTCTCTCTCTCTCTCTCTCTCTCGTTATCGTCGTCATTCCCTTATGGCCTATGAAATCCTCTCTCTCTCAACAGGTAACCATTACAGATCAATAAGATTTTTTTTCTGCTGCTTTTCACTACCTTCCCCCGTCACAATGAGTAACTTCGCCATTGGTCAGTAGGGTCTCTCTCTCTCTCTCTCTCTCTCTCTCTCTCTCTCTCTCTCTCTCTCTCTCTCTCTCTCTCTCTCTCTCTCACATAATTGTAGGGCCTATCAGTGCAATAACAAACATGGCACTTTACATAATATCTTGGTCGCCACTCGCTGGTGTCCAACTTTTATTTCTTCGGCTTTTTCGACGTCCATAATCTCGCATTTGTTTCTTTTTTCTTCCTCCTTGTTCTGTTTCTTTGACTGCTTAGTCACTACCTATCTTCAGACTTCTTTACCTCTTCCTTCACCTCTCCTCCTCCTCTCCTCTCCCTCCTTCACCCACTCCTCCTCCTTGATTTTGTATCGTTTTTCCTCCCTTTACCTCTTCCTTCACCTCTCCTCCTCCCTCCTTCACCCACTTCTCCTTGATTTCTTACCGTCTTTCCTCCTTTTACCTCTTCCTTCACCTCTCCTCCTTCTCCTCCTCCCTCCTTCACCCACTCCTCCTCCTTGATTTCTTACCGTTTTTCCTCCCATCTTCTCTCTCTCTCTCTCTCGAGAAACTAGATCACATTATGGCTTCTTTAAATGGATCAGTCTGTAGCCTCATCACTTAAGCAGAAAGCCGGTTCAGCATTAGTGTGATCCGCGGAGAGCCATTCCAGACATTAGTGTGATCCACGTCAACAGTAAAAGAGCACCCGACCCGAACCCAGTGGAACACTTGGACGTGAACAGTGTGTAGAACGCTGCGGAGGAGGGGAAGAACGCTAAGCATTGGGTTTTCGGCAACAGACACGTTCACCGTAACTGTTCAGAACTCCTGGCGTTATCCTAAGCAACGCCCGATTAACGCACGATCGACACGTTGTAACGCTCATGTCTAAGCGATTACCCTGCTAATAAGTCGGAAGTCATATATAAGCGAGTTAAAACGTCCTGTCATACAATAATACACCCATGCAAACAGGTGAAAGACCCTCAGTCTAACAGGTTAGGACGCTCAGGTCTTCAAAGGAAGGAATATTATAGACAGCTATTGGAGAGCCTGCCTGCCAACACCAGCTTGGGGGATGGTTTCACCCGTGCAACGTTTTGCCTCGGTGTGAATCATCGCCGTGGGTCTTGCACCAGATCATGAACCCTGACCCCCGCCTCTCCCTCAGCTGGCACGGCTAACCAACAGCTGAGGAGAGCACCCGAGGTAATGTGATGGTGTAGTAGACTTGGGGTCTGGTCTCCCACCACCACCATTCTCTCTCTCTCTCTCTCTCTCTCTCTCTCTCTCTCTCTCTCTCTCTCTCTCTCTCTCTCTCTCTCAAGAACAGGTCGGTTTATGAGTTAGACTGACATTAAGGCCACCAACGCTTGGGTGTGATGGTCTGGTCTTTTGACCTGATTCTTCAGAGCCAGGTAAAAAAAAAAAGTATGACTGCATTATCATACTCAAGGATGATACCTTTGTGCTCAAGGGTCGTACCACATAACCGTGTACCCACGATCTCCTACGTATGGGGTCGTACAGTCGTGCTAAAAGGTGTCAACTGCCCTGTCATTATATAAATATTCAGCTTGTTTCAACTGATGGTTTTGGCAACAAGGCTTAACGCTTTCGCCTTGACGCTCAGCTTCACCTGCAGGGAAATAATTGGTTCGTACATTCGATGTATAAAAAAAATTAAATGTACTAAAACATGTGCGGTTTTACAATGAAGAGCAGAGTCTGTTGTTAAAGAGTTAAAAGAAAATGTACTCAAGAATGCAACACTTATGTTGCACAGCATTTAACTGTATATATATATTTTTTTTCTTCTATATTTGGTTTCAAGGATACGATCGTAAATGAAGAACTCGGTGAGGTCGTTCAAAGTGGGTCAGTACGAAAGTGTCATTGTAAGACTGTCAAGGATTTGGTTATGGAAGCAGTGTGGAACCGTGCCTTACCCTGCATCAGGAACACCGTGCAGTATGTGGATACTGCTGCTTGTGGTGCCTTAAGAATGGCCGTAGTTTTGAGTGTTTACTTCAAAGTTTTGAGACCAAATGGCGTAGGACTTTTATAGTCAAATCGATGTTTAATGTTAACTTGCACTTCTTGTTGAAGTGCTTAAGTATATACCTACCCAAGTGCTTAAGTATATACCTACCCAAGCGAAAAAAAAGCTGTTTAATTATTTTCTGCGTTTTCGTTCCTCAGTAAACACGGCTTTTGTGATTAAAAGAAAAAGATACAACTGGTATTTGTTGTGACACTGCTGTATCAGTGTATTAACACGGCATTTGTTGTGACACTGCTGTATCAGTGTATTAACACGGCATTTGTGAACCACACACCCATATGTGAATGTAATGTGTACCAGTAATAAACCTTTGACAGTGTGATAAAACACTGACAGCCCGTTAAAAGGAGTCTTTTGTTCCGGCTGTCAGTCCGGAGGTGGGAGAGGCCCAGCCAGCAGCAGGACGGGGAGGAGGGGGAATGGGTGAACCGAGCCGGAGGTTGGGGGGAGGGTTGGTTGGTTATTTGGGCGTCAGACCGATCGACTACACCAGGGTCATATAATGCCGTCAAGTTGGGTTATAACTACCTGGCAAATAAACTCCAATATCCCTCGGATGACATACGTACGTTCGCATAGTTACAAGCTAAAAGGTGAAGTGAGTGCAGGCGCAGGCTAAGTGGAGGGTTTGATCCGCATTTTGGGGGAAGCTGAGCCAAGGGGAGGTTGTCTGGATTAGGGTTAGGTGTGAGGGGAGGCAAGGCTAAGGGTGGGAGGAAGGTTACCCTGACCTCATTATATTCTCTACATTATCCAGCCCCAGAAATTTGATACAAGGTGCTCTCTCTCTCTCTCCAAGCCATTTTTATCCATGCTCTTTAAGTGTTATAGAAACCTTTAGAGTAACGGTGTTCATTGTTCGGGACGTGAACTAATTTAAACAACCTCGAGATTATATAAGAAAATGTAGTGGGAAGGAGAGGAATATGGGAAGGAAAATCCGCAAAAGAACATCAGGCCGGCAAACAATGTTGCCAAGGTCTCGTGGGGGAAGGACCTCTCCGGCATAATGGTGCAATCATTTAAGAATAAAGTAGATTTTTGTGCAGACGTTGTTGCATTAAGTAGTCTTTGGTCTTATTTTCTTTATTGTATTCTCCAGAGTTTAGAATATATCACAGCAACCACTATATAGATATTTGAGGAGACGTGCGAAAAAGAGGATCGACCCACCGCGCTGGCAACACCGGTGGGAAGGCCAAATGCGCGCACACGAGTCTCCCTCCATTGATGACACGATCCCGGACCGGTGCTGCTGTTATCAAGGAAACTTCCTACTCACTGTATCCCTCCTCTTTCACTCTACAGATTGCGAGTAGCTCTTTCCATTGACGTGGAAATCAACAGATGTTAACAGTTCCTATGAAGGTGAACGAGACATGGAAAGGGGTTGAGCGTGAGAGACGTTGGTAGCGAGTAAAAACTGCTGCAACGCGGTCTGTTCCGTCTGGGCTGGGTTGATGACGTCACACTGTCTAGACGGCCGACCGCTCAGGGCGTCTTCTGCCAAAGTTTCTTGTCGGTCTTAATTGCTCACGCCGTAA
The DNA here is from genome assembly GCF_036320965.1 of Panulirus ornatus. Lineage (NCBI taxonomy): Eukaryota > Metazoa > Arthropoda > Malacostraca > Decapoda > Palinuridae > Panulirus > Panulirus ornatus. The sequence continues at coordinate 11,240,311 of NC_092242.1, read as the reverse complement.
ATGCCACTTTTCCATGTTAGTAGCAAGACCAAAGGATGATTTGCTGCCACTGTCCCTGTTATAACAAGCCAGGTTTCACTTAGCCTGAGCTGGAGATAAGCCTGGCAAAAATGTGTGGACGGAGAAAATGCAAAATTTGGGTCGCGAGAGTCTCTTGCGGCAAACGGTGCTGCCATCACCGTCGTCTTTAAATAATAAATGTCTTCTCGTCTTATAGTTTTCCTGAGGACTGGTAGTGGACTTACATTCTCAAGACCCCCTGGCAGCCCCATTCCCTTGCCGGGTACAGTGACTCTCTTACCCTGTGGTGCCTCCTGGGTGGATATTAATATTGAGCGAGATGGCAGCAGCGGAAGGGTGGCCACGGCAGTGGTGTTTCATACCCTGTATTACCGAGGCGATGTGGCCGCCGTGCCACAAGTACGCCGGGGTTCTTAATAACTTGCCATGTTGGTGCGGTCCAAAGCTGCCGGCCGCCCTGCACGTCCTCCCCGTTGTGAAGGGTTGTGACTATACGGGACGGGTGTATGGAAAATGTCTTGGTTTTTTTTGTTTCAGGTGGTTGGGAATACGGTTGGCTTAGTGTACAACTGCATTGGTTGAGTGTAATTGCAGGTTAGCACGACCAGTATGGTTTTGATTGTGAAAGTATTTGCGTTTAATGTAGCGATTTGTTCCGTCGGAGTGACACGGAAAGGCTTGATTGCAGAAGGTTGTGATTGTGGAGCAGTGTATGATTTTTTTTTGTATTAAGTTGTTTGAAATACTTTTATAAATAATAATGATGTTTAGATAGTTATTTGATATGAGTTTACTCTGAAATCCTCAGTCCTTCACATACCCGTCACAGTAAAAGTGAAGATTCATTATGAGAGAATTTTTTTTACCATGAATTTACTTCGATTCATAGCCTTTGTGTATATGGGGAAATATTAAGATTATAAATTGAACCTTGCTTATCAGATAGTTATGTTTATTGGTGCATATGTTATTGGCACAATACTAAACACGGACCAGCCAAGTCAGATATTTGTACATGATCAGTATTCGAAGCCTAACTGTATTCTTGATAGTTTTTTCTTCTCTTTCCAGAGATTGGTGACGTGGGCCCTTGGTTGGTTGTCAGTGCAACGAGACCAGGCGAGATACGGACCATGCTGGTGGGTAAGCTATGTCCCGTCCTCACACTTGTATTGACGTCACGGGATGTACGCTCAATTACGGATGTAGAATTACCCTTGTAACAGTTGAACTCGCGGAGCACGTGAACATGAGGGTAATGCCTTATCTAGAAGCTGATTGGTTTGCGGGTAATTGATGGGCGGAGTTTTGAAGACCAGCGGATTGGGTTCCTATGTTCATTGGTCGGTTGTTGACTGATGGGTGGGAGCTTGGAGATAGATACCTGCCATTCACTAGCTTCATGTTTCCGTGTCGAATATTAGAATAGAAACTAAACTTTTTTACGTAGGGCCTTATAGACATGGACATACGAAAGACAGTTATTGAAACAAGATGGAATCGTCGTTTCAATGCAGCGAAGAGTAATGTACATAGAATGTGCAATAATTCACAGTGGGAAGTTAATCTTATAATGAGGGTATCAGACGTCTTAGTAAAAGATGTACGAGTTTAGTGCTGGAAGACTCGAGAAACTCTTCCACTTCCATCTTGTGACTTCATGTTGATTGTTAAATTTAACTGAGGTTACGTTAGTAAGATATATCAGCGTAAGCGTTAGAAGTATTTGTTATATGCCAGTATTTCAGCACACGTATATCGTTTTCTCCCTTACCGTCCTCTCGTACATTCATTGACCACGTGACGCGAGAACAGTAGAACCAAAAGTGTCAAATAACAAAATTTCACAGGCCGCAGTGGAGTAGGTGGTGGTTGTGTAGCTGCTGGACGTCTACCACCATATTTGTTCAACAATCCCTCGCTGCTCGTTGTCCAGTACCGTCTCGAGTATCGCCGTATGACCTTATAGACTGTCCAATACTTGGTAGTTTCTTCGTGTGGCATAATGCGATGTCAGGCCGGTAGTTTTTTCCGCGGCAACAATAGCAATTTGGTAGGCATCTACAGGGCTTACTAGACCAAACTATTATGCTATTCACTTGTCATCGGAAGTGACGTCACCCTGAGTGGGAATGAATGGCTAGAACAGGATGGGGGCGGGGCGGTAGATTCATAGTCCATTCATGGCCTTCCGAGAGACTCAGGCATCATGCAAATGGAATGCACCAACCCTCATTTACAATTTATATCGCTTAAGTGTGTCTTCAAACTAATTAACAATATAAGCATTGCAGTTATATTGTATATAGAGAATAAATTCGCTTAAACTTGTAGGGAAGGTGTGCATTTTAAGGCACATTGGAGAGAGGTGGCGTCTAGTTCATGCAGCTGGGCTCATGACGTCACTGAACATGTGAGGAGTGAGTGGCTGCATCGCTTGGACTGCGAAGCACTGGCGTCTTTTTATTGGACGAGAATCCGTGACGTCACAGTTTTCGGAAACTCCGATTAGACACCGGCGGCGGTGATTGGCGGACGAGCCACATTCCTGACATGCCCGTGTGAGCTGCCACCCGGACATTGAGCTGCTTCGGAACCTTCCTAACCGAGCTGTTGTAATTACCACACAGTGTTGCAAAAAAAAGAAAAAAAAGTTGGGAGACGTATAGACTGTGTTGAGTTAGAAACTGTAGAGGATAACACTAATCTACAAACATTAATTCATTTCTTATATAAGAACGTATATACAGTGACACGATCATCACCAAATAAGTATTTGTGTTGGCTGGATCCTGTTATTTTTTTTTTTTGTACTCCTGTTTACGTAAAATTTCTTTTATTTTGAATTGGTTAGTTATCCTCAAATCAAGAAGTAACTGCTTCATCAGTGTGAAATCCCTGAAATCCTTGTTTTATGGAAGATTCGTCTACGCTGGGACAAAGGGGCTTGAACATGTTTAAGGGTAGGGCGTGAGGCGAGGGTGGTGGTTATCTGGGGAGAGGCAAGAGAATAGGCAGTTTTTGTGGTGTAGGTCTGAACGTCAGTGTTATTTAGTAGGTGAGCGTGGGTGGTGGTGGTGGTGTGGGTGTGGAGTTGGGCGGTATCTGGGGCAGGGCGACCTTGGAGTAAGGGACGGTATTGGTCCCATGATAGTACCTGCTGAGTGGCTACCCTGATGGTGGACACCATCCAGCCCCCCACACCCCCACCCCAACCTGCGGGCTCTCCCCCTTCCCACTCCCAAATGTCAGGCCGTACCCATGTCCGTGTCTTGTCATGCCTTAACCTCTTGTGCTTGAACCCCATCCTCATAAAATAATGGTCCTACCCTTCTCCGTGGTGGCACCCCATGCCCTGACGTCAGCTCTTGTGATGGGAGCCACCCCTCCACGCCATAGTTTAAGGACTTAAACACCTCGTCCACCATACGTTTCGCCTTGTGTCCCTTTGTCAAGGGTTCTGTCTGCCGCCTGCGGTGTCAACTCGTGACTCTGGTCGCATGGTGTATCTGCCATGCGGGTTGGGAGCTCGCCACCAATTCTTTATTTGCCTCAGACGTCAGTGGTATCCCTCCGTAGTTCCCCGTACCCACGTTACAGTAGGTTGGCATGCAGGACTTAAGTTATAAAGAGTGCGAGGAGTTGGCCACAGAACGCCTGACTAATGGCCCTGGATTTCGAAAGGGGGACACATGGTGGGCTGTATGTCTCCTCCTTGCCCCTCTCAGTCCTTCGAGTCGTCCCTCACTCACGTCTGGTAACGTTGTCGGCCACTACCCAACAGCAAAAGACGAGCATTGCAGGCTTTGTGGTATTTTACCTCAGAACGATCGTGCCGGTGCAGGGTTACCAACTCTAGCCGGCGGAAGACCTTGGGGAAGGTGAGAAGGGGGAGGAGTGGAGGGGGGGGGGGAGTCTCGCGGTGTGGAGTCGTGACACCCGCAGGCTGGAGGGAGGGAGGGACTTCCGAGGGAGGCGTGGGAGGCGGTGAGGGAGAATGCAAGGGAAGGAGTGGGGGAGGAGTCTGGAGGATGGATGATGTGGAAGTGAGAATGCAAGGGAAGGAGTGGGGGAGGAGTCTTGAGGATGAATGATGAAGTATATCAAGAACATAAAGAATTCTATTCGAGACGGACGGAAAGAACAGAAGAAAACAGTCCCGGGCTTAGGAACATAGAAACAGTGAAGTTAGACAAAAGCATTACTATGATTATGATCTTGGTATAACCCCACAGAAGTTCGCGTCTCTGTCTTTCCTGTAATATACATTCTCGGCATTTTTCGCCTGGCTTCATCTGCCACAGTATCCTGTTGTAAGAGGCGGGCCGTTCTCCTGTTGTCATGCCGGTTGATCGTGAAATGATCGTAATTTGGTTATTAAAGTTTCTGAAACAGGAGTCTTTCTTGTCAACTCCAACTTCCTTTCTTTTCATGTATGACCCTAATTACCCGGAGCGAGGGTGTAATTTGCTCTTAGAATGATCCTTCCTCCGAGGGACACTCATTTCCTCTTCGACCAGATGTCAAGGTACCCAACCTCTCTCTCTCTCTCTCTCTCTCTCTCTCTCTCTCTCTCTCTCTCTCTCTCTCTCTCTCTCTCTCTCTCTCTCTCTCTTCGTAACTGCATAATATTTCGTTGTGGTGTGTCCTACGCGCTAGGGTCCTGCCTTTCTGGCAAACATCTCATCGTTTATATACATCTCATAAAGTTTTTTTTAGTGAGTACTCTCTTGATTAACTTACATTCTCAGAGGACTGATAACCCTCCTCACCGCCACACCTGTTAGCAGACGCGCTTACACAAACAGCCACTCGCCCTGTCACACCACACAAACACAAAAACACAACCTTACACAAACTCCTCCCTTCCCCCCCACACACCTATATTCGACGTTTGTATCATAATTGTGCTTCACTTCCTCGTCCTTTCATGCAGGGGACTGGGGCTACCCTCAGCCAATTCTCCAGGATCTATTAATCCCTATTTTAAACAATCTTTTCACAAAAACTTACCCTCCTCCCCCTTCCCCGGCCCGCTATCCTCCCCCGTCTCCCTCCCTCCCCTCCACGTACACATCCGCCGCTCGCAGTATTGCCAACGCAGAACTACAATTGATTTCTTTACTCTTCCCCACGGTAGAGTAAAATGTGGCTGTTTCATACTGCGTTTTTACCGGTCAAATATCACGAAATTATACGAATCAGTTTACTGCTTTAACAAGAGTATTATAGGCCGAGGGAAGTTGTGTTTTATTCTTTGTAAAATTTTAAGAGTTGAAGGTCGGTGGTGGAGCATTGGTAATACTTGCTGTCTTGGGTTTTCCAGCGTGCGGCGACAGCACGTCCCTTCCCCCCCCTCCTCCCTCCCTCCTTCCCTCCTCCGCCCCGCCAGCCACTCCCTTCCATCGCGCTTCCACCACCTCAACCACAACCACGTCTATCATCACATCTAACGCCACATAGCCCATCGTTCACCACCCACCTTCACTCCCCCGGCCGCCAGCCAGCCACATATCCTCACCACCACCATTCTTCACCATCGAGTCACCGCCACTACCATAGTTATTAGCAACCAACAGCAGTGTGCAGACCATCACTTTTGCCAGCGCACTACCACAACGACCACCACCAATCTTTACCTGCAGACCACCGCAACGACCACCACCCACCTCTGTCCGCACACTATTACAACGACCAGCAGTGTTTGACACGACTTATCACCACTACCACGACATATAATTGCGATTGCAACCACTGCTCTTACCGCAGGCAATACCTACCACTACCACCCATCACCACACCCTTGCTACTGTTGCCGTCACCAGAGTCACTTCCACCACAACCCTCTACCACCATGATTATCATCTCGCTTCATACAATCTCCTTCAACTGTGCTTTCTCTCACGGCCCTATTGTGAGCTTACCATGTCAGTTATTGTCCCTTCTAGTCCAGTTTGTGTGGTCTTCTTGCCTGCAGCGTGTCTTGATATCTTTCTTGCACACCCTTGTTCTGTCGTTTACTTTTTCATTTATTTGGAGGTATCACCGAAGCCTATCTAGCCTATATATATATATATATATATATATATATATATATATATATATTATGGAAGATTGACATTTGGTGGCTGATATACTCGTTTGTTTGCATCCTATTGTGTTCGCGAACTTTGTGAAGATTTGCATTTCATTCTGATATTCTAATCTTATATAGAGTTGTTCAGCCTTGCTTGTATGTTAAAAGAGGCAGTAATACTCCGGGAGGCAGATCTAGCCATCTTTATGTGACAAGATTAGCTTTCCGTATATGATATCTTCAGTGGTCTATACTACCCCAGTGCATCTTGCCCGTGTTCTCTGCCTCGTGGTAGTGCCCCGTGAAAACAACACCATTATCTCTGAAGAATGATGACCTTTGACAACATGAAAAAAAAAAGAGAACTTATCTGAGGATTGATTCACCGGTGATACGCCGTTAATGATGTAACCTCGACCAGGGGAATGACGGTTGACGCCCCGTATCAGCTGTTTGAACCGCCACGTGTTTCCTGAGATAAGAGAAAAGACGCCATTATGGTTGGTTGCAACACTTCCCACAGCTTTAACGTCCTCAGCAGTACCCAGAAATCTTTATCACGGGGTCACATCCGCTGATTGTGTCTGTGTCTGTGTCTAAGAAACGTTTGTAAAGGGGGAAAACATAGTCACTGTGAAATCCGCTTGGATACTCCTTACTGGTGGCAGTTGTGTGCGCGCGCGAAGGTTCCCGACGCCCACCCCATCCCACTTTGGGGACAGCCGACTTCCTTTGCTCGTTTGTAGGACGTTTTTCGTTTTCTGATCTTCAGAGTTCACTTGTCCCAACTACGTCAACACAACGTTCAGGCAAGATAGCGTGGTACATTAAGCTCGGTAGCCCAGCCTCAAACAATATCGCATCGTAATTAATCACATGTAGGTAGTAGGTCTCTCTCTCTCTCTCTCTCTCTCTCTCTCTCTCTCTCTCTCTCTCTCTCTCTCTCTCTCTCTCAACTTTATGTTGCCTGTCTTTTTTTTTCCTCCTACTCATGAGCTTTTCCTTCAGTACCCCGGTCCTCACCCGTTTACCTTCTTTCAGTCCACTCTCATCCTTCTATGGTCGTCCCGTGGCTTCGTCTAGGGTGTGTAAGCGAACGGGTAGCCATCCAACCGGCTGCTGGTCTTTCCATCGAGCTGATAAAGGAGAGGATAGAGACGGGCGTGTATACTATCGCATCGCTTTGTTCCTGTTATCTTGTGTGATGACCTTTGTTACATTTGGCGAAGAGCACCTGACCTCGTCCCCCTCAACTTTTGCTCCTCCTCCCTTCATCATGTGAGTGAGTTATACCCTCTGAGAAGACAGCTGTAAGGCCCACAAAGCAATCCAGATCAGTCCATCAAGTGTAACTTCACAGTTTTATCGGTTCCTACGTGACTTGAAGCATCGTTACGTTGCTGTTTTCTCAGCTGCCACCCTTCACCTTCATTTCTCGAACTGCCACGTGTGTGTGTGTGGGGGGGGGGAGGCAGATGTGTGGAGCGGGCAGGAGGTTCAAATTGCTGAGGTAATTGTGAATTTAGGGAATCGTGGGTGGTGGTGGGGGTAACTGTGGGCGTGTGTGGTCAGTCTCGAGTGTTTGATGGTGCAGCTGGGGCGGGTGAAGGCTGTTACTGCTGCTGGTTGGGGGGGGCTCAGGAGTTGTTGCTAGCGAGTGTCCTACTTTTGTACCCGCCGCCAAGGTCATGGGAAGGAAGATGAATGGTTGGAGTACACCATTTTACCCACGTCCCAAAGTCTTTTTTTTTGTGCTTGCTAATAGTATCCTCAGCCTTCAGTCCTGGACAGGAATTTCTGTTTACCAGTTTATTCTGTCGTCTTGGATGCGAGTCGTAAGCCAGTGATATGATTGTGATTACATTCGAAGATCGATGTAGATTTTACGCCTACGTTGGAGTTTAATGGGTGTAAGTTGTCGCTGTTAGTTAGGGTTGTTCATGTGTATTACAAAAGACACTCCATGTTCAGGAATTCGGTCGTCAGCCGAAGTCGAAGACTGGGGACGGGTCACGCATCCGAACGTGCGGACGAACGTATTGGGTAGACATTGTTTCCTGGCGCCTTCACTTTACGTAACGTGTCGGTTATGGTTAGTTTATACACTCCATCAGTTCGGCTGGTGATCAAGGGTAATGTAGTCGCTTTTATTCACCTTTTGAGTATTCGATCATTCGTTCCTTGGCTTTGCTGTCTTAGCTGGATTTTTGTACTGTTATCTTGAGTTATGTTACGGTACCCTACGTCACCATCTCATATTCGAACATTGGAATGCATTTTCTCTGCACGTACTCGTGTTACGAACTTAAGTCGTCCGTCACAAGTTTTACTGAATTTAATCGTTTCTAGGATAAAGTATTTGGTAAGTTATTCTCTGGCGAAGGCATTAAGACTCCATAGTTACCGTGATTTTGTGCTACGAAGATGTTTTATATAGTAGTCGGTGTTTTGTAAATTGCTCCCAGTTACAGTCCTTACAGTCCGGAGTTTTGCATAGCTGCAGTTAGAGAGAAACTTGAAGGCGAAGAAAGTTAACTTGTGCAGACGGAATAGGAACACGAGGCAGATGTACCACACACACACACACACACACACACACACACACACACACTGAACGACTTTTTCGTATATTTAAAGACGTAAAAGAAAGGGCTTTATTAACCTCTCAATTCGCTGTTATTCTCTGTTGAAGAGCGCTGCGTCACGCTATCACTATCGAATCATCAGGCCAACACTTCGACATTTTACGTACTATTTGAAAACTTTTTTCCCCAACCTTACTTTTGTGATAACTATTACCATGAATCATCACAAACAAATTGATGAATCATTAATAGATTTAGTTATATTGATAGAAGAAAAAATAGCATTGTATTCCACACTGTAAATCGCACCGTATCTGCCGAGTGCACTTAAACTTGTCAGAATCGCAGATCACAAAGGTTTGGAGGTAGTTGTCAAGCGGAAATGACGTATTTGAGGAGAGGAACAATATAAGTAAAGATACAGACGTTGGTGGTGGTGGAGCGATACTGGGGGGAGGAGTTGGTTGGTGGAGGGAGGTGGTGGGGGGGTGTTCCTTGGCGGAGGTGTGGGTGCAGGAGGGAGAGAGGAATGCGGGTGTTGCAGTAAGAACGCGGTTGGCGGGAGACAGCGAGAAAATGCGGCAGACTCAGCGGAAAGCCCCGACACCCAGGTCATCACCAGTGGTGCCATCTATCCAGGAACTTTATTGCTCACGCGACACACACACACACACATATATTCCAGCCGGGTACTTATGATGATGATGTATGTCTCGCATCGTAGCTTGCTTACTTGTCCGTATAATTGAGCAGATACTTTTGTCTTTTTAAAAAGAAGTCGTGACTTATTTTAGAACATTCGTTAAGTTTTCTACGTAGTTCAGCCAATTGGCACTGATCTTAGCAAGAGAGGATTCAGGTGTTTTTTTTTTTTTGTGTGTGTGTCGGCGTTAATAGACTTGGCAACACTGATGGGCTAGAGAGTCTGGGAATATGCCTTAACTTCTGAGAACACGTTATGCTTTCCTAACAGTCTGATTGTACGTGATTATGGAACGCTAAATGTGAAAGCAAAGTATGTACGCTCGATTCACATTAGGGACATTTATGACCAATAAATGTTAAGGTATTATGTATTTAAGGGGGAAAAATTAATCCTAGTTATATATATATATATATATATATATATATATATATATATATATATATATATATATATAGTTTAGAGGTTTTAAGATTATTATTGGTCTGTCACTAGTCAGAACTTACTACTAAAGCTATTAAATGCTTTATAAAGTAAGCTTCATTACATTGCTTTCATTCGATGAATTATGGTAATTACGTAAGACTGCCAGGCTGATGTCTTATTGATCATCCTGGGCACGTGGTGTGTGAGTAAGGGGCAGGGAGGAGGAGGAGGAGGAGGAAGAGGCTGTCCCAGCTGCGCTGCACAGAATATTGCGCCGCGAAGCCAAGCCAGGCCATTGACGTGTGTGGGGCCTGGTTGGGTGAGGCACCCTTGCGCTCGCTCCTTCTCTTACCCATGGCCACTTCCCCTCCTTTCCAAGCCTCGTGTACTTAACCACACCGACCTTCTTTCCATGGTACTTGCTCTTACCTTATCTACCTTCGCTTCTTACCCACGGCTACCTGTCTGCACTTATCTGTGACCATTTAACCACTTAATTGCCCAGATCTGCCCTCGTACACACAACTTACCCTACCCTCTCTTCTGTTTGCTTTCGTATATTTAATCTGCCATGTGTTGTATGGTTATGACCACTACCCATGTTTCTTCGATGGTCGACACTTGGATGTCTCTACCTTTCTGGTTCTCGCTTGATGACTCTGGTCTACAAGTACCTCTTGGAAAATGGTGCAAAGAGCCGTGAAGTTGGTGTTCACACAAGTCTGAAACTGGTACTCGCTTGGCTCTAAACTCGTGTCCACAGTCCCCTCATGATGACAGTTCATAATGCACACACACACACACACACACACACACACACACACACACAAACCCTTGCCAAGTACCCCATTCACGCCAAGATGTGCGCACAACCCTTCTTCCTTCAACACTCCTCATTCTCCCTTTCTACTTTCAAAAATCCCCCTCAGAAATGCACCTTAATGTAGCTTCCAGCACGTCCAGGCCTTACCGTTTGCCTGTTCTGTGGCTTTCGCCAACAACAGGACGTTAACGGATGAATATAATCATACTTTCACATCGCTGCAAAGTTAACGAAGTCCTGTAACGCCAAATTACGAACAAGCAAAATATCATGGAAAGGATTCGATAAATCGGCTTGACTTAGTAGAAAATCGTATTTGACCCCTGAACGTAATACAACCATTACGTAAAAAAATGCGAAATAATTGCCCTCAGTGAACAGGCATCATTCTAGAAATTGTGGCAAATAACCTCGCTCATTTGTTTTTCTTTCCACTCAAAGCGGTGGATCCTTTCGTTTATCTCTTTAAATCCTCCGGTACCAGTTACCAGCACAGTGAAACCTTTGTTATATGTTCGAGAGCGCTGCTGAGGAAGCATATAATAGAGTCGAACGTTCAGTGCCACACAAGACCCAACATCGTACGCTCGTCATGGAAGCAAGGTGGGCGACACCACCCCGACGGAAGGCTTGCGAGCGAGTTCGTAGAACCTTCCCTGGCTGCGTCATCCCGCCACCCTGATCCGACGCGATCGTTATGGGAGAGTTTTGGTCCGCTACGTCACTTCTGAGCGCAATGGTGAAAACGTAGAATGATCTCAGAAACCAGGTGGAAATGCAAGTAGACTTTAAGGAATTGCGTACTTTAAACGATATGAATTGTGGGCGTGCGAATTGGCACAACTGACCAACTGCAGTTGCCAATACTGGAGGGGGGGAAAAAAAAGGGAAGGAGGGGGGGGGAAAGACACCAAAGATGTAATATGCCATTGTGCGTTGACTCAACGTGGGTTCCCGCGACGCACTCCTAACATGCGACATCATCAGGGGTGAAGCAAGAGATGGTGTCGTGGGAGTAGCTTTCACCACATGTGCCCAATGAACGGCGTCAGTGTGGGTATCACCACCATTGCCAACCTGCCTGCCACGATGCACAGGGTTAGGTTAATGCGAAGCTACGACCACTGTTGTAATACAGTGAAAGCTACTTTTCAGGCGTTTATATATATATATATATATATATATATATATATATATATATATATATATATATATATATATATAACGTGGCAAATTACTTGAGATAGAATACTAAGATTTGAGGGCGACTGTGCGAGTAGTGGGCCAACTTTTGTTCTTTGTCATAGGACTGCGTCGCCCTTATGCCTCATCCCGGCCTTGCACCATGTTAGCTCGTGCAGGATGTTGATCATTCTTTTCTCGCTTGAAATCTGATTCTCTGAGTTTTTGATGTTCATTGTCAGCCACGGCCGAGTTTCCTCGTTTACCGTGTCGTATTCCACGCATGCCTCCCAACGGATTTTTCAGTTGACATCTTGACATCATCATGTCATTTCTTTTCTACCTCGGAACGCTCAACTCGTACCCATCTTGTAACGGGCGTAGATATTCTTCTGTTTGATACTAGGTACTTCTCTTTGATACAGTAGGAACACTGTCCACATGTTATCACCTGCGTGTCGTAGAAATTGACCAAGAGGAGCGGGAGGATTGGAAGTCCTCCCTTCGTACATCATCATCATTCTACTACCAGAAAAATAAGTAGCATCAGAGTGAGGATTTTCCTCCCCAGCTCAAGAATTTACCGTCGATGTTCATTGGTGGTCACACAGTTGTGCTCAAGGGTTCACACTACCCTGCCCAATGGTCTTCCCTTCGTGCACCTGGGTCGTACTTGCACAGAGGTCGTCCCGTAGGGTTGTACTGTCGTGCTCGAGCCATGCCTTCGTGTTCCAAGAGATGAGATCTATTTAATTCCCCCACCAGCTTTGCTCCGGGGCTCGTCAAGCAGGAAGGTAAAAATGGTGAGATAAAGATCAGAGTGTGAAAGTTATTTTGACATTTACATGATACCTGCGTTGAACTTCTCCGGTCAGAGGGGTTAATGACAAGTGGAAAGTAACGGGATTTAGGAAGCTTGGCGTGTTTATGACGTTTGGTGAACACATAGGAGGGAAAACATCGATGTAATCGCGAAATGTTGAAGATGATCTCGCGTGTTTTATGTATAAAGTGCTTAGGGATAACTCAAGACCAGGGGTGAGATGTATAAACGTATACTCCACATTGTGCGATATGTTTTGATTTTTGTGCAGTTTAATATGTACGAACACCACCGTAAGTTAGTAAGAGCCAACTGTTATGTCTGGTATAGACGGATGTGATCTCGAATGTGTCTTGAATGATCGTAGTTGAAGTTTTTTTTCCTATCCCTAGTTTATCGGCAGTGACGGGTTGTGGACACAGAAGCCGGTTTTATAAAAAAAAGATTGTCACCTGTGATGTGTCATGCAAAGTTCCTGTGGTTGCATGTCACTGTGGTGGGTGTCATGCTGGTGTGAATGACTCACGCAGCCGGCCGGCCGGCCGTCGCTACCGCCGGTAGACCGTGAGTCGTCCTCGGGTGGTACGTTACGTAGGTTGGTAGCAGTAGTGTCGTGTCACGTTTAAGGCTGTCGAGGGTTCCATCAGAGTCCTGTGATCTATAGACGGACCACGACCAAGTTGGGCGTGCTTCACCAACTTGGCTTCAGGAGGGAGGGAGTGGTAGTCATGGAAATTAGAATTCTTGAAGCCAACGGCTGGAAGTAGCGCGGGGTTGGTGTCTCCTCCCTGTCTCCCTACCTCCCTCCCTCCTCGCCTCCCCATATCATCGAGAGGGCACCATGTTGGTGATTGCCAGGTGTTCTGGTGTGAAGGAAGTGTTGGGGAGGGAACATTCGAGGGGGAGGAACAGAAGGGGGTTCAGGAAGTGGTGGTGGAGGTTGGTGGTGGTGGAGGGTGGTGGTGGTGGTGGTGGAGCTGCAGGGTGGGTGATAAGGCGGCGAGCCAGAGTGAGGGTGGTCAGTACAACGCTGGAGGGAGAGCGAAGCGCTGGTTCCTCCTCTGCCTCCTGGACTAGCACCATTATCACCCTGGCCACCAACATACAGCTGTCACTGTGGCCTGGACAGCGGCAGGAGTAGCGCAGGCACAGCAACAGCAGCAGCGGCGCGCGGTCCCTCCCACTAGCTGCAGCGGTGAGAGAGTCAGTCGTGTGGCGGAGGTGGAGGCAGTAGGTGGGGGGCACAGCGAGGGGGCTCAACACAGGCCTCACTCCCTCACCACGCCTTGTGACAGACGCAGCAGCTGCACCTCTTCTGCTGTGCAGACCTGCAGCAGCAGCAGAGGTGCAGCAGGAGGCCCTACAGCAAGGGAGGATCCGCTGCTTTAACACCGCCACAAGCCCGGCAGCTGGTGCTGTGCGGGCGGCGGTGCCGAGGCCACGCCGGGTGCTTTGCCACACCAGCTGACTCCCGCACCAGCCAGCTGTTTGCTGGCCACGCCGCGCCCAGGCCGCTCACTGCGCCTGCTCGTGCCCAGCCAGACTTCTGGAAAGTGATAGTGTCATTCTCGTGACGTGTGGAGGGGGACGTGTGCAGCCAGTGTCGTGCGCATCCACGTTGAGCAGCGGTGTGCAGTTGTGGAGTGCATGGTGCCGGGGACACACAACTCAGCTGTGCACTGCAGACGTCACACTGGCCCGACATTGGGAGCCAAGGGCCGGGCGGTGACGGGTACACCACGTGTATTGTACCAGACGCGCACACTGGAGCTTCCGGAGCCGGGCCGTCCATGTGGCTCCCCGCCCACACCGGGTGCCGCTCCAGCCCACATCGTGTGTGACACCGTCGCCCACCCGGTGCACGCACGTCGCGTGATGAGAGAGGGTAAAGAGGAGCGCCGGAGGACTTAGAGAGTTAGACGTGGTGATGGGCGGTTGGCTGAGTGTGGTGGTGTGCTCCCACCCGCCCGGATACTTGCCGCACATTGCGCAACCTGGGTGTCCCCCACCTACGTCAGGACCTGCTGCTGTTAACCCTCCCCTCCTCCTCCTCCACCTCCTCCCTCACGCCTACAGCCATCCAGTTCTCGGGATGTCCAGCGTCCTCACGACTTTCCGAAACCGCCCCCTCGGCTTCATCATATATCCTGCAGGACGTCTGAAAGGCCACACCACCACGCCCAATCGGTGTTCCAGCTTTTAACTTTACGGTGGATGGCCAGCCTCGTCGCCGCCCTACCTCACATAGTCTGCCTCCAGTGGTATGTGACCTGCCTATGCTGCTGACTCATACACCAGCAGTCAGTGTCGCCCAGAGTTAAAAGCACTGCTCTCCCCCTCCCCTCCCTTCCCCTCCCCGCCTCCCTCTCCCAGGCGGTCTCTCTCTCTCTCTCTCTCTCTCTCTCTCTCTCTCTCTCTCTCTCTCTCTCTCTCTCTCTCTCTCTCTCTCTCTCCCCTCCCCACTCCTTGCCAGCTGTCGGCTCCATGAACCAACTCGACATTGTAAGTAGTCTTCTTTTTGTACCATAGTTGATGTTACAAGCAAGGCTCTAGGGGATACACTTGGTACGTTTTAGGGACATTAGTAAGCGTTTGAAGAGTGAAGTCAGGAGGGAGAGTACATTTTTGTGTTAGAGTAAGAGGCATGTTGCAACACGATTGTGGTGCCCTGAATTGGTGTGGTCTTACCATAAAGCTTGGTAGAAAAAGCAAGTTTTATGTTTTTTTTTAAAGTAACGTAATATGCAAGTAGCCAGCCACTTTGCTGTAGAGTTGAGTTTTTGCCCAACTTCACACGACACAAACCGAAGAACCAAACCCATATGGAAATTTCTTCAGCAGTCGCTCTAGGTTTTCCATACCATCTTTTATTAAGAGTACAAAAACTTATTTCTGGATCGTGAGGCAAATTTTAAGTAAAAGTTTGGGGTGTTAGAAACGAAAATGTTACTTCAGCAACGCTTGATAACCTTATGATTAAAAAGGTTAGAAGCAAAGGTTGGATGACTCTTCTCCGTAGAGGTGACACTTTCAGATGAGGAATGACTTTCGTAAGGCGATCGTGTCGACAGCCGAGTTTCACCGCTTGTGTAAACTTAGTGTCACGATCTCCTTTCGTAAGTGTCCTTGTCTTTCCTCTTCAGAAGAGAAGAGCGTCACCCCATGTATTCTGCACGTCATCTAAATATGTCTGTGACGCCGGTGTGACAATGTGTTTACTGGATTTATACATGTGATTGTAATATTGATTAGTTGTATGTCGGAGGTATGGCAACGTCGCATCACGTGACGATCGCCTGAACCCTTCTGGAATATTTTTTTATCATTATTATTTTTTGTGTGATCTTTCTCTTGCTGGCTTTTATCAGTGTTGTCGGCATTTACCTGAACACTTTCCTTCGTGTGTTTTTCATGTTCTGTACGGTGGGTAGGTGTACGTGAGGAGCATTCGATCTCTCTACGTCATGAGGAAAAGTGGCTCCCTCGTTGAGTGGTACGTGGTTGTGAAATCGCTAGATATGCCGTAGGTTTTTCATACTGCCGGATAGTACAGAGACATTCTCGCGCTGATTATTGGTTTTCGATTTTCCTGTAAAAACCCGATGCATATCTGCGAAACACTTGGGGCAGGTGTGCGCTGCCCAGGTGTTGGACAGCTGTAGGCTGCAAATGAGAGTAATTCCTTTCCTAGTGTTTTGATGTGTGGACACCTGTTTTTTTGTGTGCCACATGGAAGCCTGTGAGTGGATGGTGAGGAGATCCACAGTAAAAATTAGACTCGAGGTCGTCTCTTCTGTACAACTTGCAGCTAGTCAAGCTGATAGCTCCTACCTTACACGACTTGAATTGGATAGATTAAAATGTGCCGTTCAACTGGGATCTCTCGGGTGTTCAGTAATGTCTTTCGGGTGGTTGAACGGTTTGCCGTTGTTGCTTGAGAGCTTGCTGCTTGAGATGGAGGGCTTACCTTTCTCCCAGTTATAGTTCTTCTTTGGTAAAGTCCACACCCAAGCTCTCGACATGGTATGCCATTTTACATCAGTACCCCGTGTTGTAACTTGGATATAGACAGTTTTCTTTTCATTTCTCCATCTCGTAGAGTATCAAAATACCCGTTTCACTTCCCTCATTTCTGCTTACCAATTTCAAACCCCCTCCCCCCCTTCCCCCGGATGCGATATTCTGTGTAGCACATTCGCTATGCCGTCCACAAACATGTGCATGAGTATGTATTACCCTTTGAGCACGATGATACGACCATTAGATATGATGATCTTAACGATCGTAACCGTCGAGCTGGAGGAGTTGAGGATTGGTTTTGTCTTGTATTAGAAGTGTCAAACTTTTGGGGAACGTGTGTGTGTGTGTGTGTGTGTGTCTTCTGAAGTGGTGCTGTTTCCGGCGGAGTACAACCTTCGAACCACCGACGTCATAGCGAGCGTGTTACCGCTTGTTCATCGTTGTCAACGCCAGTTCATCACCATCGTCTTCGTGAGAGTCCATCCCATGTTCATTGTACTTCATCAGGTGCTCGGCGACCACGATCCCGGCATCTGTTGGAGTACAGTAGATAAGTGGATGTAATGCTGCCAGACTTCGAGATCAACGCCTAAGGACACAGTTTCCCCTCCGGGATTACACCCCCGCCTACACCCCGGAACCAGGACAACGTTGCATCAGCCTCTCTCTCCCGCCTCCGCCCACACCCGGACTGAAGGATATAATGCCGGCTGGATTCCCAGTTCAGGTCAGTGTTGAAACAAGGCCTTGAGCAGGGATAAGGCCTGTCTTTGGCTGTAAGTGCAACTCTGGAACATCACGAAGCCAGCCTACAAGGGGGAAGAACATAGAGCTTCAAGTAATAAATCGATGGACTCGTAGCTTAAAGTAAGAATACCATTTTCTTGTTTTTCCACCGCGATGTCTACATGAAACGTTTAGTTAGTATATGGAGAAGACCAAGCGTCCGGAGTGCCTTGTTCAACCCTACATACGTCACGGCGTAGTCACCACACAAGGCTTCGTCAGTTCCAACCTGGCGCAAGTTTTAACCAACGAACAGCCTGAGAATCGCTGCATAAGGTAAGCCATGCTGTTATACAAACGCTTTGCTTAACAAATAGCTTTGTATTGCATTCCTCATAACGCTGTGTTAAGTGCACGGTGCAATAATTTACTTGTTTATTATGCTGACAGCTTAATGTAAGGCTTTTGGTTGACTAGTTTTTTTAAAGTAATTTTGTTTGTTAGCAAGTTGTGATGGCTGATTTATTATTGTATATTAGACACACACACACACACACACACACACACAACAGAGAGAGAGAGAGAGAGAGAGAGAGAGAGAGAGAGAGAGAGAGAGAGAGAGAGAGAGCACTATGTAATGTAAGGCATGATCACTTACGATGAGATCTTGCCATAAGATAGAGCTAAAACGCGTAGCTCTCACCGCAGGAATATTTAGGGTTGCGAAGAACATCATGTGAGTTGTGTGAGGTCAAGTGTTAACGTTTGAGGTAGACTGACTTTGCTTGAGGACTAAAGCTAATAAAGCCTACGTGTTGGGTGAAGCAAAAAGAAAAGACAGCTACATGGGTCAAAGAGTGACACATGACAGCCGTTGAAGTGTTACCTTACTGCTCAACTGTCGCTAAGCCTATCGATACCTAAGTGGAAAGTACGAGTGATAACACCTCCCTCGTTAATGGCTGCCTACCGCCCTCTACCTGCCAACCTACTTACCTACAGATTAAGAGAATTATGACCGCTTTCAGCTTGCATGAATGGTACCTTCCAACGAAGATAATGACTGAAGAAAACCAAGGACTGTATTATACTGTTTGAGGTACTTTGAGGGGGATTATTATTTTTTTTTTCAAAAATGCTTGAACGTAGAAATGCTCTGATAAATGAGGAGTATTACTAGGGTCTGTGAAGGTACAGTTTATCATTGCATTATGAGTTTGAAGATATTGAGACATTAAGAACAAAAAGTTCGTATTATATTTGGAATTACTCTGTACCACAACAGGGACCACAAGGCTTTACCGGAATATAGCGAATCGACATACAATGACAATGTAGATACTGTTTATTGGTTAACTGGGTGTAGCCAACAGACATTTGGAGAAATTGTGCGTCTTATCGATAAAGAAATAAAAAGCTCTTAGAATCTTGAATAATGCTCTCAACCATAGAAATGAACAGGGTTGTAGAACTAGATACGTTGCATATGCATAGATTGCATAGGTTAGTCCAGGATTTAATGTTAGAATAAATGATAAAGAAATAATTGATAATTATCATAGGAACTCGTGAAACGGGTTCATTGCTGAACACTTGCCATAAATGGATACTACAAATGAAAGAAGTTTAGCTTGGAGTTTAATGCCGACTCGCCGTTAATCGTGATGAGCATTGCTATAAAACTATTTTGGAAGTAGCTTGACCTTTCGATTAAGTACGCGTTACTCACGTTAATGATTTTGAAATTAAAATAGCGAAAACTCTCATTATTTGGTCATCTAGATGTAAATTCATACGTTCACAATAGTGGGGAGAATCATCCACGCTCACTCACAACACTGCCTGTTGTTGAATTCTTTCGTGATGCACTGAAACTTCGTGTCTATTTTCGGGTCCTGAGAATTATAATGCTTTGTGTACTTTGACTTCAGTCTTTGTACTCGGATTGTGACACCATACTGAGAGTGTTAAGTCCTCGTACTGACGGGGATGTGTCTGCGTACTCGAGGGGTTGTCATTCTTTTCACTCAAGAGTTATCGTCGAACTCATAAGGTTGTTTTGGTAAAGATATTAAGCCTTTGTCCTCAAGGTGTCATACTCGAAGGGTTAAAAGCCATCGTACTCAAGACGTTAGTTAGTTAACTCGTCTTACTCAAGCTGGTTAAATCTTCTTTCTCTACATCAAGATGTTGAGTGGTCACACTCGTGGAGTTAATCTGGTAGAGTTACAGGGTTGAATGTTGAACTTTGAACATCATGAAGGGAATCTAAGAGGAGCCAAAGATTCTGGCTTAGTTACCCACTGCAATGTGGCCTCTAAATCGTAGTCACTGTAAACTGATAATGTTGATGACACGTTAAGGCAATTTTCATATGCAAGTCAGTCAACGGTCTTGGATTTTTAGACACTTTATCAAGTTAGGTTTTAGATTTTCGGGTTTCGCCTGTATGCAATGTTCGAAGCTGTGGTGTTTGTCTCCACATTCGGCACTGTTTAGATTTCGTAGTTTTTTTTTAGCGGTTCTTTTTATGGAAGTTGGAATGACTCGGTAATTCTATGGGTACTTTTGGGATCCCTGTAGCCTCGTCATCTTCCGGTGTCCCTTAATTGAGTCTACTGTGCCTTTGTGTGTGTGTGTGTGTGTGTGTGTGTGTGTGTTTTGTGAACCAGTTTACTTGCCTTGGGGGTCTGAGGTTATGGTTTTGTGATGATGTGGGTCTGTTGGTTTCCAGTGTAGCTTTCTTGTGGTTTTAAGGTTTTCTTGGTTCTTCAGCAGGTTTATGGAAAATCACCTTAAGGTCTATTTGGAAGATGATTGTTTTTCGAATTAGTTTCTCCAGTCTCCATTTTCGCCTAAATTGATAAGTGGATATTTTCTAATTTCACAATAATGCAGTTGACGTATTTCATGGAGTGTGCGACAGTGTTCTAAGTTAATACAATTGGTGTATTTTGTACGGCAGTATTTAAGTTCACACGTATAGACTAGTTGATGATTTTTAAGAATTTCTAACTATTGAGAAGTAATGAGTCGACTTTTAATAAAGAATCAATTTTCAAAATCATTTCCATAGATAAAAGTCACCATAGAGTTTTTAAAGACGAATGAAATGCTAATAGTTTTTTTTTCATAATGATTAATTGATGCAATTGTTAGATATGTATTGTTGGGCTTAACGGTTGTTAACGATAATGAGCAATAAGCCAGAATCCTTACCAGACCTCGGGTACACATTAGCTATACAAAACTTACTCGTGGGAATGATGACGTAGGTAATTATTTTAGGATATTTGATTTATAAAACTGAAACCAACTACTGTTGGTAACATAGTTTCATATCGGTATCAGAAGTTTAAGAAATACAGTTAGGTCGACTTGATAATGTCTTAAATTGGCTAAGATTATTCAGTCTAACAACTTTAGACTGAATTGAAGCCCCAACCATCGTCGAACTTTTGGTGATCGGTGTGGAAAGTAACCAAACCTGAAATCAATTGTGATTTCAGTAAAACATTGAAATGATATGAGGTTAGCGACGTAAATTCACTTTACTGAAAGAAGGGAAAGTAATGCGATAGATGAGAAGATGGATGATGGCGTGAGTTAGGGAGTGTGGAGTGATTAATGAAGGCAGGGAGGGAGTGTCTGGTGAGAGAGGAGAGAGTGTGGTGGGAGACCAGGCTCAGGATGAGGTGGTTTAACGGTGGTGAATGTGGGGGCACCGCAAGGTTGCAGTATGGCACCATGGTTGTTTACAGGTGAAGCTTATAGTCGGTCCTTAAGTTAACGAAGAGAAAGACTATGATGAAAATAAAGGGAGTTCAGGCAAAAAAGATATATCAGGTTTATAAACGTAACAAAATGATGTGAGGGAATCTTAGCAGCAGAGATATATTAGATTTATAAACGTAACAAAATGATGTGAAAACACTGGGCAGAGCAAGATGATAATGCTTTGATAAGGAAAATTCAGAGGGTCGTACCACATGAATGGGGGCGAGTGTATGTGGCCCTAGAAATATCCTCCGACATCGTCTGTAGGTGTTGAGGATTTTTCGGTCGGTGGCTGTGGCTGGACGGTTATGGCCTCGCGTATCTTCGCAGTTGATAAGCCTAAAACCTAGGAAAACAACCAACCAACCAACCAACCGGAGTTAGGTGAAGGATGAGTTAGGCATCATACATACCCGGTGAGGATACAGTGCTGGAATTTATAAATAGTTGCTGCTGGATCACTTGTTCATAGGAAAAAATGTCAAAGAATATGAAGGGTTGACGGAGACTGATGGCACGAACAGTCGACCTCATGTAATATGTGGTATGTTAACTTGGTTATGTAGCTACAGGATGAGAGGAAGAGTACAAGAGTGTTATTTTGTATTATGAGTTATTGGTTTGATACGAAGAGTCTTAAGTGGTAAATGAATGAGGAAAACAGGGGGTAGGAGCGTTGGATCAAGGTAGTGGCTAGGATAGACATAGAACAACGCTGTGATCCGTAGACGATGTTAAACAGAGGAAAGGATGAGAAATGTTAGAATCAGGTGAAGCGAAGCGATGGAAGGGTAGAATATAAGACTCGGAAGTTGTAAACAGAAAAACTGATTCAGTCAAAATAATGAATTTATTAATTCAAGTGTTTGGGATCAGTTCCGCACAAGACAACCATTTGAACACTGTAATCAGGTACATTAAGAGAACAAGTGAAATAGCTTTTTAAGACTTTGTTCCAAGTACTTCAGAGAGGCGGTGATTAGTAAATTCCCTTGGAAATAGTTGCCATAAGCAAACGAGAAGTTTAATGGGCTTAATTCCGTAGTTAATGGTATTGTTCAGATTATTGATTATAATCGTAGATTGGGTCGTTTAGAAAAGTATTTGTCATCATGGATGAGTGGTTCACTGTGGGGTCATGGGTTAAAAAGAAGCAACGCAACAATGCCAGTTGAAGATTGAAAAGTTTGAGGTAAGGGATAATATTCTTAATACAAAAAGAATCTGAAATTATTACGTTAGCTTTGATGAGGATTCATGTAACTACCTCCAGTTGGAACATTCAATGAGATGTAAAAAAAAAAAATCAAGCAACTTAGTTGCTATAAACCGATTAAGATACATCGATTACCTCTCTCTCTCTCTCTTCTCTCTCTCTCTCTCTCTCTCTCTCTCTCTCTCTCTCTCTCTCTCTCTCTCTCTCAGAAGCAGAATTGATGGTGTGGACTGTAATGAACTATCACGTGAGGCTGAGAGAACTTAAAATTCTAAAGGTCTAGGAAGGAGAAGGGAGAGGAACACAAAGATATATGCACGGTGGCCAACAGAAGGTGTTGAGATCAAGGTTTCAAATCTTAGAGTCATCTTAGCTAGAAGGCATACAAGTGACTTGCCATTATTTGCATGAGAGGTTATTCAGTGCAATAATAGGATGAGTGACATACAGGCGTGGAATGACCAGAGAAACATTTAAAAGAAGATTAGTCCCATGGATGAAGTCAGTCCCAGATGAACCTCACATAGATAATCATTCAACAGGCGTAGTGACGAGAAGAAACTGCATACTTCAAACAAGCTACATATGTGGCAAGGGCTACACGCAAGATCTCGTAGTAGGTACTCGTAGGTAGGTACACACACAAACACACTCATGCCGTTGTCTCATTGTAGGTCTTGGCAGTGGGAGTAAGTTGCTCGCCTCTGCCGACTGCTTCCCCAAGCAGCAACGTCGCTGTTGTGTTGACTGACCCCCCCGCCATCACTTACGAACATTGGAGGTGACTGCTGGCGGCATCTATGCTACCATGAGAGACTGTAGATACATCCTTCATTCATTTGGACGCTTGACGTTAGGGGGACTTAAAGATGTAACACAGACACAGCAGGAGAACGTAGATGTCACAGACATAGATACCAATATGAGCGGTAGTTCTCGCGGGTATACAGAGCAATAGACCTTAACTCTTAGCTATGACCACTACTTATAGAAGCCATCAACTATACAGAGAGTGAGTTTGATGACGTCGGTGCTACAAATATATTCAACAAGAATAAACAGAATTTCCCCCAGGTACCGAGTATGGCAATTCGCTGTTTATGTGCCTGTTAGCCATTTAAATGTTGCAGCTGTGTTTTTTATTATGGAAATTACCCTGACTTATGCTAGCAATATTTATGCAAACGTCTCAATTGACAAGCAGTATTCCATCACCACTTGGAATATATATATATATATATATATATATATATATATATATATATATGAGAAAATGTCTGTCTCACATGGTAGATGATGTATGTTTCACGTGGTAGATGACGTGTGTGGTAGATGATGACGTTTATTGTAAATGGTAAATGGTAATATGTGTGATACATGATAGATGATATAACCCTTCATTGTGCATTATCTATTTACATGATTGCTATGAAACGATAGATTATACGTGATGGGTATGACACATGATATACACATTTTATAGCTTTCTGTATTCAGTATGATAAATGCTATATTTACTGCGTTAGTTTCGACGGATGATAGATTTATATAGGTCAGGTATAACAGATGATAGATCTACATAGCTTTTACAACTGCACATTGTAGATAGATACGGTAAGACTTCAGGTTATTCTCTGATGCATAAGGTCTCGTCTTTCCCAACATGATATACGGGCTATATATATATATATATATATATATATATATATATATATGTTTTGGACAATCACATATTTACCAAATGGCATCCTAGCTTCTTCTCTTCGATGTTTATCAACTGACTTATATTTCTCTCTTGTGTCTCCCCTGATAATGTGATCATTACACGAAAGTGCACTTGGGAACTTATCGTGTTTCATTTTCCCCGTGGACTCATAGGAATATATATATATATATATATATATATATATATATATATATATATATATATATATATATATGATTTAAGGTTTTTTTCTTTGACGAGGGCACAACACAAACTTATGGTTGATGGAGTTCGACGTAGTTTAGTTGTCTTTTTGATGATTTTGCCTGTGACAGTACTCATCATTTACTCACCTCCTGCAGATACGTACAGGGTGAGTATACTCCGGTTTGTGATTAAATGTTCCTCATATCTATGGGAAGGACGTATAGCTAGAGAACTGATGGTCTATGATGAGCTTATCACTACTGGAGGTCAGGACATGTGAAGGACAGATAACAAAAAGACCAGATGGTCTGTGACGAGGTTATCTCCTGGAGGACGGAGATAGTGTCGTACAGTACCACTCTGTGTGGACTGAGAGAGAGAGAGAGAGAGAGAGAGAGAGAGAGAGAGAGAGAGAGAGAGAGAGAGTAAAGTAGAATGGTCGTCCACCATATGTTATGCCAGAAGGCAATGAACTGTTGAACGACAAACATGTCGAAAACTTATGTTGAGGAATTAAGAATGAGATCTGTGTAAATAATTGTGTGTTCTAGTTCTGTGTGTACGTTGGTTGTGCTCGAGCATAATGTGAATGAATTATTAAGAATTTTAAAAGAATATTTCATTTCTAAGTTTGGAAAGATCTTGTTAATGTGACTGAGTTGTGGTAGAGTGTGGTGCAATGTGTGGCTGGGTTGTGGTTAGGTAGTGGAACATGTGGCTGGGTTCTTGTGAAGTGGTGAACCATGTGGCTGGGTTCTGGCGAGGTAGTGAACCATGTGGCTGGGTTCTGGTGAAGTAGTGAACCATGTGGCTGGGTTCTGGCGAGGTAGTGGAACTTGTGGCTGGGTTCTGGTGAGGTAGTGGAACTTGTGGCTGGGTTCTTGTGAAGTGGTGAACCATGTGGCTGGGTTCTGGTGGAGTGGTGCAACATGTGGCTGGGTTCTGGTGAGGTAGTGGACCATGTGGCTGGGTTCTGATGAGGCAATGGAACATGTGGCTGGGTTCTGGCGAGGTAGTGGAACATGTGGCTGGGTTCTGGTGAAGTGGTGCAACATGTGGCTGGGTTCTGGTGATGTTTCCACGTCACACATGAAGTTAGTACGTCCCTGTGAATAATGCGAGTGAAATGAACGGACTGTTTTCAGCGAATTGCGATGATAAACTTCATAGGAAAACTGGTTATCCATGTTCAGGTGTGTCCTGGTGTGTGTGTGTGTGTGTGTGAGAGAGAGAGAGAGAGAGAGAGAGAGAGAGAGAGAGAGAGAGAGAGAGAGAGAGAGAGAGAGTTCCTGTGGGAAGCGGAGGTCCAGGAGGAGGAGGAGGAGGAGGAGAAAGAGGAGTCAGCAGAGGAGGCGGAGGAGGAGGAGGAGAAAGAGTAGGCAGCAGAGGAGGCGGAGGAGGAGGAGAAAGAGGAGGCAGCAGAGGAGGAGGAGGAGGAGAAAGAGGAGGAGGAAGAGGAGGCGGAGGAGGAGGAGGAGAAAGAGGAGGCAGCAGAGGGGGCGGAGGAGGAGGGTCGACTCCAAGGTGAGTGTGAGGAGGCAGTTACAGAACACGACCTCAGCTTGACAGGGAAGGACAGCTTGTCAATAATCTCGACCTCTCTCATCTTCAACTCCCAAACGTTTAACTTTCTGTCCTGAAAACCTAATTTCTGTCTTTAAATTCTAACTTTAAAGACTTTTAACTTTTACATCCAAGATTTTATCACAACCCTCAAGATTTAGACTACATTTTTTAACTTTATTTTATTTGAACACATGATAATTTTTTTTAATATGGATTTTAGCGTTTGCTGTTGGCTTAGAGAAATACTGATACGGGGATGAAACTTTACGCTAATAATACTCGAATTCTCTTTCACTCTTTAAATACCAAAAAGATCTAGTTCCTGGAAAACGTAGAGACTTCCACAAAAACATCATTTTTAAAAACTCAAAAATTTATTCAAGTTTTTACAAATCTCACTTTTATAACATTACATTTTACTCTGTGTGATCTTAACTTTTCTATAGATACATATACTATAAGAACCGAGACTTGGAAAGTTTCATGTCACATCCTCAGTACTATATAGACTCAGCTTACCATATTATCCAAGCATTTTATAAAAAGCTTTAACCACTTCTGACCGTTGCCAGCTTTTTTGCGCTACTGATGTGTTTGAAGACCCATGTTAACGATGACGAAGAGTCACTCAGTCCCTCGCTGTCGCTTGGCTAACCATGGTGTGCATCGGCGCACTGAATAAATGTAAAAAAAAAAAAAATTCTATTAATTTCTGCTCGACAGATTTTTCAGCGTAAGGAAATTATGGGCAACAGGTAAGAATCTTTGCCTGTCTGTCTGCCTCCCTCCCCTGCTTACATCCTCCTGTTTGCCTTACTTTTAGAAAGGAATCACACAGGAGGTGGAGGAGGATTGCTAGCCTTCATGCCACATTTTCATTTGTGATGAACAACAGTTTATCATGATCGCTTTTACTGTAACAGTGACCTTCCCATACCACACGGTGGTCAGGTCAGGTCAGGTCAGGTCAGGGCCTTCTAGTTGTGACATTCATGTTTCCTACAAAGGTCGACCGTGTGTGATGATTTAGCCTTTTTGTGATTCGTTGAATGGTACATTAAAGGTCACATGTGCTTAGCAATAGTCAATCTACAGCGGGCGTATAGTTACAGCGGGCGTATAGTTATAGCAGGCGTATAGGTATAGCGGGCGTATAGTTATAGCGGGCGTATAGTTATAGCGGGCGTATAGTTATAGCGGACGTATAGTTACAGCAGGCGTATAGTTACAGCGGGCTTATAGTTATAGCAGGCGTATAGTTACAGCGGGCGTATAGTTACAGCAGGCGTATAGTTATAGCGGGCGTATAGTTACAGCGGGCGTATAGTTACAGCGGGCGTATAGTTATAGCGGGCGTATAGTTACAGCGGGCGTATAGTTACAGCGGCGTTATTATAGCGGGCGTATATTACAGCGGGCGTATAGTTACAGCGGGCGTATAGTTACAGCGGGCGTATAGTGTATAGCGGGCGTTATAGTTATAGCGGACGTATAGTTACAGCGGGCGTATAGTTACAGCGGGCGTATAGTTATAGCGGGCGTATAGTTATAGCGGGCGTATAGTTATAGCGGGCGTATAGTTATAGCGGGTGTATAGTTATAGCGGGCGTATAGTTACAGCGGGCGTATAGTTATAGCGGGCGTATAGTTATAGCGGGCGTATAGTTACAGCGGGCGTATAGTTACAGCGGGCGTATAGTTATATAGCGGGCGTATAGTTACAGCGAACGTATAGTTACAGCGGGCGTATAGTTATAGCGGCGTATAGTTACAGCGGGCGTATAGTTATAGCGGGCGTATAGTTATAGCGGGCGTATAGTTACAGCGGGCGTATAGTTACAGCGGGCGTATAGTTACAGCGGGCGTATAGCTACAGCGGGCGTATAGTTATAGCGGGCGTATAGTTACAGCGGGCGTATAGTTATAGCGGACGTATAGTTACAGCGGGCGTATAGTTATAGCGGACGTTAGACGACAACATCTGTCTGTTTAGTTGAGAGGATGAACGTACATAAGGAAAGGTGGAGACCATATGGGTGGCTGGCTCTTCCTAGGGAAGGAAACCAAGACCTCATGAACACACACACACACACACATGAGGAAGGACTACATACGCATATGTGTAGACAAGTTGGTATTAGAAGAGTATACATAGGTACATAAACATATACATACACAATGTGTTTGGTATGGAAAACAGTTTTGACGTATTTTGATACACTGAGGAAGCTTCATGCCCCTTCTTACCTGGAAGTTATTGTGTTACTGGAACCATCGCACCAACCAGCAGCAGTCACTGTAACGGCTCTGTAATGACCGGAGTGACACGTAATTGCCTTTGACGACCCAGGGGGGGAAGGGGGTAGGCCGGGAGTTTGTTCTCCTCTGGTGGGCTAGTCAGGAGGTGTGCGTCCCCCCCCCCCCCCTCTGATTCACCTGGGAGTGGTGGTGGGGGGGGGGGGAGTGTCGGGGTCGAAGGTTTCGGGGGGAGAGAGAGAGAGAGAGAGAGAGAGAGAGAGAGAGAGAGAGAGAGAGAGATTAAAGTAGAGGCGATGGACAGCACCATCGTCACCGGACGGGGAGAGACAGTACAAGAGAAAGTTGCCGTCCAGAGAGAAACCTGGTTGTGAAGGATCGAGTCTTTGAGGAGCGAGGCTTGGTGTGTGTAGCAGATAACCTCGTCACAGACCATCAGGTCTTCCGTTGTCTGTCCTTTTCTGTCCTTCTGCAGCTAAGCTCGTTATAGACCATCAGGTCTCTTGGTATCTGTACCTGCCATGTACTGTCCTCCAGCAGCTAAGGTCGAAACAGACCATAAGGTCTTTTGTTATCTGTACCTGCTATGTACTATCCTCCAGCAGCTAAGCTCGTCACAGACCATCAGGTCTCTTGTTATCTGTCCTTTTCATGTATTGTCCTCCAGGCGATAACCTCGTCAGAGACCATCAGGTCTTCTAGTATCTATCCTTCCCATGTTCTCACCTTATATACTACCTTCCACATCTGTTGACTTCTTTGTACAGAACCTACCTCCCCTTTCGATATGTCACTCGGTCAAATGTTTCTGTTCTTTGATAGGTTCTTTGTTCTTGTTCATTCCTTTTACCATTTTCTATTTGTTTGTTTTCCTCATAGTTTACATAACCTTCTTTGGCGTCAAGTTCTCCCTCATCCATGTCTAGATTGACCTCATCACCTTATTGTACCTTCACTCACAACCTTCACCCTGACCTCATCGTTTGCCAACCATCTTTTCCCACACCATCATTACCATTTTCTTCAAAATGTGTCACCATCTGCTTCGTCCTTCTCCTGACCAGGATGTGTGTGCTTGTGTGTGTGTGTGTGTGTGTGTGTGTGTGTGTGTGTGTCAAGGGTTGAGTTAGAGGCCTCGGGTCTGTTTATCGATCTGTCTGTCCGTTTTTCTGTCCATTAGATAACCCCAGAAGCTGACAAAGAGAGAGAGAGAAAAAAAATAAAAGTTTGGATCTACGAACTTAGTGGAGAGGTTCATGTGAACGTACCAGGTCACGTCAGGGTCGGGGAGTGTGTGTTGTTCTGTTGTACTAAAAAGTAGTTTGTTGGATGCGGCCTATGGCGGCTCTACACACTGGTCTCACTGACGCATGACGATGTAAGCAAACAAAGCTTTACATTTTCTGTTTATAGAACAACTGGTGTTTATAGGCATAGAGAACAGCAGACGTAAGGAAAGGGGTCCCACTGAAGCAGAGAGAGAGAGAGAGAGAGAGAGAGAGAGAGAGAGAGAGAGAGAGAGAGAGAGAGATGGTATTTGTTCGTGTGTATGAATGGACCGAGCGGCGAGTAAAACGTCCTAGACTCGGGCAAGTGACACATCCCGAGAAGAATTTAATTATAGAGAAAACACGGAAATGGTTATGGTTAAGAAGGGAAAGAGAGCTTATGAGGTCAGAACTAGTATGTATAATGACCCCCAAAACCATAGCCTCCTAGCCACAACTGGTCGCTTCATATGCCCTGGTTCAGCCCATGGAAAGCACGTCACCCTCAGTATATCACATCGTTTCAGTTTGTTCAATTCCGTGCACGCCTAGCACCTTCCTGCATGTTAAAGTTCCAGATATTTCAAAGTATCTTTCAGTCCAGCCTTCCAACCTCCCTTCTGTTTCCCCCTTTTCCTTGTTCCTTCCACTTTCGACATTTAAACCCACTTGACCAATCTCTCCTCGATCATCCTCTCCCTGTGTCCAAACTATTTGAACACACCCTCTTCAGCTCTCTTGTGCATACTGTTTCTAGTCCCATACCTCTCTTACCTATTTCACTCTTACTCAGTCAATTGTCCTAACGCTACATATAGTCCATTGTCCTAAAACATTTCCTTTCCAGCTCGTTCACCTTCTTCCACGCTTGTTTTTCTAAAGCCCATGTCTTGCATCCACACAATACCGAAGTAAGTACCATACAACGCCCTAGTAAGTACCGTATAGCACCGACGTAAGGACCATACAGCACCTTCGTAAGTACCATACACCACCTTCGTAAGTACCATGCAACGCCCTAGTAAGTAATATACCATCACACATATCCGTTTCCACCCCTCACAGACAATAACCTCTCTCGACACTCCTCACTGTGGACAGAACTTAGCCTGCCCCCTCACCCACACTATGGTTCCTCCAGTTCCCATGTTTCCAGTTCTCTCCATTCAAACTCACATTCCAACTGACCAGTCTCCTCCTACAGCTACTAAATACAGTAACCTTCCTTTTGATCTCATACGCCCTTAACTTTTTCCTTTTAATACATCCTCCCAAACTCGTACACCAGCTTCTTCAGTTTCTGAAATATTGCGCGGATTGACCCATTTTCCAAAAGAAAAAAAGACATTTTTTTCTCTAACATGTGTCCAACATCAGCAAGGGAATACATAGTGCAATATAGAAAATCCTTGTGCGAATAGGTCATGACGTTAGAGCTGTGGCCATTCTACACATGATTCTGAGTATTAGAAAATATTTATGCGGAAGTAAAAATATCGTACAGGGTTTAATTAAATTTTGTATTCATTGTGTACATGATTATTCATTCTATTTAGACAATAATTTATATGCACTTAATTATTCATTTATTAATTTAGTATGATTGTAGTGAGGTTGCGTGTGGGAAGCGGCAATTGCCAAGATGAAATTAATTGTGGCCGCCCTTTTGATACAAAGATCGAACGTCGTAATGCAGTTACCAACATAATATGCAACCAAATATTTCTTGCTCTCTCTCTCACTCTCTCTCTCTCTCTCTCTCTCTCTCTCTCTCTCTCTCTCTCTCTCTCTCTCTCTCTCTCTCTCTCTCTCACCCTTTCTGTTTCTCCTTGTTCCTCTTTCCTCTTTTTCTCTTTTCCAGTATTCCTACCTCAAAGCAGGATATCATATAAAGCTTCCGGGGATGAATGAATTTCATCCATTCACTGCCCCACAACTGCCTCACGCCCCCGGTGCCGCCCACACATCCTTGTAGTTTCAGCGTTCCTCGTCGAGGTGAAACCAAAACTGTTTTCCCCCTTTTAAAAAAATCAGAGAGAGAGAGAGAGAGAGAGAGAGAGAGAGAGAGAGAGAGAGAGAGAGAGTGTGTGTATATCTACGAGCAACGTTGACGAAAATAGCGCCTCGTCGTACTTTATATAAGTCAGAGTTTAGACTTGAAATATGCACCAGTATGCATGACACTACACACTAGTGTTTTCTTTCCCTTTACCCTGATTTATGGCATCAGGTTAATATAAAAAAAGATGATTTCAAAAAGCCTCATTTTCACCGTAGTTATTTTAATGATAAAGGTGGTGTTTTTAAGCTAATGGAGTGTATTACCATGGAATAGACAGGTGGGATGGAAGTATCAGATCAAAATGATAGCAAGAATTGATTCCATTTGTCCCCACCTTGGAAGTAAAAGTCGTAATGTTAAACCCAAAGTAAAGACCGTATCCTTCCTTTCCTCGTAAATCATATTTCTTATAGCTTTTTCAAGGTACCTTCCCCCTGCGGGGCACCCCATTGCTCATCCCTGCCCGGATCTGAAATGTTATTGGAATTTTACCACGCCAAGTTTTTTTTTCAGTATCGTTCAACAAATTATATATCGAACCAATTTTTCTATTAGAAAGCTGATAATAGTAATTATTGAAAAACTTATTTTTTCCTTTTACTTTTATTAAATTAGATAGAAATATTTTAAAGTCTTAGAATCAGTGTTTACCTTGAGGAGTTATGGACGAACAGGCAAGGGACGGAGGCTGGTGGCGTGATTTCACGTTACTGATGTAAATCTAAGGTTAGCAACATCATGACTCCGTGTACATAACTCCTCTTGAAGTCTTGATAGTTGATTGATGTCCTAGATACAACAATTCAGCTTAAAACTCACAGACATAATGGTTAAAACGAAATCACTACGGTGATACAGGATGATACTGTAATAATTCAGTTTTCAGATATATGACAAGTTTTTATGTATATACATTTTGCTATGTTAATAACGAGATGGTGAAAGTGTTAAGGGAAACAACATTGCCTAACTTTGGCATCACAATCAAAGTTACGTGTCGTGGAGGATAAAGAGATCCATGACACGGAAAAGGAAATTTCGTGTTCAAATTACTAATGTCAAATTAGTTGCAAGTTGCCTTAGGTCTGCTACCGATGAAAGAAATGGTTCAACGTAATACTTGAAATAATGACACAAAATTTCCGAATATCAGTTTTCTGGAATAGAAATATATCAGAAGAGAATTGATACTTGATGTTTTATATGAACCACTGAATTAACTTCGTATTTCGTAAAGCTAGGTTAGGTTTTTATCTTGTCCGCCCTGTTATTTTTGTGTCAAATGTCAGAAAGCTATTTATGAAAGATTTTGATTTAAATTTGCTTCATAAGCCTTCCTGCCATTTACTCTTTATCAGAATTACTTATTTGAAAATACAGAACAACGCTTGAAACATGCACAATAATACTCTACTGAAATGCACTGAATTAGTTGTAAGGTTATGGTTATGGTTATAGAAATCATTTACTTGACATCTGCCAATATGACAATTTCATACTTAGCTAAGAACATTTACAGTAATTTAAGGTGTCTGAGAAGTTTCTCACTATTTTAGAGTGAACATTTTCAACAACATATATCTAATGTTTTTATGGATAACTGCACAGACTGTCTGTAGAAAATTAAGATACTCCCTGATATTTTCTTCTCATAGTTTAATTAGTTACTTACAGTACTTTCCTACCTAAGGAATCCCTTATTTTTGGCCACTTGTTTGGTGACATTGATTACTTTTGTGCCACTTCCTCTAAGCAACTTTAGCCTCACCTAATGAAAGATAGCAGGGAGCATGTAATATATCACATGGAAAACCTTACAGAACCACAGTTGAATAGGTATTTGTAGTGCTAAAAAGATTTCCATGCTTTGGAAAAGTAATGAGAGGAAATACCAACAAAACTGAAGCTGCAGTTGTATCATTGTAGGTTCTACATTATTTTAGTGTGTTTACCAGTCAGCTATAATTCATGAGTGAGTCAGAGGCTCAAGGTAACATTGTAAAAATTTTGCTGAAAATAGCAAAAAAAAGAAAAAATTGTGATAGGTTATAATTTTTGTTTCACAAGACATTGATGGTGTAATAAACCATGCTAAGGATTGATGAGGATATTGAAATTTTCAGAAAGGTTATACAATGTTTTTTCATGACTGTTCTTTGCTTGTTTTTTCGTATTAAGGCAAATGATTGCCTGTGTGGACGTAAAGCTGTAAATCTTGCCTTCATTTTTGCAGTCAGCTTATAGGTCAAGAGTAACATGTGAGCAACAGGTATTGAACAGTTGTCAAAACGTTATCAGTTAGCACTTGAAGAGTATTATATAAGCCATTGTCATTAGCTTGCATGTAACCCTTTTAATCAGCCTTAGATAACATTTCAGATGTTAATGATAGGCTATGTCAGCCAGGGCAATTCACTCGAATGCTAATAGCAATATAAAAGGATACTTTACATTTGCATTGAAAAAGATAAAACGTTTTATTTGTAATATATAGTATTAAAACAATATTAGGCTGTAAATAAGAAAATATGAATATCAAAGGTTGAACTAGGTCACTGTTCTAGAAACATCATACTACAGTAGCTGCCGACCATTTTATCCTTTCTGTATGTACATAACATTTGTTTTTGGATTGGTTAATTAATGAAGCCTTTACAGTTTCCTTTGATAAGCTGTTCCCCATCAGCCGCTGTAACGTGATTTTGCAGGCTTAGTACCACTTGATTGCTCTTTGAATTCTTTCAGTGTTAACAGAATTACTTTGTAGTCCACTAGACTGCACAGCACGTTCTATAAGAGGTTGTGTGCTTAAAATGTATGCTTAATCAGGTAACCATGTTCTATTCAGTTTTTAAAGGTTTGCATGGCCAACTCAAAATACTGTTTGCTGTAGCCGATATTTTGAAATATGTCTTTCAAATCTTAAGGAGTTTTGAAATTGAATTCTAAACTTTTTTTTTTGTCTTTGGCTTAGCACTGCCTTGTTTCAATTTATATTTGGGATTGTTCCTTTGCGTGTGTTTACATATGTAGGTAACCATTGTGTGTACATGGTATGTAGGTAGCCATTGTGTGTACATGATATATAAGTAGCCATGTATCTGACCATTCTTATTTTGTTTGTCTAATTGAAATTATTTTCTTCAATATATGATACTTGTCTATTTTGTGTCAACTCATTGGCGATAGAAATCAAATGAATATTTTCCATCATCACATATTACTCCACCGTTCATCTCAACAGGTTGTCTCCTTCATCTGTTCCTAATTTGTAGGCGTCGTATGTGCTTGGGTCATGATTTTGCACTGCTATGGTGGCTAGTTAAAAAAAAGAAAATATTCAAATGATGTACTGCTATCGTACATACCCCACCATTCGTTAGAGGAGTCAAGCAAGTTTGTTAAGCAGGATATACCTCTCCTACATCCTGTGTGTAATTGCTAAAAGATCTTTAGTTTTCAGATATAAGGTCAAGTCATTCTTCCTTCCAGTGTATTGCAAATGTCACTAGTGAGTCTTACTGGTCTGAAGCTTTTCACACCGTTGTGTACTTAGACTCTTTAAGATGTGGGTTAAGTTTATATCCAATGTTTCAGTGAACCTACACTCTGACTTTATATTTGATACAGTACGGTCAGTTACACATATTTCAACTATGAGTTCCTTTCAAAATGCCATTGTGTAACCAGATATTTTGATCATTCTCATCTTATTTTCCCATTAACCAATTTCTTTGTCGTAATTCCTGAAGTAATTCAACACTGTTCCTTCATAGTCTAAAAAGGCCCTAATGTTTCTTTCCCCATATTGATGACAGCCATTTACTGATAATAGCTTTTTTATATGCCTCACGTATGAATACTGGCTTCAGATGTCTTTATTGTATGGCCTGAATTTTCAGATGTTTGATCTCCATATAATGATTGATAACAATTACTCACAATTTTCTATTCCTATCCACAAATACTGACTTCAGACATGTTGTTTAGTTCATTTCCAGATTCATTCTCTACACCTCTTGTTTTTTCCTAGCTTGCCAGTGTGACACTTACTTTTGCTGTTCACACTAAATGGTTTTTTGCGTTTATCTGTAATCGTTAGCTGAACTTTAATTCATATATCATATCGAACTCTTTTGTAGATGCTTAGTTTTGGCTTCTGTATCTTATCTATACGAACCGTCAAAACTCAGAACCCTAATGACAGTTTTATTTGATATATTTAGGCGTTTTAAGTTTCCTGTAATAATGATTTATAACCATACCTAATGTACTGGGTCTGCTGTTTTCTCTCTTCTGTCACAATGGTAAGTCAAGAAGCTTTCTTGTACTGCTCCATGAATTATTAGTTTAGGGGAATTTCATGTTGTCCACATTAGCTTTGTAGTCCGCATTATCCTAGTGAAGCTCACTAGTACTGCTCCATGAATTATTAGTTAGGTGAATTTAGTTAGGTGAATTTCCTGTTGTCCACATTAGCCTAGTAATATTACAGGTAGTTAATTTGAAATCCTTTAATACCATTACTCAGTGTTTACCATCCATTTAGATGTGAAGTTGGCTGTTATTTTTTATACTGCAGTTTCTCTATTCCTATGTGCTACCAGTAATAATTTTTGAGTCACTTTCCCTTGGCCCATTTGCAATCTGATTTTATTAAGTACTGTAATACCAGTAATTCTTTTACTTGGACTGTCAAGTAGATCTAGAGATTTTAGAATTGTATAAATATTCCTCTTCTCGCCCAAGGCCATTGTCTTGTCTTATCAGTGGGAAGTATAACATTCTGCTGTGTAATTCTGAGTTGTGTATATTTTGTACTTGATGTGTGGTTTTCACAATGCATCGACTGTTAAGTCTCCTGTGCAATGTTTCTCTTCTTTAATTCGTTTCTAATGCTCTTTCAGTTTGTTATGATATATATTCTTTCCCTCTTGCCTACTTGCGTCCTATCTGTCTCTATACATCCATCCATCATCATCCATCCAGAGAGAGAGAGAGAGAGAGAGAGAGAGAGAGAGAGAGAGAGAGAGAGAGAGAGAGAACTTTTTGTTTCTTCCAGTAATCAACAACATACAGTGCCTTTCCTTCATTCTTTTTTCTGAGTGTCTAAAAACTTGATAGGCTTGTACCTTGGTTCTGTACGCCCCAGAAACTCATTACCCCTCCTTTTTATTTCATTTACGTCTTTTAAAACTTTTATGGAGGTCGAAAATCCCAGAAACTTATATATTGTGCAGCTGTTCCTTACAGTACGTCACTTGAAACATTGTTTATAGATACTTTCCCACACGCTTCTTACAATGCACAAGAGAGGTTTTGATCTGAGTCATTTCTACTATTCTAAGAGGGTTAAAAATCACTAATGATTTTTTCCCTCTTCCTTTTATTTGGTTATATGTTCATGAAATGTGGCACAAGGATGATTTTATATGTCGCACACTCGAAGTGTTTATTAGATTTGTTATGTCGTTTTTGGATATTCTTTTAGAGATTATTTACCAAAAAAGAGCGCTGTTTCGGGATCCAAAGGAGTCTACTACATCTTGGTACTGGAAGTAGCGCAGCCATCATTAACCCTCCCGATGCCCCAGGCGAGCAGTACCGGTAATGCATCTCCCTGGTCGGTGGCTGCCCACCTCTTACTACCTAGAGAGAGAAAGAGAGACTGTAATTTGGTGCATAAATGAAGTCGTGGAGACCCTAAGGGAGATGTTCTGCGGTCTATACCACTTGTGTCGCTTCCCTTTAGGTGGGACGAGACCTGGTATCAAATAAGCCTTGCAGACCACCACCAGGCCTGTCATGAACTGCTCTTCGTCTCCTCCTGCCCCAAGGGCAGGTCGTGCAGGCCTTGCAGAGTCCTGCATATTTTGATATCGTTTGGGGTTTTGCTTTGAGTATTCGTCCTTGTTATCCATTTTCAGTATATATACGCTCGTAATATATTTCATAATTTTCATCAAAATTATTCTCTTTCTGTTGTATTCATTTCAGTCACTTTTCTTGTTTTTTTTTTTTTTTTTTCATTCGATGCTCTTTTGTCTCTTTATGTCTAACTTTTAACAACCGCCAGGGACATCATGTTGGTCTGTCGAACCTGCTGTGTGAAGAAAATGCTGCCGTGTTCCTCCATGATGTTCATCAGCACAGCAAGAGGCGCAGGATACCTCGTAGATATACAATATGGCGGGACTCAGGTAAATAAAACATCATTGCAAAGGATTCAACTCCACCTAACATAGCTATAAGACTCCATGTCACATATAACTGTTAGTAAGGGTTTCTGATACAGCCAGAAACACATTCCAAGGCTTATAGAAGGGATTCAGCCATTTGAAATAGTTATAAGATTCGCTGTTACGTATAAATATTTGAAAGGGTTTCTGATACAGCTAGAAAGATATTCCAAGGTTGTAGAAGTTTTATATATATGTAGATGTATCTTTTTTAACCCTCTAAATGTTTAAACGTAGTATCTACTCTGCATTCAAATATTCACAAGACAAACGTTGGACCAGACGCGTGAGTGACAGAGACATACATAAGACTGGCCAATCTGCACCACTGTGAATTTCCTTTATGGTGGAACTGATGTATTCGTGATACAATTGAGTATTGTATTTGTAATAGAGGCTCATCATACAGGTATGGCAATCCCATACACATGTGTATTTTGTATGGACTCGATCAGGTGATTAAAAACGAAGATAATTAGCATGTTACTGGGCAATAATACCAACAGTATTACCTAGTATTTACGATTCTCTCTCTCCACATTTACATGGATTGATAAAAGCCTGTAGGCATATCATACAGGACCCCGAACAATACTTCGTTACATTTAGCCAGGCATTGTAAAGTATGCCAGGGATTTAATTTGCCTTAGAGTCGCAGAATTTTGGGCAGCGCCGTGTTCTGTATTTGTTTCGAGGCTGCTCCTGAATATTCATGAGCTGATGTTCCCACGAAGATGGAGGCCATGTTGCTCCCTACAGGCTAGCTTTAGATATTGTCTTGCTGCAGCTGCTTCCTCGCCCATGTTCAGTTCCCCCGTCCGTCTGTCATGGTTACATTAGGTCAGGTGATGAAGTCAAGGGATTTGGTTAATATGACATGTAGAAATAGGTTTGCTGCCTCTTCAGGCATGTCTAGTTATTGCACAGGATTTTGTAGGTACTGATCCATACGCGAATCTGGGAAGACCTACCGATAATAGCAAGTTTGAACCAAACAACAACAAAGAAAAAAATGAGGGACCGACCTTTTAAGGATAATACCATTTATTCGAAAAAAGTTTTCTTTTTTTTTTTGATTTAAGGGTATGGTAGGAGGCATCTTTGTGAATGATGCTAGGGAATGAAAATCACGCAAATCTGAAATTGAGAACAGTTTATGCAGGAAACAGTATTTTCACAGTTTCCTGATGTCATATTTGAAAGGTGTGTGTGTGTATGTATGTGTGTGTGTATGTATGTGTGTGTGTGTGTGTGTGTGTGTGTGTGTGTGTGTGTGTGTGTTATAGATTTATAATCTCACGTTGTAACAGGAAGGTAACACTGTGGATCTCGGACGCTGATCATAATTTGTAGTGTGATGTTCTGTCTACCATCATTTATGTACGTACGGTCGCGTCAAGTTAGGAGGGTTTGTTAGATATATGAGACTTCAAGTTCCAGGTTATGGGGGGTCTGTTAGATATATGACTTAAGGTTCCAGGTTAGGGGGGGTCTGTTAGATATTTGACTTAAGGTTCCAGGTCAAGGGGAGGGTCTGTTAGATATATGACTTCAGGTTCCAGGTTAGGGGGGTCTGTTAGATATATGACTTAAGGTTCCAGGTCAAGGGGAGGGTCTGTTAGATATTTGACTTAAGGTTCCAGGTCAAGGGGAGGGTCTGTTAGATATATGACTTCAGGTTCCAGGTCAAGGGGAGGGTCTGTTAGATATATGACTTCAGGTTCCAGGTTAGGGGGGTCTGTTAGATATATGACTTAAGGTTCCAGGTTAGGGGGGGTCTGTTAGATATATAACTTCAGGTTCCAGGTTAGGGGGGGTCTGTTAGATATATGACTTAAGGTTCCAGGTCAAGGGGAGGGTCTGTTAGATATATAACTTCAGATTTCAGGTTAGGAGTTTAATATCACCTTACCGAAGACTAGACATGATCTATGATCTGAAAGAAATATTTTGTTGATAATTTCAGCGTGCTGGGATAACTTTGCATA
Source organism: Panulirus ornatus (assembly GCF_036320965.1). Taxonomy (NCBI): domain Eukaryota; kingdom Metazoa; phylum Arthropoda; class Malacostraca; order Decapoda; family Palinuridae; genus Panulirus; species Panulirus ornatus. The sequence goes on along the minus strand of NC_092242.1, from coordinate 11,200,642 downwards.
GTGTTTTGCTCTGAATCATAACTATAACAGTGTTGATGTACTTGTCATTGGACACACACACACACACACACACACACACACACACACACACGTGATAGTAGAGAAAAGTCAAGAGATGGGGCCCCATAAGTAGCACTCCCTCCCTTTACAGTACAAATAGATAATTACACACACACACACACACACACACACACACACACACACACACACACACACACACACACCAGTCTCCCGGATGGTATCAAAATGTTTCCCCTCGTTATCAAAAGAGGAAGGTAAAATAACCTGCTCTGTGGTCACCCTGATGGAAAATTGTTTCTCTGAAGCCACTACGAGAACACTGTGTTTTTTTTTTTATACTCCAGGTGTGACAGGAAGTGGCATAACTGTCGTCATGACCGGGTTGTTTCTACCTCGTCTGTCATGCGCGGAATTAGCGCATTGCATTCCCAAATTGCTAAGAAGAACATTGAAGAAAAAACCCTTATATTGCCGTGGAGGACTCAAGAGATAGATATAGGCGAAGAGGCTTGATATAAATGGTTCATCGAGAGACCAGTGACTATAGGGGGGGAAGAAAAAAAGAACAGACCTGGGCGACTATATCTGGCAGAGTATACGACCAAAAACCTCGGCGAGTCTCGACTCACAGGTTGTTTATACCAACCCAGGGACAGAGGCCGTCTTCTTTGTGTTGATAGTGATTTGATGGATGAAAAACCCGCGCTGGTGCCACACGCTTTGGAAGAGAAAAAGGGAGTCCGATGAAAAAGGTCAGCCTTGAAGGATGTATCAGTAGACGGATGGAGGTCTATATGAACGACATCTACCGCCTGAATTATATGTGATAAATCAGTGGCTTTAGAGAGGATTCAAGGTCACTTTAACTACTTGAGGAAGATCGTATGGTCCTTGTGCTTGTCCGACGCCCTGGGTGTGTGATTGAATCCGACCCTTAGGGGTTTAGGTCGAAGGCCAGACCATCATATATATATATATATATATATATATATATATATATATATATATATATATATATATATATATATATATATATATTGGAAAGGATCACAATTTTGCGCGTGATCAAGATATTCCTATGAGTCCACGGGGAAAATGAAACACGAAAAGTTCGAAGTGCACTTTCGTGTAATAATCACATCATCAGGGGAGAGACAAGGAATATATATATATATATATATATATATATATATATATATATATATATATATATATATATATATATATCCAAAGGTTGTCGTACAGTCACGCTCAGGGATCGCACCGTCGAGTTCAAGGATCGTACATCGTTGTGGTCGTGGTCTTCAAGGATCTCATCGTCGAGTTGAAGGATCGTAGGAGTCGCCCTTAAGGGGTGATGTATGGGTTACCGCTGAACTACTACACTACACCCCCCCGTAAGGGAACACACTTCATTCTTCCTTTGAGGTCGTCCTCCTCGTGAGGAGGTTTCGAAGTGTTGGACCATCTCTCTCTCTCTCTCTCTCTCTCTCTCTCTCTCTCTCTCTCTCTCTCTCTCTCTCTCTCTCTATTCGTAAGGCTCACGGCTCAACAAGCCATGATCCTTCGTCAGGGTGTGTGTGTGTGTGTGTGTGTGTGTGTGTGTGTGTGTGTGTGTGTGTGTGTTAAGAGATATTGATCCTATTCGTTAAAAGGTTGGGTTTGGGTGGATCAAGTGTAGTAAGTGAGTAAGTAAGGCTCGAGGCAAAAAAATATGCTCTTAAATGCCCAATTGCGGCTTTACAGTTGGTGGAGGTGAGATGGTCTCTCTCTCTCTCTCTCTCTCTCTCTCTCTCTCTCTCTCTCTCTCTCTCTCTCTCTCTCCCTCCCTCCCTCCCTCCCTCCCTCTCTCTCCCACAGGTGGAGACTGTGGAAGAAAAAAAAAAACCCCCGAACTTTGAATCATGATCGAAAAGACGATGGGGGAGAAAAAAAAGTGTATGAGGACTGATTCTCCTACTCCCAGGATACAGAGATAACCCACTCCCTCTCCCTATGTATGAGGTACCCTGCAGGCACCTGCCGAGGGGTGTTACATGAGGTGTACACAGAATACAGCAGCTCCCATCATCCCCTCCCCATTAGCACTCCACTCTGCCCCCCCCCAACGCATTCCACGTGGCAGGCAGTAAGTAGTTCGCGTGTGAATCATGCAAAGTAGTTCTCAAGCACCACACCGCCTGAGGACATATTAATAGTTTATTCTTTTTTTCCCCCCGCCACCACCACCACTCCAAATATGTAAACTGGAACGTAGCGCTAAACCTCCTAAGATTGCTCCCGGGGGGAGGAGTGAAATCGTATCCTATAATTATCCAAGGTTATGAGATTCTGTCTAAAAGGAAAGAGGGTTCAGTCGTTTATTTGCACAAAGATTTACGACGCCCGGCTCACCCGGGAAGGGGGAGGGAGAGATGTGTCCAATCATTTATTGGTAAAAGGATTTATGGTCAGGCTGGAAGTAACTGTAGGTGATTTCTCATTTTGCGCTGGAGACACCTGAACCTCAGCATGTGGAAGGAGAGAGAGAGAGAGAGAGAGAGAGAGAGAGAGAGAGAGAGAGAGAGTACACGCACGAGATGCCCTCCTACATCGGGTGCAGACATCACATCCTCCTCCGTGCCATTATCAGGAGGCCCACACCAACCCACCGACGGAACCCCATATTAAAAAGCTTTGTCTCCCCCCTCCCCAACACACACACACACACACACACACACACACACGTTTCTCATACGTATTCCCACCATCTCTAGGGCCCACGCCTGTGTTATGTATGCTAAGGGCTGGCCGCCAGTGGAGGAGAGTGTGTGGCGGCCTGTGTCCTAAGGCGGAGACCTGACGAATCTTAAACGAAAATAACTCCATCAACGACACATTATACAGTGTTGCCATATCCACACGTAAATAATGATCGGCCTGATTGCTCTTCATTTCTTTGGTATCGAATATTCCTGGTTTATATATATATATATATATATATATATATATATATATATATATATATATATATATATATATATATAAAGACGTGGTGTCAATGAACTGAACCAGGGCATGTGAAGCATCTGGAGTAAACCAATGAAAGTTCTGTGGGGCCTGGATGTGGAAAGGGAGCTGTGGTTTCGGTGCATTTCGCATGACAGGCTAGAGATTGAGTGTGAGCGAATGTGTCCTTTTTTTTTTCTTTTTTTGTCTTTTCCTGGTCCTACCTTGTTTAGGGGAGGGGGTCTATTTCCTGTGTGGCGGGGTAGCGACTGAAGTGGATGAAGGCAGCAAGAATGAGTATATACCTCTGTATTTATGCATGTGTTTGTGTATGTATATATATGTATACGTTGATATGTATATGTATGTATATATGCGTGTATGGGCGTATATATATATATATATATATATATATATATATATATATATATATATATATATATATATATATATATATGAGTAGTTGGGCCATTCTTCGTCAGTGTTCTTGCGTTGCCTCGCTGACGCGGGAATCAGCGGTTAAGTATAATATATAGATAAATATATAAAGAGAAAAAACTTTCTGGATGATTGGAAAACGTTTCGGCGCTTCCCATGTACACTTTATCAAATAAATGTTGAAACGTTTTTGCTCTCAAGAAATGCTTCACAGCTGCAAAATGAACCTGATGATAAACCGTTAAGTTTGAGATGGGAGTAGGTTGAAGTGATGAAGCTCCCATGATTTGTACTATATATATATATATATATATATATATATATATATATATATATATATGTGTGTGTGTGTGTGTGTGTGTGTGTGTGTGTGTGTGTGTGTGTGTGCGTGGAATGACAATGTAACAAGCGACAGAAACGTTTTGATAATCGTATGTAATTCAGGATATCCTGTTACAAGGAGAGAGTGAGGGAGAGTATCCAGTAGGAGGAGACTGCTGGAGTAGTTCTCGAGCTGTTTTGAACCGACGTTGGTTTATGTACTACAAGGCTGTGAGGATCGGAGACGGTGTGTACTGACGACTCAACGTTTGGGTATAGAGATATGTTTACCGCTGTTGAGGACGGAATGAACCATAGGATTTACCGTTTGCGTGATGTACTGTCTTCGTTCTCCTGATGTCTAGGCGTCTCGGAGTTTCGAGCGGTTTGCATTAAAGACGCGAGTGGTGTTATGCATTCTCATGGATGAGTGTTAAGAACCATTATATGAAGCTATTTCTTTTTTTTTTTCCCCCCCCTGAGGGATTTTTGACTCCTTGAACAGACGTTTTCTTTCGTGTCTTTACCCAGTTGAAAAGGATTTCATTTTGGAAGGGATTGAAACGAGTAGGCCAGTGTGACTCAGCGCTTTAAGAGACTGATTGATCATGCTCGTCAGTAATTAATGTCAGCTGAGTTGTGATCGTCAGTAACTACCGTCAGTCCAGTTGTATTCGTCAGTAGCTACTGTCAGCCCAGTTTTGAAGCCAGTGGCTCCACAGTTTTCGAAAATCTTTTAGGACTTTGAAGATCAACCACCTGAGCAGGGTGGTACGACCCTTGAGCAAGGAGGAAATGACCCTTCAGCGGACACGTACAACCCTTGAGCATGACGATACGACCTCCTCCTTACTAAAGGACGACCCTCGGCTATGATGCTCAAAGTCCAGGTCGTCACACCCATGGAGTCGTACCATTGTGCTCCGGGGGTCGTACTATCCACCTCAAGGGGTCTGTCGTACCGTTGCCCACAAAGGATTTCAAGTGCATTTGCTATTACGCCACGTCCGACAGCCACCACAGCCACCACCACAACCACCACCACAGCCACTACCACCACTACAGCTACCAACACAGCCACCACCACAGCTACCAACATTTCCTTTACCGTCTGTATCCACAGAACACACCCTGAACTTCGTTGCAGAAGCGAAGTGTTCGGTCATCTCCTCGTCAGTATCCACAGAACACACCCTGAACTTCGTTGCAGAAGCGAAGTGTTCGGTCATCTCCTCGTCAGTATCCACAGAACACACCCTGAACTTCGTTGCAGAAGCGAAGTGTTCGGTCATCTCCCCGTCAGGTTTTAATTCAGGCCATTGGTAGACGTGCCATTTATATACTCCCTCGGGTTCGTAAACGGTCGAGCTGTGCGCTTTCGAGGACGTGCCCACGTTCGCTCCTCGCGCGTGGTGTATGGTTTGCCTGCGAAACCTTCAAGTAGCTTGAGGACGTGAGATCTCACTGGACGTTATTGATTCAAGATTTGTTTTTAGTATTCTTTTTTTCACCGTCAAAAGAAATGATTTATTTGGGGTCATAGACTTTCCCTTAATTTTACGAGGAATTCTTTAAAAACGTCGGATACTGAAGCCATCCTTCTTCATGTTGGGTAGACTGTGCTGTCAGAAACATGTTCGTGTTTATATGCTTGGTGAGGACTGTGGATGTCATGTGTGTGTGGTGTGGGAAGGGGAAGAAGGGAGGGACATAGTCGTTGATTTTTCGCTCAAGGGACGACTGATCCCCCGGGTAATGAAGGTTTAGGTAAGTTAGCTAGTTTTTTTCTTCGTCTCCGTGGGGTTTCTTTGCCATTAATAAGATGGTGTTACGGTGGTCAGATTTATTCTCTGGATAACGTACACGGTGTTCTGGTTAGTCTGCCCACTGAGCACGACGGCACGACCCCCTAAGCACGACCGTGCGACTCTTTTAGCTTAGCGGCATGACCCTTGCGCACGACAGTGCGACTTATTTTGGATATGATGGCGTGGTGACGTTGGCGGCCTGATCCTCAATACCTTACGATCCCACACCACAAGTCTGTATTTCTGTTCTGCCGTCTATACATTCATATCCCATAGTCTGTATCTCTGTTCCACACAGTCCGGCAGCACTGCAGGCCGCCACTTCTGCACCGCATCGCTGTGTCGCAGCCCAGAAGGGCCACAGCTCGGCGCAGCAGGCTCTGGAAAATGAGTCAACAAAGAAATAAAATCTTGGGAGTTCCTGCAAGCCGCTGACAGAAGGTCCTCCGAGTCTGTAAAAAGGGGGAGGGAGAGTTTACCACATTGACCTCAATGGTCGAGAGTTTGTGTCTTTCTATACTGTGATGACTTGGGACCTTGTGTTTGGGGGGGATGCAATAACACTCTCCTATCTCACGGCAGAGTAATGCTACGTCATCAGAGCGAACTTGGGCGTCCGGACTGGAATAAGAAGGGAAAAGATTTGAGACCGTAGAAAATAAGGTGACATTTCCGAAAATGGGAGAACTGGAGAGATGCAGACTGTTATAGAATGTTTGGAGAACGTGGTTCGTCCTCTGTGTGTGTGTGTGTGTGTGTGTGTCTGTGTTGTGTGTGTGTGTGTGTGTGTGTGTGTGTGTGTGTGTTTGTGTGTGTGTGTTCGACTCGTACCTGTTTTGTGTTTTTTTTCCCTCGCGATATCGTTGTTTGTCGCCATTTCCATAAAAGAGAACGAAATAGTTGCTTATTTTTGGGTTGATTTATTTTGTTTTTTGCGTGTACAGTATGTTGAGGTTTCTCTCTCTCTCTCTCTCTCTCTCTCTCTCTCTCTCTCTCTCTCTCTCTCTCTCTCTCTCTCTCTCTCTCTCTGTGGTCATGCAGTTTCCCCTCAAGGATGGTACCGTCATGCTCTAGGCCGATGGTCCCGCCGCGCATTAGGGTCGCACCGTCATGCTCAAGGTGCTCTGCCCATCTTGATATGGGAAGGAATTCGTGTGAGACGTATCTGTGAATCTCGCGCCGATAGCCAGTCGTATAGCCACCGTCCAGTTCCACCGCCTGTCGTAAACTAGCCAGTCGTATAGCCACCGTCCAGTTCCACCGCCTGTCGTAAACTAGCCAGTCGTATAGCCACCGTCCAGTTCCACCGCCTGTCGTAAACTAGCCAGTCGTATAGCCACCGTCCAGTTCCACCGCCTGTCGTAAACTAGCCAGTCGTATAGCCACCGTCCAGTTCCACCGCCTGTCGTAAACTAGCCAGTCGTATAGCCACCGTCCAGTTCCACCGCCTGTCGTAAACCCTCCAGGTCAAGAGCGAGTCATAGAGCGACCTTCCAGGTCCACAGCTTGTCGTACAGCAACCTCCAGGTACACAGTTAAGTCATATAAAAACCCCTCTAGGTCCATAGGCAGTCATATAGCTAACTCCATAATACACAGCCAGATGTATAGCATTTTCTTAGATCCACAGTCAGTCTTGTTAGCACCGTTCCAGGTTCACAACCAAAAAAAAAAGCCTTAGAGACTTTTAAGATAAAGCAGATTCAGTCATGTACGTGTGTGTCTGGTCAAAAATCCTTCGATGCTGGTGATTTTATTTCGTGGCACAATCATCTATACGGAACCTTTCCACTCCGGCCATCCGCAGAGGAACTTCCCAACCACAGTGCCACTCTCATCCAACCGCTGCCTTACACGATGGTCGAATCCAGTACACTGTGGTCAAGGTAGCAGTTCACTGCTTCATGAAACCTTCGGTGACGGTTGGTGGTATTCTCGTTGGCGTGTAGTTTGAACTCGAGTTCATTGCTATTTAACGAAGTTATTACCGCAGCTAGTGCCGAGCGACGCTACGGGCCATGCGAGAACCCTTTTACCCGCGGGTGTCTAGGGATGTAGAAGACTGGGATTGTACTGTCTTAGATGGGTACGAGTTATGCAAGAGCGTGTGTTGTTCCGTCTTAGGAGAGTTGGGAGGCTCATTGTAGAGTGGAGGGTGAGGCTTCGAGCTATACGTTTGATACAGAAAGATTGAGTCACGATATTACAGGCAATACTTATTAGTGTCAAAGAAGGCTACAAGCTCAAAAGACAAGGAGACTAGTAGTCTCATGAAAGTTGAGGACCCTGTGGAAACCAGAAGATCGTGAGCCTTTGAGTCTCAGGAAAGTTGCGGATCCTGTGGAAATCAGAAGCAAGGGAGCAGCCTTTGAGTCTCAGGAAAGTTGAGGATCCTTTGGAAATCAGAAGCAAGGGAGCAGCCTTTGAGTCTCAGGAAAGTTGAAGATGCTGTGGAAATCAGAAGCAAGTGAGCAGCCTTTGAGTCTCAGAAAAGTTGAGGATCCTGTGGAAATCAGAAGATAGGGAGCCTTTGAGTCTCAGGAAAGTTGAGGATCCTGTAGAAATCAGAAGCAAAGGAGCAGCCTTTGAGTCTCAGGAAAGTTGAGGACCCTGTGGAAATTAGAAGAAAGGAAGCCTTTGAGTCTGAGGAAGGCAAAGGACCTGGTGGCACCTACAAGATAGGGGGCTTAGGATACTCAGAAAAGCAAGGGGCCTTGTGGACACAGACCTCACTGAAAATCGCCATCTCCGTGTGTCTGAATGATCCTAGATCTCCGAATGGCAGCCGTGAGTCCATCAGAGCCTCAGACTTGAGGTTTTAGGAAAGACTGGAGACTTTCTGGACTACATGAAAGAGCCCGAGAGGATGCAATATTACTACTCAGTATGGGAGTCCATGCAGTTCCAGGGAGGGAAGGAGCAGAACGACTTCTAGGTAAGGCTATCGGCAACTCGGTCCAAGGAGAGAGTTGAGAGGGGACGCCCAAGAAACACTGGACGTGAAACACTCGATAGATACGTCAAAGTCCTGTAGTTTCGGAGATAGCGTTCTTGATTGCTGGAATAAGTGAGTTTTCCTTTCGTTAAATCCGAGATTAGTACGGTCCCCAGAACTTCGGATTAGAAAACAAAAGCAAAAGATATACGAGACTGGGGTTTATGTTTTCTGAGTCACCGAATAGCATCGTCGGTGTGGAACATGTTGCCATATGAGTCCCTTAATATTTTGATGCTGTCAGTATTTTTCTTTATCTTTTTGATTCCCTCACGGGATGTTGCCATATTCAGGCCCTGCCTTTCTGAAGACGCTACTTTCACCTCCTCCCGAAGATCGTATGAGAGTTGCCCCACACTAGCTAGCTAGGTCTCTTCTACTACAGCTTTGGTGTTTCCCAGGAATGTATTCGTGCCCCCCACGCAGGATGAACGTTCTCTCTCTCTCTCTCTCTCTCTCTCTCTCTCTCTCTCTCTCTCTCTCTCTGTGCTCACCACATCGGATGTTGTGACAGGGTTGTAGGTTGTCAACTGTTGTGACAGAGTGATGGGATGTCAAGGCCAACGGATCCCTCTCTCCCCTCCTCTCTCTGTCTCTCTCTCTCTCTCTCTCTCTCTCTCTCTCTCTGCCGTGTTGTAGGTCAAAGGAAGATAGGTAGTGTCTGTCTGTCTGTCTCTGTCTCTCTGTGCGTACAGCAAGCAAGACATGCGGTGTGCAGAGGAGTGAGAGTTGAGTGAAAATTACGTTACCCAGCCAGCAAGAGGTGCGGTGAGTGCTACGCGCTCGACCTGCCATCGTGGCAATATCTTGTCTTAAAGCACTCGTGGGTAGGTATACACACACACACACACACACACACACACACACACGTTACACCAAGTATGAAGTATCGAATGATCTGGAAATTAAGAAGAAATAGGAAGATAAGTTCGTCGGGAACGTAATCTTCGTAGGGACAATGAATACTTTTCCTGTAGTGAGTGGTGTACGTAAGAGCGACATCTTAAGCCTTTCCATGGGTAGATTCGACCTTATGGTGTGTTGCGCTACGCAATCCTCACACAGGGAGGGTATCCACTGATGTGTGTTTGTATTTACCAGACTCGTTTGTCCGTGTTTACTGGTTTGTATGTGTTTGCTGAACTTGTTTGTAGGGTCTTCTGAACGTGTGTGTAGTGTCCTCTGAACTTGTTTGTAAGTGCATACTGAACCTGTTCGTGAGTGTGTACTGAACTTGTTTGTAAGTTTGTCCAGAGCTTGTTTGCATGTCTCTATTGAACCTATTCGTAAGTGTGAACTGAACTTGTTTGTAGATTTGCACTGAACCTTTTTTTGTCTTAGTGTCTACTGAACTCTGTAAGTGTCAGCTGAAGTTCATCCTTCGTCTCGGGAGTTGTGTCTGTTGTGCCAGACTTAGATAAACAGAAATCAACTAATTTTTACTGATTTTTATTCGCACTTTCATGAGGTACTGTTGTAGGCGTGTCGCCCCTTCCGTAAAAAGAGTAATGCCGTCCGTAGGTCCATATTTCATCCCGCTCTTACTTTTATGTCGCATCTCGTCCGTACGTCTCTGTAATCCTGTACTTCCATATGTAATCAAGTCTATATATCTGTGTGTAATCCCAGACGTACTGTTTCGAGTAATCCTTCAGTATAATTTCAAGTCAGTGACTTCGATGTTGACTGCGGCATTTCAGTTACAATGAGATCGCTGATCGCCAGTAGTCCTTCATTTCGTAGTCGAAGATAAAGCAGTTATACATACATACATACATGCATACATACATACATACATACATACATACATGCATACATACATACATACATACATACATACATACATACATACATACATACATACATGCATGCATGCATACATACATACATACATACATACATACATACATACATACATACATACATACGTGACTCGTAGTAGACCATACAACATAGGTTGTGAGAGGAGGAAGATGTAAGTTCTGAGATGCTTATCACAGCCTTTTATTTCTCTTTATGGTGTTTGAAATCCCTTAATGTTAGTCGCATTTAGTCCCCTCTTTACCATCGCCTGTCTGTCTGTCTGTCTCTGTCTCTGTCTGTCTGTCTCTGTCTGTCTGTCTGTCTGTCTGTCTGTCTGTCTGTCTGTCTGTCTGTCTGTCTCTGTCTGTCTGTCTGTCTGTCTCTCTCTGTCTGTCTGTCTGTCTGTCTGTCTCTCTCTCTCTCTCTCTCTCTCTCTCTCTCTCTCTCTCTCTCTCTCTCTCTCTCTCTCTCTCTCTCTCTTAAATTGCCCCACAACCTTAGGGGAAAACTTTTTGTTAGTGTGTTTTCTGAAATTTTCCCAGTCGTCTTTTGCCCACCATCCCGTTACGCCTTCGAGCTGTCCTTGTACTGATGGCTCGGTTCTTCGTCATCACCGTCGCCCCTCCCTTCCCAGGGCGTCTGAAAGTGATTGTCACGTAGTCCAAAGGCTTGTCTCCTTGGCCCCATTCTTCAAGCTGGTCTCCGAACCTTTCCTCAGCAGTCCCATGTGTTTCCAGAGCGTTTTCGAGCCCACTGGACATGCTCGTCCCCGCCATGGCGCGGTTGAAGGAAGACACGCTCCAGTCGAAGTCAGATTAAGACGACAAAAACGTAGAATAAAGGATGGATTTTGGACTCAATAGATGTGTCTGTGGACTCGAGAGAAGAGGGGAAGATTGAGGGGGGGGGGAGAAGAGAATCCCACAGTATCGTCGTGCGAGTATAGGAGTTGGTGATATGGTCTACCTGCCCACCTCACAATCCCTGGGATTGTGATTCTCTGGGGATAAGCCAGGCTCTATGTCAAGGCTCCTACCACAGGATGATTCTTACCCGTTTCCCCCCCCTGTGTGGTAATTGCACTCTGGTCACGTTTTACCGTCTCCCTTTTCTTCATTGCGTTCCTCATCTTCCTTCCTCCTGTTTGCAGCCGCATGATGCACACTGGAATGATCTGTCTGTAGGTGTCGCCAGTAGACAGAGTCAGGTTATGGGTCGAGAGCGCCTCTGAAGTCATTTACATGTATGAAAAGTAACGGTGGTTTTGGTACTGATTCATGAGGGTGTTCTGTCTGTCGCGTTCACCCACCACGAAATGACGACTTGTTCTGATTCCGTGTGTCTTCCCAGTTTTATGGGTAGAACTCACTTTATTGAAGACATCCTTCCCTTGATTTAGCTTAGAATTCTACAGTCTGTGGCAGCCTTAGCTGAAGCACAGTGTTAAAAACCCTCTGGTAGTTGAAAAAAAAGATGTTGCTGTTTGCTCTTACATAAAAGTCCAGAATATTTGTTTCCCCTTCAGTACCTCCCTCATCAGAACTGATGTTGCCTCAGTTGTGTATTTCCATCTAGTCAAGAGTTCATACTTTTTTCTTCTTATCTTTTCCGCTAATTTCCAGAAGACACAGCCTAGGACAAGTGGCCTGCTTTTTGAGGGCAGTTTCTATGCCACTTTTACACTGATCCTCGTCCATGTCATTAGTGCCGAACTTCCCTCGACTGAGGTCCTAAAGAACATCTATAAGGACTTGTGATCCAAGGATTATGTTTAGGGTTTCGATCCTTCGTAAGCTATTCTTGTGTCTCGTCTTTCGATGTAAATGCGCTTCCAGGGTGTTGATGCCATCCTAGTCTGATAATGTTGAGGATACGACTTGCCAAGAGTACATTCAGCATGGAAGCTGAGAACTAACTCGTGACTTAAAAGTACCCACATTCTACGATGAAATACGGTTGTCCTATGAGTTTCTTAGTATTTGGTCCACGAGTGATGTCAGGGTTGCTTCTGCTGAACATATGAGGGTTTCTGGTGATCCGAGGTTCGCCCATGACGTTTCCGTTCACTGTTTATATGTTCTTCTTCCTTTTGATTTGTCCATTCAAGGCCAAAGACTCGCACCCGTATAGCACTGGCGGGACTGCTGTACCATCGAACATACTCGTCTTTGTCTTAACAGATGCCGGTGCCTCCATCCTCAGAATCCTTATTGCGCTCACGACCTCAATGTTCCTTTCACAGTTATTCTGTTCCTCTTCCGTTCTTTGTTCTTTCTTTGTCTTTTTTTCTTTTTTTTTTCACCTACCCGCCTGTTGGATGTCTATAAATCTTTCCACTCACCGTTGCTAACATTTTCTGCCTGAATGATTCTTGTCGTCACTCGTTCTCTCTCTGTACGTCTAATACTTCTAGTACCCTCCCGCCCTCTCCTTCACCGTAGATCTCACAGGATCTGGCTGAGGAAGCCTTTGTATCCACAGGTTTTTTTGGGGTATCAGGGTCGGAGTCTACGTCCGTGTAGAAGTTGACCAGTGCTTCATAGTCCTCGTATCTTCTCGTGCAGTGTAGGGAGCGAGTTCTGCTCTCTTAGGGCCCCATATTTATAACCTTGTGTGAGTGTGTGTGTGTGTGTGTGTGTGTGTGTGTGTGTGTGTGTGTGTGTGTGTGTGTGCACGTCCATAAGTATATGATAGTTACAAGTACACATTACACACACATACATTTGAAATTACCTAGTTGTACTGAGTGGCCTGTACTCGCGGGGCGCTCTCTCGCTTTTTTTTTTTCATCATACAACTTTGTGTGTGTGTGTGTGTGTGTGTGTGTGTGTGTGTGGCGGTCCCTACCCACCATGGCCGCCGTTCCCACACTCGGAGCTTCCATCTCGCTGTTCCATCTCGGCATTTCCGAATGCCTGGGCGTGTCTGGCCTCTTCCTGCCCGCCACAGAAGGTTGAACCAGTTCCCAATTCCTCGATAATAACGCTATTGATTCCACCCACGCTCCCGTGATACCTACAAGCACAGGTCACGATATCTCTCTCTTGCCTCCTCTTTCGATCCTTCATATCTCATCTTTTTTGTGCGTGCGTGTGTGTGTGTGTGTGTGTGTATGTCTGCTGTTATTTTCACCTGGTTTTTCGACGTACGAACTGTGTTGATTCTGTTCTCTTAGGGCATGTGTGTGTGTGTGTGTGTGTTGTCGTCATCGTGTCACATGGAGCAACGGAGATACGCGTTTTCTTTCATGTATATTTTGTGAACACACACACACACACACACACACACACACACACACACACACACACACACACACACACACACACACACCAGTGAGGTGGAATGGGAGAGGTCTTGGAGAGGGTTGAAATATCTCGAGAAGGACAGCCACACTCAATGGTTTTGATTCATAGAAGCTCACGGGCCTGATGAAATGACTCCATATGTACCGAGGGTGTGGATAGATACACTTGACGGACATTTTGAAACGGTGTTCAAGATGACTCTAGAGAAGCGTCAGACGTCATACTTATCGGTAAGGAAGGAGGCCGGGAGGATGCGCAGGACTATAGACCTGGAGGATGCGCAGGACTACAGACCTGGAGGAAGCGCAGGACTACAGACCTGGAGGAAGCGCAGGACTACAGACCTGGAGGATGCGCAGGAGGACTACAGACGTGGAGGATGCGCAGGACTATAGACCTGGAGGAAGCGCAGGACTACAGACCTGGAGGAAGCGCAGGACTACAGACCTGGAGGAAGCGCAGGACTACAGACCTGGAGGATGCGCAGGACTACAGACCTGGAGGATGCGCAGGAGGACTACAGACCTGGAGGATGCGCAGGACTACAGACCTGGAGGATGTCCGAGAGGACTGCAGACCGGGAGGATGCACAGGACTATAGACCTGGAGGATGCTCAGGAGGACCACAGACCTGGAGGATGCGCAGGAGGACTACAGACCTGGAGGATGTGCGGGAGGACCACAGACCTGGAGGATGCGCAGGAGGACTACAGACCTGGAGGATGTGCGGGAGGACCACAGACCTGGACGATGTGTGGAAGGACTACAGACCTGGACGATGTGTGGAAGGACTACAGACCTGGACGATGTGTGGAAGGACTACAGACCTGGAGGACGTGCAGGAGGACCACAGACCTGGAGGATGCGCGGGAGGACTACTACAGACCGGGGAGGATGCGCAGGACCACACACTGACGAGTGCGGTCTGTAATGTACTGGTAGAGATGATCAGACAGCACCAGCGTAACATCCGGCAGAGGAGACGCTACCCGAGTGACAGCGCAGTTTCAAAAGGAAATAAGAGAGATCAGTCGTCACGAACCTACGAGACCTCCACGTGAGTGTGATGTCCGTACGAGACCAAGCAGAAGAAGGCTAGGTAGGGCTTAGGTGCGTCTGGCTTGCCAGAAGACATTTGGCAGTGTCGCACGCTGGAGGTTGGTAAAGAAACTCGATCTTTAGTGAGGAGTTGGAGAGAGAGAGAGAGAGAGAGAGAGAGAGAGAGAGAGAGAGAGAGAGAGAGAGAGAGAGAGAGAGACGAGGACTACGACGTTTGATGGCTAGATGGTTGTCTTGAGTGGTCGGGAGAGAGAGGGCGCGTTTCAAACGGGGTCTTCTCGTATTGGGTTGATGTCAAAAGCGGCGTGCCGCAGGGAATTGTCGTAGGACCATTGCCTCTCTTGATCTACTTGAAGACTTGGGTCTTTACCTGAATATGCTTGAGGGTGACGCCAAAGCCCCGAGGGAGGTAAAAGGCGAGGATTGCATCAGCCTACAATGGGGACCCAAACAAGCTTCATCGTTGGGTCTGATGTATCGGTTGTGAAATTCTACCTTTGTAGATGCCAAGCAATGAAGATGAAACACAGTAAATTGAGGTATAGGAGTATTAGCTAGCAAGATTTAAGCTGTAAGAATCTGTGTGTGAGAGGGACTTCGAAGTAGACATCACCTCCAACCTGTTCGCCAGAGTTCCACTTAGGGAGACCAGTAAAGGAGACATATTGTCTACTGATAAATGTTGGAATAACTTTCAAATACATGAGTAATGAAATATCCAGCAGGCTTCTCACATCCTGAACTAGGCTAAAACTTGAATATCATTCAAAAAGTTTGGTCATTGCACTTAAATTAGTACAGGTAGTTAAGAGAGCTGTGTTACTAGGAAAGGTTAGAGGCCTTAGATTTGTCCACCATGGAGGAGGGAAGAGTAAGGGGTGACCTGATCCCAGCCTTAGAAATTATTAAACCGCTGTGATGACATCAACAGTGAACACAGTTCTTCGAAAGATAGCGGACTAGAACAACCTGAGGCTGTGATATATATATATATATATATATATATATATATATATATATATATATATATATATATATATATATATATATATACATAACTTGTCAGGAAAGATGTAAAGTGCTTGTATAGTATGAAAGTAGTGGATTAAATGGAGTAAACCGGATGATGAAGCTGTCAGTATGAACAGCATATAGAAGTATAAGAAGCTATGCGATAGTAAGAGATGACGGTTCAAAAGGGGATAGGATGCCCCGCGAGTGTACAACATCCCTCACCGTACGCTACCGATATGGAACTCCACACACACACACAGACTCACTCGAACCGATGGTATTATATTTACCGTTCGCTGCCATTGCCGACGTCGGAACAATTATCGGCTGCTGTTAACGCCACTGGCAAATGTGCAGGCGACCGTCAACGCTAGAGGGAAATGTGTGTTAGAAGCCATATTCCTCGTTGTTAGTAATGGCAAGAGTCATGGCCACTGCCGTGTATATGTTTACAGCCGTCAACACCGATGCTGTGTGTATGTATATATATACATAACTACCAGGACCAGTGGTAGGGGTGTTGATGGGCGTCAGTGCCATGGGTGTATGAGTGATTCAGAGCCGATGCAGCTGAGGACCCTCGAAGCAGCTTCGTCAACGCCACTGGGGAGTGCACAAGTTGCCTTCATCGCCACTGGCAATGTACTCGTATGTACAATGTACGCTGTACAAGTCCTCGACGAGGAGCGTACGAATTCAAAGCTACAGAGGCGTGGTTTCTCTTCGGCGCAGCAATAAGTACTTCCAACCATCAGAGGCCATAACAGCCTACCAAGTGTTGCCACAATAGAATCTTCTTACCTAACCTAACCTAACCTAACCTAACCTTACCTTAGTAGCCATGATGACAGCGATTATATCCGCGATCATTATAATCTTCAAGAATTAGATTCTGTCCGGACATCGCCTGCCTTGACGTACTTGTTCGTGGCACAGTATATCGTCTGTCTTGCAGTAGCTGGTATATTACCTTATTGCTATGTTTGGCCCCTTTAGCGCGGCGGTGCGATCATTCAGTACGTCGGGTACGATGTTTGGGCACGAAGGTACGATATTTGAGCACGGCGGTACTGCGTTCGGTGAGCAAGACAGTACAAGTAGAATGGCCTGGCCTTTGACCTCAGCCTTTTAAGGTCAGGCCAACGACCCGAGCCATCTCCTCATCTGTCGTACCGTCGTGCTCAAGGATAGTACTGTCATTTTTCAAGTGGGATTAACGGGTTTAAGACACCCTGTTATTGGGTGTAATAAACAGCGGTGGGATTTAGTTTACAAGACGTTTTTACAATTTACAGACTTTTTTTTTTTTTCTCTTTGTCGGATGAGTAGAGAATGTTACACAGCATGTCCCAGAGACTGAGGGAATGATTGGTATTGTAAATCCTTTCTGATTTGATTATCCTGATGATTCGTGCTGATACCAGTCTTGCCTAAAGAGACTTGTGTTGAGGTATTTTGATGACGTACCCCCAAGAACATAAATGCACAATACCTAAGACCATAAGCCAGCTGGTACTTCTCTTGTTTCTTGTGGTAACTCTCTTTGTTTGTTGTGGTGTCTGCCTTGATTGCTGTGGTGCCTCACTTGTCTCTTGTGGAGCCTCTCTTGTTTGCCGTGCTGCCTCTCTTGTTTGCTGTGGTTCCTCTCTTGTTTGCTGTGGTTCCTCTCTTGTTTGTTTATGGTGTCTCATGTTTGTTGTGGCGTCTCTCGTTTGTTGTGGTGCCTCTTTTGTTTACTGGGGTCCGTCACTTGTTTGTTGTTGTGATGTCTGTCTTGTCTGCTGTGGTTTCCTCTCCCGTCTGTTGTGGTACCCCTCCTGTTTGTGGGGGGTGGGTGGGTTCCTCTGTTTTTTTGTTCTCGCCTCTGTCTCTTAACCGTCTCACGCCCCCACGAGGCGTTGTTGGAGTCTGGGACTTTGTGAAAAGCTTAGCAGACCGCTGACTGTTGACTGTTGACTGTCGTCGACGTGATGACCCTCTGACAGGAACAGTCATGGACTGATGACTGACTGGTGTATGAACTGAAGACTTTTTCGGTGACTGTGGGTGGACCTGGCGGCTATGTCGAATGCATGAAGACTTGGTGACTGGTTGACTGTAGCAGAGCTGGGGGACTGGTGAAGTAACTGTTGCTAGCCTGCAGTGCTTGGGACTGTACTGGTAGACATTTTGATGGCCAGGGGCACTGAGGATTCGTTGAACTGTTGAACTGTCTTTGACCTGAATAGGTGTTGTGACCTGGTGACTGCTCATTAGATAACCTGCAGAGCTATGGACCGATGACTGTTAACTGTCTCCGTCTGGTGAGTTGATTAAAGATTTCTTTGTTTTTGAGTGGACGAATGGAAGATCATAGAAAACCAGATTACTTTGACGCAAAATTATACTTTTGGGTGTTACATTACGAAGAATAAGTAAATTATCGAAACAACAATATAAATATCAAACTAAGTATATATATATATATATATATATATATATATATATATATATATATATATATATATATATATATATATATAATAACTTGTATGAAATCGAAACGGATTAATATGGAAGAGGAAGGGGGATAGCTCCTCAAAACAAGGATTCTCAAAAATAGATTTCGTTCTTGAACTTTGTTTCAGTTTCCGTCGAACTTCAGAGTTCTCGCCTTGGGACTTCTGGGGCGTGGCTCCTAGCAGGGTTACAAGAACGGACAGCCTCCGTAGACAAAGGAATCCAGGAATATTTCGAGCAAAGAAACGGGAGGAGGAGGAGGAGAGGATTATCTTAGGCAAAGACAAGTCACTTTGCCAGTTATGTGCAAGCGAAATATCAGTGCAAAAAAAAAAAAAAAATGAAAAACATGAAACTGAGAGACAGACTACCACAACGGTGAGAGAGAGAGAGAGAGAGAGAGAGAGAGAGAGAGAGAGAGAGAGAGAGAGAGAGAGAGAGAGCATAACTTGCTGAGCACCTTTAAAAAAGAACGAAAAATGAGAGAAAAATATATGAAAACCATTGATCTGAAATGGCTATACAGGCAGGCTTTTGGAACTGATAGACACACACACGCACAAACAAATCCTGTTCCTACACGTGCAGAATTAGAGCAGGGAGATGTAGAGAATAAGTTAATTCAGGTGATGCGTGGTGTTTTTCAGAATGGAGGTTCTCCTGTCCTTTTCTCTCTCTCTCTCTCTCTCTCTCTCTCTCTCTCTCTCTCTCTCTCTCTCTCTCTCTCTCTCTCTCTCTCTCTTTAAATTGTCTGGACGTGTCATTAGCTGAGAGGATATATACACACACACGCGTGTGGTCATTGTAAGAATTACGAAATCATTCCACGGCTCTCTGCCCCTTGCATTTACATCATGTATTACTCTCTCTCTCTCTCTCTCTCTCTCTCTCTCTCTCTCTCTCTCTCTCTCTCTCTCTCGCCTACTCCTTTGTTCAGTAGGGTCATTCTCTACCTCCTCCTCCACCTCCTCTTTCTACTTTCGCTCCCTGCGTTGCCTCAGCAGACAATGGCGAAGGAGAAGTGTTAATACGAATAACGAGATGGAATGGTATAGAGATTATGATTCGCTCTAAGATGGAATAGCTCTCTGGCCGAGAATGGAACGGGATATGTGTTCTGAAATGTGTTGAAGCTGTGCAAATGAGTCGGGAGGCAGAAGGCAGAATGTAATACGAATGAAAATAGATGAATAAGGAAAGTTATTTTGACGTTTGGGGGAAAGAAATTGAGAATTTTGGGATATATTTCGAAAGAAACGAGTTATTCTTAAAGAAACGATGTTTTCCTAAAGAGTTGCTTTAATTCCTAAAGGAGCGATTTATTCCTAAAGAAACGATGTTTTCCTAAAGGTTTACTTTAATTCCTAAAGGAGCGATTTATTCAGAAAGAAAAGATGATTTCCTAAAGGTTTGCTTTAATTCCTAAAGGAGCGATTTATTCCTAAAGAAACTATGTTTTTCTAAAGGTTTGCTTTAATTCCTAAAGGAGCGATTTATTCCTAAAGAAACGATGTTTTCCTAAAGGTTTACTTTAATTCCTAAAGGAGCGATTTATTCAGAAAGAAAAGATGTTTTCCTAAAGGTTTGCTTTAATTCCTAAAGGAGCGATTTATTCATAACGATGTTTTCCTAAAGGTGCGCTTTAATTCCTAAAGGAGCGATTTATTCATAACGATGTTTTCCTAAAGGTGCGCTTTAATTCCTAAAGGAGCGATTTATTCCTAAAAGGACGGTTGTTGGTAGATGAGCGAAGCTTGAATGTAGCTTTCCGTCTTAAAAAAACCGACAAAATGGTCGAGGCATCAGATGAAGACGGCGGTCACATCTCTTTCTGCAGGGATGATGTGATGGCCATGGCTGCCAATGCACAGTGAGAGAGAGCGTATGTGGTCATAAGAATTACTGTTATTACATGAAGAAGGTGTTGAACATTCATCGGCTGGGGAGTTCCACTGGCCATACACGGTCTTGCAGTTAAGCCATAGAGTTGAGAGTGTGTTTACAGAGCCCAGATCACCTCA
Organism: Panulirus ornatus; assembly: GCF_036320965.1. Lineage (NCBI taxonomy): Eukaryota > Metazoa > Arthropoda > Malacostraca > Decapoda > Palinuridae > Panulirus > Panulirus ornatus. The sequence goes on along the minus strand of NC_092242.1, from coordinate 11,180,370 downwards.
CACGACCAGCCAGCCTTGCTAGCATGGTAGTCATGTATGGGGTAGGAGTTGGCATAACAGAGATGATTTCGAATCTTGTAGATGACGTGGTCCAGGGTAGATAAAACACCCTTGTTTAGCTTTCCGTTAAATGGTCTGCATTGGGTTGTTGATGGTGGACTGTTTTTTTTGTGCACTGTAGGTTTGATAATATGATAGTCTCGGTGTTTATGTGTTGATAATTCTTTTTTATTACCATTTGTATAGCACGAGTAAGAGGAATGGGAAGGGGAGGAAAGGGGTATCTACACTAGTAATGCCCCAATTCTTGAACTCAATACATTCTCTATGTATGCTGTCAATGCTGTCAATGTTCACAGCTTCATTCATTTCCTTCATTGCATTCGTCCACTACTGTGAGGTATTTCTTTCCATCTTTTTTTCCAACATATTTCGTGGTTGATTTTAAGTTGGGAGGGCCTCTGGGTTGTTGTTCTGTTTTTGCATGTTTCGAAAACTTCACAGATGACATTTTCTGACTGGTTGAAAAAAAATTTAAGATGGTAAAAGATAAAAGATGATCAGATTTGTGTGTTTAACCATATAGGTCGAATTTCATGTGGATTATATATATATATATATATATATATATATATATATATATATATATATATATATATATATATATATATTGTGGAAAATGGCTGAATCGATTGTAGTGAAATTAAGAAAAAAAAATTTCATGGACATTAGTGTATCTTTTGCGAAGAAATATTAGAATTAGTTTAGTTTTAACGAACGGAACCACATTTCTTACGAAATAGATCTTTGATTTGTATCTTAAGTATTTTTCTACGTATATAATTTTCTTCGACTTGTCAAAATTTCCTCTCTATACACACATACATACACACACACATACATACATACACACATACACAAAGGAAAGGCTGGTTGTCGAGAATATGAAGAACAAGAACATTCTTTGTACTTTTGAACTGTCCTGTATCGTGCGTCATAACGAATCATTATAGCCATTCGACCAGACTTTGGTATAATTTTCATATATAATTGAAAAAAAAAATTTGATTTTTCATTTATTAATGTAATTTTTCCCGCCCCCCGACCAGTGATCTAACATTATATATATATATATATATATATATATATATATATATATATATATATATATATATATATATATATATATATATCTAAAGTTTCATTCATGATATATTTGCAATTTTTTTTTTTTGCGATATCTTCCTTTCCAAAAAAAGAAAAAATTGTAGCTCGGATTAAGGCAAAATTAAATTATACTAATTTTTTCTTTTTTTTAAGGAATTTTGCAAGACTCTGGCATGAGCTGAATTTATCCAACTGTAATATGAATATAACAGAAACAACACAAACCCATGGAGGTACTTCTCCTTGCTTGGAATTATAATTTTTGAAGCCGAAGGTCGAGCGCGTCGAAAAGTTTCCGCGTTGGTCACACTGCATTCGACTGGTTTACGAAGGAAGAGAAAGAAAGAAAGATCGTAATGAAGGCAGTCATCACTCGTTACTCATTGATGACAGATAGGTAATATTTCTTTCTTTCTTTTTTCTTCTCTTTTTTTTCAATAGGAGCGACGAAAGCTGCTCATCTGGCGAGGAGGAGCAGCGGAGGGAGGTCAGCACACAGTTGTGCTTCTGAAGCCATCGGAACCACCGCCTTGGCAAAACAAAATGGCGGACACACACACACACACACACACACACACACACACACACACACCCCGGCTAGAGCGAGGGTGTGGCGTCTGTTTACGGCAAGGTTAGCACAAGAGAATATTGTCATCCAGCCATTTTTCTATATACTTTTTAAAGACATATACGAATTTTGGCACATGAGAGATGTAGTTATTATTGATAGATTATGATGAAGGCAGTTGTTTATATGGATGTGTGTATGATGAGCCATTTTTATATATACCTTTTAAAGAAATATACGAATTTTGGCACATGAGAGATGTAGTTATTATTGATAGATTATGAAGAAGGCAGTTGTTTATATGGATGTGTGTATGATGTCTTGAGAGAGAGAGAGAGAGAGAGAGAGAGATCGACGTGTGGACGCGAGCCGGCCCATGTTAATTTGAGGCGTCCCGTTGGCAGCCATCTTATTGTTGGCAGAAACGTGACTGACATCAGCTAGTCCCCTCCTCTTCCTCCTTCCCCTTTCGTTTGACAACACCATCACAAGCCGGGCGGCGCCAACCCGGGCTTGGCTCTTCCCTGCTAACTGCCGACCTATCCTCGTTTGTCCGTAACGAGGCAAACGATGGAGAGAGAGAGAGAGAGAGAGAGAGAGAGAGAGAGAGAGAGAGAGAGAGAGAGAGAGAGAGAGAGAGAGAGTTATACCAAGATGTCTTTCTCCTTACGTAAAAAAAAAAAAAGAAAAGCTTCGTTCTAGAGGAGTTGTGACGTTCTCGCCTACTGGTGTATGATACACACACACACACACACACACACACACACACACATATACACACACACACATATACACACACACACACACACACACATATTATCGATCGTGCTTTCTGAACACGTAAAGGAAGAAAGGAAGGAAGGAAAAAAAAAAGAAAAAAAAAAAGAAGGGGTTGTAATAACCACTATTATCAGAGTAAATTACCCAATTACACCCCCTCCCCCCCTCTTCGCGTCGCAATGACTCCAACGTACGGGGCGCGCCCCCTCGCGCCCGGGTTGGCAATACTGATCCCTGATGAGCGAGCGAGAAGTCGGAAATGCCTGGCGTGGTTGCCCGTGGTACCCCGTTACCTCGACGCGACGCTCCCGCTCGCCCGTTACGTGGCACTGGTTACCGGAGGAACCACGAGTGAGGAGGGCGTGGTCACCCCTGTGGTAGGGGAGGTGGCGAGGTGTGGTGGAGGTGAGGGAGGTGGGTGAGGTGTGGGGTGGGGGAGGAGCGAGAGGGTGTGTGGTGGGTGGAGGTGAGGTTAGGGGGTGCACAGAGGCGGTTGGTGTGTGTGTGTGTGTGTGTGTGTGTGTGTGTGGTGGGGAATATTTCCTGCGTTGTTTGTCTGTTTCTCTCCTCTCCTCCCGTCTGGCCCGCCCGCCGCCGCCCCCCCATCCTTCTCATTATTTGTCTCCCCCGACGGACGCCGAGGCCAGCGTTGTGAGTGCGCTCGGGCCGTCCGTCTCGGCCCTTCGCCTGTGTGTGTGTGTGTGTTTCTTCTCAAGTTTGATCTCCAGAGCCGTTCCGTATCTTTCTCTCGTTTTTTGTTTTTTGTTTTTACCTGCCGGCCACTCAGCGTGGACACGCCAAACTGCTGTGTATATGTATGTGGTGTGGTGCTTTCAGTACAAGGCAACCCAGGGAGGGAGAGAGAGAGAGAGAGAGAGAGAGAGAGAGAGAGAGAGAGAGAGAGAGAGAGAGAGAGCAGCATCATCGTCCCCAGCGTCTCCTTAAAAAGTCCCTTTTCATGGTAGTTATATCATATATATATATATATATATATATATATATATATATATATATATATATATATATATGTATATATATATATATATATATATATATATATATATATATATATATATATATATATATATATATATAATTTTCCTCTTGTCACTTTTAGATTGGACGTCTTGTTAAGCAGCATATGGTGAAGATGTAAAGGCGTAAAAAAAAAAAATGGAAATATGTTTCAATCGACTTTAAATTCTTATTTATCTATTTAGTTATTTGTTCATTCTTTTTTTTTACAGGACGTTTGAAAGGATGTCACGGGGAACACATTGATATTGGCAACATTACGTTATTTGATATTTTGCGTTAACATTCCTAACGTTATCAGCCTTTCAGTATCATTGACATGATTCCGTAAGGATTTCCAAGCTGGGGAGAAATACGATTCTAACTTGTTCTCGTAAGAAATGACTGTCTCAACTCCTTGAGGAAGACGGTTCGGTACTTTGTTACGATGGCGTATCTTTTAACCTAACCATCGCATGTTTACCAGATGGCGTCCTAGCTACGTCTCTTCGTTGTTTATCAACTGACTGTTATATTTCTCTGTTGTGTCTCCCCTGATGATGTGATTATTACACGAAAGTGCACTTGGGGACTTATCGTGTTTCATTTTCCTCGTGGACTCAGAGGAATATATATATATATATATATATATATATATATATATATATATATATATATATATATATATATATATATATATATGCATATATATATATATATATATATATATATATATACATATATATATATATATATATATATATATATATATATATATATATATATATATATATGTTTCTGATTATCTGGTAATGTATTACGGGAAAGAACGTTCTACATAATAGGTCACAATTCTTAAAGTTTCTTTACTATTTGATATAATTCCTTTCCGTTTCCATATTTCCCTTCATTGTATTTGCTGTTTCTTCAGTTAGCTAGTTGCATTCATTCACGGCATCAATACTCATAGAAATATTAGTTATAGAATATTGTCTAACTTCTTTTTGATTCGTGTTGATTCTCGTGTGGTCACAGACTGGCACTGATGTGTATATATATATATATATATATATATATATATATATATATATATATATATATATATATATATAATCACAAGGAAAATGAAACACGATGAGCGCCAAGTGCACTCTCGTGCAATAAGCATATCGTTGGGGGAGATACAAGAAGATAATACTTTCTTGTATCTCCCCTGACGAATTGATTATTACAAGAAAGTGCACTTGGGGCTTATCGTGTTTCATTTTCCTTGTGGTTATCAGCAAATTCGAGATCACGCCCACCACTATTACCTACAGCAACATATATTTGTTTCTATAAAGTTTTTATGTTATACAAGATTACAATGATACCTCAAATTTCATGTTCTTTTTCTCGTTGCCAGGAGACTGCATCTATGAATTGATAGATTACTGTATTTAGTACGAGATTATATATATATATATATATATATATATATATATATATATATATATATATATATATATATATATAGGCTTGGTGGCGACGAAATGGATGAAGGCAGCAAGTATGAGTATGTAAATGTGTATATATGTATATGTTTGTGTATGTATATGTATGTATACGTTGAAATGTATATGTATGTATATATGTGTGTGGGCTTTTATGTATATATATATATGTGTTTGTGGGTGGGTTGGGCCATCCCTTCGTCTATTTACTTGCGCTACTTCGCTGACACTGGAGACGGCGATTAAGTATAATGAATAGATAATATATATATATATATATATATATATATATATATATATATATATATATATATATATTCGTTTGGGTAAGGAATGTGGTAGGTTCAACATGTCCTATGTGTTTCTCTCAAACATGTTTATTTTTAACATTATAACAATAAAAATCTAACACCCATATTAACTAGAGTTGTAGACTAAGGAAGTAAGGACTTTGCGATAGATTCAGCGGGGAGTTTAAATGTTCAAATTTGCGATGAAAACATCAAAAGATAGCTAGATAGATAGATAGTTCTTATTGCTATTTTTTTTTTCTTTTTAAGAAAGTGAATCGTTCTTATTCTTATTTTCTTTTTAAAGGATATGAATCGCACATCATCAGCTGGCTTCTGTGACTTATTAGGGTTATCAGTTTTGTGTTATATGGAGACTGTCACGTTTCTCTCATTCTCGTGTATCGTTATTTTCAGATTTCTGTTACATTATGAGAGTATTATCAGATTTCCCGCACACGGTCTGGGTGTTTTAGTCTTGAAAGTTGAATGAGTTTCTTTTATGAAGTGATTGGACAATCACATGTTTACCAAATGGCGTCCTAGCTTCGTCTCTTCGATGTATATCAACTGACTGTTATATTTCTCTCTTGTGTCTCCCCTGATGATGTGATTATTACACGAAAGTGCACTTGGGAACTTTTCGTGTTTCATTTTCCCCCGTGGACTCATAGGAATATCTTGATCACGCGCAAAATTGTGATCCTTTCCAATATATATATATATATATATATATATATATATATATATATATATATATAGCCATTGAGTATACCAGTATATTTTAACAGTTTGATGTATGATGCAGAAAAAAATTATGCAAGTGTACGTGGCGAAAAGGCGATTCCGGGCGTGGAGATAGAGGAAGTAACATGTGAAAAAAAATGTTCTTGACCATTTTTTTTTTGAATTGTAAATATCTACTAAGAATCACCTTCCTCAGGTCACAGTCCAATTGTTTTCTCGTCTCGGCTTGAACAAACGTGTGAATAAGTCGGTTGGGTAGTTGGGCTCTGGGACTGTGAACTGCCAGGGTCACTAAGGCTGTTAACGTCAAGTTAAAACCCGCCAAAGTCGAAAATAAAAAAATTGTCGAACAGCTTTTCCAGGTGTTGAGTGGAATTCTAAGACCACAAACACTTTCACAATGTGCATGGACTACGATGTGCCTTATTTCTTTTTTATTTTGTTTTTCAACTGCCCCAAATTACTGGCGTTCTATTTAAATGCTCCGTCCTTATTGAGAACTTAGAACTCGCAGCCAGAGTTCTTTGATATATATATATATTCCAATGAGTCCACGGGGAAAATGAAACATGAAAAGTTCCCAGGTGCACTTTCGTGTAATAATCACATCATCAGGGGAGACACAAGGGAGAAATATAACAGTCACTTGATATACATCGAAGAGACGAAGCTAGGATGCCATTTGGTAAACATGTGATTATCCAAAACCAAATATATATATATATATTTCCATTATATCTGACAAGCCACAAGTTATAGAAAATCTGTGTTCGAAAACAGCGCACCTTGAAGAGATCTTGTGTTGCCATGTCAGACATTTGAGAAAACAAGTTTTTCTCCCCGAGCCTAGATCAACTCTTGTGTTGTTCCCACTGACATGACCCGATGTAGTTGTGTTTCATTCGTGATCAACCATTATGTCCTGTGAATTGATCGATTCCATTACCTATTACGGACTGAATAATGATCATGTGGTACATATATCTTTTTTTTTCCCCCTGCAGAAACATAATCGCGAGACACGACCCACGTTGAGGAAACACAATGGAGAAAATATTCGTTGTTCTTATTGGTATATTTATCTTTGATGTCTGTTGTACGTTTCCCGCCTTAGCGCGGTAGCGTCATGGGCGGAATACTGAGCCTTAGGAGCAAAAAGAATAATCTTGGCTCCTTCTTCCTCCTCAATAGCTCCTTCTGTTGGAAAGTAGTCATACAGGGGGAAGGATTTTCAATCTCTCGATTTTTTTATTTTTCCTAATTCAGTTATGGGAAAGTTAAGCTTATTTGAGTGGGACGGTGGATACATTAGCTTTGTGAAGATGTAATGATTGGTTGTCGCTTTTATATTGGCAAGAGAGATGCATCATCGAAAGCGTGTATGTATTTGAGATTTTGTTTAGTTGTGCGTGCGTGCATGTGTTGCCAACCTGGACCTTTTTCTCTTCTTTTTTTTTCCTTGTCTACCTCTCCATATGGACTTGTTTTTGTGGATCACTACTGCAAGAATAGTACATCGTAGACTGTTTTTAAAAACCCTACACAGGATATATATATATATATATATATATATATATATATATATATATATATATATATATGTATATATATATATATATACATATATATATATATATATATATATATATATATATATATATATATATATATATATATATATGTGTGTATATACGCTACCTCGCTAACGCGGGAAATGGCGAATAGTTTGAAAAAAAAAAAATATATATGTATATACTCCTTTCTTAACCACAGGGGAATGGAACACGATAAGTTCCCAAGTGCACTTTCGTGTAATGAACACATCATCAGGGGAGATACAGGAAATATGTTATATGCATATGTATGTATGTATGTATTTATATGTATATATATTTAAACTTTTCCGTGTATACGAAGCAGGACATTAATTATATCATGAGGCAGATTTTAAAAAAAGAATTTCCATTCATTGACCGATTTATCTGGCCAGAGCCAGAGCCGAGCGTGTGTCGCCGGCTCGACCGCTTCCTCGTCGACGTGTTTACGCCGCCAAGGCAAGCGGGTCGTGAGAGCCGTCCACGTCACACTTTGATCAACATTACCCCGAGAGATCATTTATTACAGTCTCTCTCTGTAATACACGAGAAATGATTTATTACAGTCTCTCTGGGTAATACCCGAGAGATAATTTATTACAGTCTCTCTGTAATACACGAGAGACTCATTTATTACAGTCTCTCTCTCGGTAATACACGAGAGATAATTTATTACAGTCTCTCTGTAATACACGAGAGACTCATTTATTACAGTCTCTGTAATACACGAGAGATGATTTATTCCAGTCTCTCTGTAATACCCGAGAGATAATTTATTAGTCTCTCCCTGTAATACACGACAGATGGTTTATTCCAGTCTCTCTGTAATACACGACAGATGGTTTATTCTAGTCTCTCTGTAATACACGACAGATGGTTTATTCCAGTCTCTCTGTAATACACGACAGATGGTTTATTCCAGTCTCTCTGTAATACACGACAGATGGTTTATTCCAGTCTCTCTGTAATACACGACAGATGGTTTATTCCAGTCTCTCTGTAATACACGACAGATGGTTTATTCCAGTCTCTCTGTAATACACGACAGATGGTTTATTCCAGTCTCTCTGTAATACACGACAGATGGTTTATTCCAGTCTTTCTGTAATACACGACAGATGGTTTATTCCAGTCTCTCTGTAATACACGACAGATGGTTTATTCCAGTCTCTCTGTAATACACGACAGATGGTTTATTCCAGTCTCTCTGTAATGTACAGATGTGTTCTGTAATGTTTTCTGTCAGCTGTTGATAGGATCAGATCTTTTTTTTTTGTGTCCTTTTTTTTCCTGACTTTTTTTTTCTTATTTTCCTGACTTTTATTTTCTTATTTTTTTCGCCTGAGTTGGTCTTATAAGCTTTTTTTTTTTCCTTTTGACATTTTTTTTTTATTTTTTGTTTTGTCTTTGTTGCATACTGATGATGATGATAGTGTTATTGGTGAGGGAGACCTTGCGTTACCTCATGGCCTCGCTTTTTTCATTTCAGAAATTTTGTTTCGTTATCAGTTTTTCATTTCAGAGATCTTGTTTCGTCATCAGTTTTTCATTTCAGGGATTTTGTTTCGTCATCAGTTTTTCATTTCAGGGATTTTGTTTCGTCATCAGTTTTTCATTTCAGAGATTTTGTTTCATCAGTTTTTCATTTCAGGGATTTTGTTTCATCAGTTTTTCATTTCAGGGATTTTGTTTCGTCATCAGTTTTTCATTTCAGAGATCTTGTTTCGTCATCAGTTTTTCATTTCAGAGATTTTGTTTCGTCATCAGTTTTTCATTTCAGGGATTTTGTTTCGTCATCAGTTTTTCATTTCAGAGATCTTGTTTCGTCATCAGTTTTTCATTTCAGAGATTTTGTTTCGTCATCAGTTTTTCATTTCAGGGATTTTGTTTCATCAGTTTTTCATTTCAGAGATCTTGTTTCGTCCTCAGTTTTTCATTTCAGGGATTTTGTTTCGTCATCAGTTTTTCATTTCAGAGATTTTGTTTCGTCATCAGTTTTTCATTTCAGGGATTTTGTTTCGTCATCAGTTTTTCATTTCAGGGATTTTGTTTCGTCATCAATTTTTCATTTCAGGGATCTTGTTTCGTCATCAGTTTTTCATTTCAGGGATTTTGTTTCGTCATCAGTTTTTCATTTCAGGGATTTTGTTTCGTCATCAGTTTTTCATTTCAGGGATTTTGTTTCGTCATCAGTTTTTCATTTCAGGGATTTTGTTTCGTCATCAGTTTTTCATTTTAGGGATTTTGTTTCGTCATTAGTTTTTCATTTTAGGGATTTTGTTTCGTCATTAGTTTTTCATTTTAGGGATTTTGTTTCGTCATCAGTTTTTCATTTCAGGGATTTTGTTTCGTCATCAGTTTTTCATTTCAGAGATCTTGTTTCGTCATCAGTTTTTCATTTCAGAGATTTTGTTTCGTCATCAGTTTTTCATTTCAGAGATCTTGTTTCATCAGTTTTTCATTTCAGAGATCTTGTTTCATCACTTTTTTTTTGTAATTTGTTTGTAATTTTGTCTATAGAAAAAACAAAAGCCATTTTCCCCTCTCTCTTTTTTTTGTAGTTGTTTTACAACGATGTGTTTTCATAGCTTCATTGCTACAAGGGTCTTATAGCACTTTCTTCTCTCTTTTTTTTTTGTACCTTTATTTCACCTTTAGTTTTACGTCTGTGTTTGACGTCATAGGTTTAATTGTCAGGTTTAATTGTTTTATAATACCATCCGCGTAGCGTCTTTTTTTCAGCTTTTGTTTTTTTTTGTTGCTGTTGTTTTTATGCATCAGGTTTAGCTGTGTTTTAGTGCCGCCTTTCACGTATTTTTTTTCAAATGACTCGCGTGGGCGTTTTTGTAAACGATGTTTGATGATCCTAACTGCCGGTCACACGTCTCAAAATTTGCATAGTTGCAAGTTCGAGGTCATTGAGTTACTGTGTCTCAACACGATGTTTTGTGGAAAGAAAAAAAAAGGTGAGGGTTATGGATATTTTTTTTTCTGATGGTACTACCCTTGGATATGATAAATTTGGCCTTTGACCTGACCTGACCTGACCCACCGCCCTTTTTTCTAGGTCAAAGGTCAGGCCATCATCATGTTCCATTATTGGCACCATTGCGTTCAAAGGGTCGTGTCTCTGTACTCTCGAGGGTCGTACTCTAATGGTCGTACTCAGGTGGTAACGAACCGTGCAATTATGCTCAAGGGTCGTACTTTCGTGCCTGAAGGACGTACCGTCGTAGTCCCACTGTCGTCGCACCCGTCGTGCTAACAATGTGTCGTCCGTGCAAGTGTGCTCAAGGGTCGTACTTTTTCGTGCCTGAAGGTCGTACCGTCGTGGTCCCAGGGTCGTCGCACCCGTCGTGCTCACAGTGTGTCGTGCCCTTCGTACTTAAAGAGGTCGTACCGTCGTGGTCCCAGTGTCGTTGCACCCGTCGTGCTCACAGTGCGTCGTAACCGTCGTACTTAAAGAGTTCGTACCGTCGTGCTCAAGGGGTGTTGGCCCCCGTTGGTGGATTTGAGCATTACTGGGAATTTAAACGCTTTAAATGATTCCCTGCGTGGATAGTGTAGGCATGCTGGGTGTTTTTTTTTCCCCCTGCCGTGAGGGATATTTCCCCAGGGCACAATGACGCCACATGATTTCTCCCACCCTGCCATGCAGGTATATTTCCCCCCCCCTTTTCTTCTCGCTGATTCCATTTTCTTTTATATCCTTGCGTCCAGCAGGGGAAGAAAAGAGTAAATCGTGGGTGTCGTACAGTACAAGTTAGTATGCATTGGACTTCACTTTTTTTGGGAAAAGAATAAAAAGGTGGTGTCTATTGATTTTTTTTTTCTTTTTGAGTTATGATTTTGATAATCGAAAGAAAAAAAAACAAAGAATATGGACGATTATCTTGCACTTAGAAAAGAAGTGAGGACAGTAGCGTCTTCTTTTACACACACACACACACACACACACACACACACACACACACACACACACACACATACAGCTACGCAGAAGCTGGTCAAGTTATGAATTGAGAAAATGAGTACTGTAGCCTGAGTATAAACTGCGGAGGAATTGCTCATGCGCGTACGACTGGGCACAGACAAGAGGAGAAACATAGTAAAGAATGCCCAAAGGCGAGAGAACCGTACAGAGATAGACTATGGAGGAGATAGAGACAAGAGACGATACTGTGGCCAGCCTGTAGGTAAAGGATAGAACACTGCAACGTAAGGAGGTATATGCGGGGAGACTTTGCAAAGGGAACTGTGGACGAGGCCAAAGACTCTAGAAGTTCCCCATCCGTCCATCAGGAAATTATTATCGGTTAAGGAGCAGGTAGTCAGGATGAGGGACTGCCAGGGTAGAACGAATGAGGATAATGAAGGATGTATGTAAAGAGCTGAATGATATACGTCTTAAAGCGTGTTTTCACAGATGGACACTATCACTCCACCGTCAGCAAGGTTGCATTTAGGAGCCTTAGCAAGTACAGAAGTTGACAGAAATGACATAATCTGTCTTGGTTATGAATGTGATCGTACGGATGTTCAAACGACTCAGAAATGCCTTCATGGTCGTCATTGAAGTGTCTCCGTAAGTGTTGAGGGGAAATGTGCAAGAGCACTTGCTAGGCCACTCGAAATATAGTAGGTCACTTGAGGAAGGTGTGGTTCCAGAGATGTGGAAGAGGGCAGCTGTCGTGCTTATGTTCCACAAAGATGACCTGGAAATTGCGCCAATTCACAGTTCGGTCTCCTTAGCAATATTAGGTTGCAAGTCTTTCGTAAATATTACTTAAAAAAGATAAAGGAATGTTTGCATAGTAGAATGTCCTTCCCTAAGAGACAACACGGCTTCAGGGAAAGGAGCTGATGTATTACAGATATCCTGTCATTTTATCCTACGGTGAGCGCCATCTCCGGCCAGAGATGGATAGGTAGACTGAGGGTTCCTGGACTGCCAAGAAAGCCTTTGACGCTATACCCTTGGGAGGGAGAGAGAGAGAGAGAGAGGGGGTGTGTGTGGGGGGGGGGGTCTCATGAAAATCCTAGGGCTAGAGGCAGTGATACGGGGGCGGAGTTCTTCACCGGATAGATATATGGTAAGAGGAGCCAAGCCTTCAGGTGAAAGGAAGAGTCTCGAAATGGATTTTAGGGTCACCAGCGGTGTACCACAAGGCTCGGCCATCTCCGTCCAGAGATGGATAGGTAGACTGAGGGTTCCTGGACTGCCAAGAAAGCCTTTGACGCTATACCCTTGGGAGAGAGAGAGAGAGAGAGAGAGAGAGAGAGAGAGAGAGAGAGAGAGAGAGAGAGAGAGAGAGAGAGGTTTCATGAAAATGCTAGGGCTACAGGCAGTGATACGGGGGGCGGAGTTCTTCACCGGATATATATATATATGGTAAGAGGAGCCAAGCCTTCAGGTGAAAGGAAGAGTCTCGAAATAGATTGTGGGGTCACCAGTGGTGTACCACAAGGCTCGGTCTTGGGACCCACTGCTGAACGTTCTTGGTGAACGCAAATGACTCGGATGATGGACTGGACTCCCACCTCAACATGTGAGGTGATGGTGAGAGATAACGACGCTAAGGGCAAGATATTGAGGATGGTGACGCAGTGGTAGAAGAAGGCCTGGAAGCGGTTATGACCAAGCGGTCCCCCGCAGGGAACCTGTACGTGAAGGAGACCTACGTTGTTGGGTCGATCTCATGTGTAACCGGTGGCCAGCGCTGAGACATCAGGAGAATCGTGAAAGCGGCAGACTTGTCTACTGGCAAATATTAAAATGACATTTTTTCTTTATTTTCTTTTTTTTTTTTTAGCAAACTATTCACAGCGTACAATGGACTAAACCCGCCACGTTTGGTCCCGGTGCGCACCAGACTGAAAAATGCACACACGCAAAAAAAAAAAAGAAAAGAAAAGAAATCTGATGTGAGAGAGAGAGAGAGAGAGAGAGAGAGAGAGAGAGAGAGAGAGAGAGAGAGAGAGAGAGAGAGACCTCTGAGAAGGGCATCTGAAATGGTCCTTGAATGAAGAGAGCTGAGGGGGCAGTGAGAGGCTGGGAGCCACGCATTTTTTTCCACCACGGAGGAGAGAGGAGGGAGGGAGAGAGAGAGAGAGAGAGAGAGAGAGAGAGAGAGAGAGAGAGAGAGAGAGAGGTGAGGGGGGGGGTTTATGGATGACCTACTTCCAGCCCTTCAAGTTTTATGTGAATCAGTTTTGACGACGTCGACAGTGAACAGTCCTTAGATGCGATGCCAGAGTGACCACAGGCTGTTAAGCAGGGAGCTTGTTAGACAGTGGATGTAAAGAGGCTTGTTTGACAGGAGGGTAAAGAGGCGTGTTAGACAGGAGGGTAAAGAGGCGTGTTAGACAGGAGGGTAAAGAAGCTTGTTAGTGGATGTAAAGAGGCTTGTTAGACAGTGGAGGGTAAAGAGGCTTGTTAGACAGTGGAGGGTAAAGAGGCTTGTTAGACAGTGGATGTAAAGAGGCTTGTTAGACAGTGGAGGGTAAAGAGGCTTGTTAGACAGTGGATGTAAAGAGGCTTGTTAGACAGGGATGTAAAGAGGCTTGTTAGACAGTGGATGTAAAGAGGCTTGTTAGACAGTGGATGTAAAGAGGCTTGTTAGACAGTGGATGTACAGAGGCGTGTTAGACAGGAGGGTAAAGAGGCTTGTTAGACAGTGGATGTAAAGAGGCTTGTTAGACAGGGATGTAAAGAGGCTTGCTAGACAGTGGATGTAAAGAGGCTTGTTAGACAGTGGATGTAAAGAGGCTTGTTAGACAGGAGGGTAAAGAGGCTTGTTAGACAGTGGATGTGAAAAGGTTTGTTAGACAGTGGATGTAAAGAGGCTTGTTAGACAGTGGATGTACAGAGGCTTGTTAGACAGGAGGGTAGAGAGGCTTGTTAGACAGGGTGTGAAGAGGCAGTGTTCCAGTGTAAGGGTGTTAGACGAATGGAAGAAACTTCAACAGGCGATTCAAAGAAATGGGAGGCCCCCACCCCCCCACAAGTATAAGACTCTCTTCCCTCATTTTACAGATAGGTAATTATACAATATTTTACACACACACACCCACACACACACACGAGTGTAAGCCCCCTTCCCCTCCGTACAGTGCAAATAGATGATTAATGAGAGATGCAAAATGAAAGACTTAACATATGTGACCTGATAGCTAGATTAGCATCGTGAATTTGCCTTCATAACACCCAGGGACCATTCTGATTGGCTCCTGAGTCTTATGACGTCATGATGTAACGAACGTGTCGCGACGTCACACCGTAACGTTAGTGACGTAACACCATATATATATATTTTTTTCTCTTTTCGTTTTACGGGTCATGTTAAAATTTCGCCTGGTGAATGTGGCACGATTTTACTTTCACCTTTTCTTTGATAGACAGGCACTTCCTCAGCTGATCTGTGACGTAAGGATTGCACTGATCATTGATTGGCTGAGAATCTCTGACGTCAGCGTAACGTCGACTTGCGATTCGTCAGGGTTGTGACCAGTCATGCTCCTTTTTTCCCCCGCCTCTCTTTCCCCGAGCTGGTTTTTATTGAATATATTTTTTTTCTTCCGCAGTAATGACAGGGGAAGGAGCTAATGCGTGCTCTCTTTTGCATACATGTAAGGGATATATTTATTCACACTCTCAGAGTGTTCTTTGGTATCTAAAGGGAAAAGAAATGCTGAAATACTCATGACAGTGTTACAGTAAGTGTTACGGTAAGATACAGGGACAGTGTTACGGTGAAATGTGGGTACAGTGTTACAGTATGATACGGAGGTTACAGTCTTACAGTGAAATACAGAGATGGTGTTTATATTGGTCTAACTCGCATATCGTTCCTAGATTCTTGCTCTAGAACGTATCTATGTCCTACGTTGTCCATAATAGGTGTTCTAGTAAGCTCCTTACTCATCACGGCGCCTGGGAGATGGGAGGTTGTAGCCTGAATTAGTAGATGTAGACTATGTAGACTATGTAGACTATGAAAGCTATGGTTAAGCTCTGTGTTAGAATAATGTAGACTATGGTTAAGCTCTGTGTTAGAATAATGTAGACTATGGTTAAGCTCTATGTTAGAATAATGTAGACTTTGGTTAAGCTCTGTGTTAGAATAATGTAGACTATGGTTAAGCTCTGTGTTAGAATAATGTAGACTATGGTTAAGCTCTATGTTAGAATAATGTAGACTTTGGTTAAGCTCTGTGTTAGAATAATGTAGACTATGGTTAAGCTCTATGTTAGAATAATGTAGACTATGGTTAAGCTCTATGTTAGAATAATGTAGACTTTGGTTAAGCTCTGTGTTAGAATAATGTAGACTATGGTTAAGCTCTGTGTTAGAATAATGTAGACTATGGTTAAGCTCTATGTTAGAATAATGTAGACTATGGTTAAGCTCTGTGTTAGAATAATGTAGACTTTGGTTAAGCTCTGTGTTAGAATAATGTAGACTATGGTTAAGCTCTGTGTTAGAATAATGTAGACTATGGTTAAGCTCTATGTTAGAATAATGTAGACTATGGTTAAGCTCTGTGTTAGAATAATGTAGACTATGGTTAAGCTCTATGTTAGAATATGTTAGAATCTTTAGGTTACTTCTTAATCAACGATGATTTTTACCTTAAAGCTATGTATCTTCTTTTGTGTGGGTGTGTGGGTGGGATGGGCGCGTAGTGTGGGCGGATGGGTGGTTAAGAGTGCGTGTGTGAACGTCTGGGGTGGAGGTGTGGGTGTGTCGTGTGTGTGGTGTGGTCTGGTTATGTGCCTGTGTGAACGACTAGTCCCGCGAATACTTGACCGGTTTAGCACGATGGTACGATCCCTGAGTATAAAGGTACGACCCACGAGCACGACGGTACGACCCCACGAGCACGACGGTACGACTCTTGAGCACGACGGTACGACCCACGAGCACGACGGTACGACCCCACGAGCATGACGGTACGACCCCACGAGCATGACGGTACGACCCCACGAGCATGACGGTACGACCCCACGAGCATGACGGTACGACCCCACGAGCATGACGGTACGACCCCACGAGCATGACGGTACGACCCCACGAGCATGACGGTACGACCCACGAGCATGACGGTACGACCCCACGAGCATGACGGTACGACCCCACGAGCGTGACGGTACGACCCACGAGCATGACGGTACGACCCCACGAGCATGACGGTACGACTCTTGAGCACGACGGTAGGACCCTTGAGCACGACGGTAGGACCCTTGAGCACGACGGTAGGACCCTTGAGCACGACGGTTCGACCCTTGAGCACGACGGTACGACCCTTGAGCACGACGGTACGACTCTTGAGCACGACGGTACGACCCTTGAGCACGACGGTACGACTCTTGAGCACGACGGTGCGACCCTTGAGCACGACGGTACGACCCTTGAGCACGACGGTACGACTCTTGAGCACGACATAACGACCCTTGAGCATGACGGTACGACCCTTGAGCACGACGGCACGACCCTTGAGCACGACGGGTCGACCCTTAGGTTAGACGACCTGGCCGCCATCATAACTCATGGGTCGTACAGTCATGCTTGTAAGGGTTTTCAGCTGCGTGACAACACGACCACTGTGGTCGAAGGGATTTTTTTTTTTATTCATTTTTTTTTTTTTTTACTCTCCTGCACACCACGCTGCTGCTGCTGCCACCAGTGATAATGAAAATTGCTTCACTGTGTGTCATCACTGGAGAGAGAGAGAGAGAGAGAGAGAGAGAGAGAGAGAGAGAGAGAGAGAGAGAGAGAGAGAGAGAGAGAGAGAGAGAGACCGGATGACATTTCCTGCCCCACCCTTTTTCGCTCATCAGGCGTCATACGCCCTCCACCGGTGTTCCAGCCCACCCTCCGCCACCCAACCAGCCCACCATCTGCCTCTCATCAGACCCACCACCTGCCAACAGCCACCACCATCCCACCCTCGGCCACCCACAAAAAGATTAATCCCGGCAAAATCAACTGGTCGTGATGACTTCTGTCCTCGAATATTGAGGTGAGTACGACGACAAAGAGCATGCCGGATCACTGGAATATTCAGCAGCTCGCTACCAGAAGGACAAGAGGTGGCGAGCTACTGGAAGCAGAGTTCCGAATTACTGGAAGCACAGTGGTAGATTACTGGAAGTCCAAGGATATAACACTCATCATTAATGAAAAAGCAACGAAAAAAAACCACAAAAGGTTCCTCATCGACCTTTGCTTTGGCTCTGGACAAAATTCCAGAAACAGACTCAAAAGAAATTGTGAAAGATTTAGAATAACTTGAGTATCAATATAGATTCCATAATATGAGATCATGAGTAACGAGTCTGACGTAGTTTTATGATGAAAACGTGGAACAACTAAGATTCAAAAGCTTTTTTTTTTGGCGAAGTAACACATCATAGATTATCAAGTGATATCAAAGCTCTTGTCTTGGATAATCGACTTTGTGCGTGGCAAGAGCACTGGCTCGCAGACAGAGAGCAAGTAGCATCATAAACTGGGAAACGTACTGGCAAGGGCAGTAATACTTGAGACCGGGTATGGTCTTCAGAGTCATCCTAAACACCTTAGGAAGGTGTTGGATGTTATTACACGAGTCATGGTCACAGGATATTGTTGCAAGCCTTAATAGTAGACCCATGACGGTCAATAGAGTTACAGCCTGGCCAGCCATCTGCTTCAGGGTAAGGTACAGGGTACCGCAAGGTTCAGTCTTAGGACCTATACTTTTTACGACCTGTGCTTTGTGATCTGGAAACAGGATTCACCGGTAGAATTTATAACCTCTGCTGGTAATACAGAATTAGGAACTAAAGCCCAGACAAAGGAAGAGTGTTTGATGATACGAGATGACTTAGATAAATGGTATGCTGTAGCCAAGAGGGTATGGCAAATGGACATCAGTGTAGACAAACGCAGAGTGATACACTTTGGCGATAAATATGTTGGTTACAAATGCAAAGCGTTCGGTATGATATTGCCAGAAGTACACGAAGAAAAAAGCTCCTGTTTGGAGTAACAGTAAGGAAAGAGCTGAAACATGCAAGGCATTGCCTAACTGTGTCAGGATTCATAGCTAGAAATATGACTTGTAGTAGGCAGGACACAGCGCTTTCTACAACGGCCTGGTCAGACCTTACTGAGAATGCGTTGTCCACTTCTGGTCACTGATCAAAGATGAAGTAAAACTACAGCAATGCTGGAAGAGCAGTAAAACTATTTCTATTTTCGATTTCTTTCAGAAATATACCTTATGAAGTGATGATTAGAGGTTAATATTATTTTCTGTAAGAGCACAGATTTTAAGGCGTTCTGATAAATGTTTTCAAAATACTAAATGATTTATACAGCAGAGTGTCTTTGCATCATGTGGAGTTATAATGGCCAGAAATAAACCACAGGTAGATGAAATACACACGTAGGTAGATTAATTTTTTTCCCAGCCGTAGCTGCGAAATATTGGCATGAATTACCACCTGTGTAGTCAAGGCGATGACATATTCAACTCACGACGAGACGAATACTCTAATGATACTAAACGTTCATAGGTTAAACGTCTTCATAGAGGAAAATGTAATATGTACATAAAGCCTTCTTTTTTCTTTTTTCAAATTTGAGGTCCTTCTCGGCGTTGAAACTAGGTGCTTCCCAGTCACACTTTCCCCTAGAATTCCATTATCAGTATACTCTCCATACTGCACGTGACAGTTCCATAACTATTTTCCTACGTGTGATATACTGGTGATGGGAGGGTGGGTTGGGGGTAAAGTCTTCTGCAATACCGTCCTGTCTCCATGTTGTACAGATTAGGAACGTAGGATCGTATAAATGGCCTCAATCCGATAGCCTCGTCGCAGACCATCTGGTCTTCTGATCTCTAGAGTCCTTCCCACGTACCCACCCTCTGCCGCCCCACAAACCCACACCCTCTATCGCCTTCTGACACTCCTTTGGTGTTCTCAGAACAGACCCCTACAGCTTCTGGTGGACAGGTTGGTTCCCCCCATTTGGAATGATCACCATTTGGTATAGACCTGTGGTTTATTAGCTGGTACATATACCCTTCTGCTTATTGATATACCTGCCGAACCATCTGCTGGTCTTCTCTCTCGTCCATCTGCTTCCGTGTCTGCTAGTTTACCTTATAATCTCCTTGATTGTTGACCTGATATAGTCTACCTCAGGCTGCAATTGGGAGTTTACTTGTTCCTGTGCATGCGTTTGTATCTGATTGTGTTTACAGTCTGTGTTAGGTGGTGGGTTGTTTTGATTTTCTAACAACTTTCTCCGACATGCTTGTTTATGTGATTTTCTGCTTGTTTACCAGGTGATCTTCCTACTTATATACCTGGCGGGTTTACCTGCTGTTCTACCTAATCTTTTTTCCTGCTATTTTGCGCGTTGTAATCGGTGGTTTACCTGGTGATCTACCTACTGATACACCCATTGGTTTACCTACTCAGTGTTCTCTTCGTTGGTCAACCAGGTGATCTACTTACTTATCCATTTGTTGATGTGCTAGGTTGACGGAGGATGTGTTTGTAATGATAGGGTGGTGGTGTTAGGGGGTCTTACAGCAGTGTCCATGGCGGCCATGTTGGGGATTATAGTGAGGGTGGAGAGAAGGACGGGGGAAGGAGGAAGAAGTAGGGAGATAAGGGATGAAAGGGAGAGAATGGAGGGAGGGAGGGAGGAGGAGGAGAAGGAGAAGGAAGGAAGGAAGGAAGGAGCCAAGGAAGACTGAGCTAAGAAGAGGGAAAAGATGAAATGAATAGAGAAGAAGAAAGAAGAAGAAGAAGAAGAAGAAGAAGAAGAAGAAGAAGAAGGTGTGGGATGGGGGGAGAGGAGATAGAGAAGGAGGGGGTGGAGGTGTTGACTCATCGTCCCTAAGCACCAGACAGGCTCTCCTTGTCTTCATGTCTTAACCACATCCTACTTTCTTGGTAGCTGTGGCCCTCCCAACACTAAACCCACAGAGAGACAAAAAGAAAAAAAAAATCTATTTTATCATATTGATAGTTGTGGAAATTGTTGAATATCATTATTCTCTTTTTCATAGGGCACTCTTATTGATGGAGACTATATGGTATAATACGTTAATATAGTTTTGTGTTCAGGTTGCGGCAATGCTTGGGTGAGAAAGTAGAATAGATAAGTCCAGACGGTGAAGGATGTGCTAGCTGACGTGTAGGGTAACACAACAGACGCGAGTCTGGGGGATCTTTTTCGGTATGAGGTCTCTCGCTTTCGAGTATAAACTGCCTGGGACCCAACAGCTTACCCTTGGGAACGCCATCTTACCAGTGACCTCAAGAACGCCAGCTTACCAGTGACCTCAGGAACGCCAGCTTACCAATGACCTCAGGAACGCCAGCTTACCAGTGACCTCAGGAACGCCATCTTACCAGTGACCTCAAGAACGCCAGCTTACCAGTGACCTCAGGAACGCCAGCTTACCAATGACCTCAGGAACGCCAGCTTACCAGTGACCTCAAAGAACGCCAGCTTACCATTGACCTCAGGAACGCCAGCTTACCAGTGAACTCAGGAACGCCAGCTTACCAATGACCTCAGGAACGCCAGCTTACCAGTGACCTCAGGAACGCCAGCTTACCAGTGAGTGACCTGAGGAACGCCAGCTTACCAGTGAGTGACCTCAGGAACGCCAGCTTACCAGTGACCTCAGGAACGCCAGCTTACCAGTGAACTCAGGAACGCCAGCTTACCAGTGAGTGACCTCAGGAACGCCAGCTTACCAGTGAGTGACCTTAGGAACGCCAGCTTACCAGTGACCTCAGGAACGCCATCTTACCAGTGACCTCAGGAACGCCAGCTTACCAGTGACCTCAGGAACGCCAGCTTACCAGTGACCTCAGGAACGCCAGCTTACCAGTGAGTGACCTCAGGAACGCCAGCTTACCAGTGACCTCAGGAACGCCAGCTTACCAGTGACCTCAAAGAACGCCATCTTACCAGTGACCTCAAAGAACGCCATCTTACCAGTGACCTCAAAGAACGCCAGCTTACCAATGAACTCAGGAACGCCAGCTTACCAGTGACCTCAGGAACGCCAGCTTATAAGTGACTCAGGAACGCCAGCTTACCAGTGACCTCAAGAACGCCATCTTACCAGTGAGTGACCTTAGGAACGCCAGCTTACCAGTGACCTTAGGAACGCCAGCTTACCAGTGACCTCAGGAACG